>NC_136434.1:150210461-150810461 GCF_052849685.1 Lactuca virosa | reverse complement strand
GTGTACAATCAGCCAGCGCCCGAACGGTGATTTCCCAAAATACCCCTATTTTATGTGTTATGAGATATATTATTCATGCTAGAGAGTAGGCTAGGTATTTCATATCTTAGGACTAGAGTGGCCTAATTTGTGATGCCTTAGCCTAGGAGTTACTGCTACTGTGAGTTGCTTTGAGTGCGAGTAGGTAGCAGAGAGGAGCCTATGAGAGGCCTACTAGAGAGAGGCATAGAGTACTTGCGATTTGGGATCCTAGGAGGAGGGCTTGGGATGAATACGGATGCGGTGTGAAAGGTAGTATTGGGCCCGTACTACTGGAAGCACCGGATCGGTAAGCAGTCCAAGTAAGAATATTTAGGGTGCTAAGGAACAAGTAGGGGTGAGTGATCGAGTGCGAGTAGTCTCGATCGAGTATATGATTATTTTGTGTTGTGTTTCAGAGAGACATCATGGTGGGTACTTTCCATAACCCAGGGGGCAGTGGTACCAGTGACAAGGAGATTCGTAGGATGATTCACGAGAAAGTGGCCGCAGCCATCCGAGCAGAGCTTCCCAAGATGTTTGGGTCTATCAAGACCACCTTGATTGAGACATTTGATGAGCATTACGCTGCGATTACCGAGGCAGCTGCTGCTGCAGCCACCGCAGCTGTCGCTGCTGCCAGGCCACATGGGGGTGACTCGTTGTTGTACCGGGAGTTCAGCAACATGAAGCCACCGGAGTTTGACGGGACTCAGGATCTGATTCCAGCGATGAGATGGATCTCTGACATCGAGGGGTGTTTCTACACTTGTTCCTGTCCAGAAAATTTGAGGGTACGGTTCACGCTGAACCAGCTTCGCTTGGGGGCGAAGGATTGTTGGAAGTTTGTGACAGCCAGCTTCACTCCTGCAGAGCTCACTACAGTGTCTTGGGAGAGGTTTACTATTATGTTTCGAGACGAGTATGTTCCCCCGGTGGAGAGGGAACGGTTGGCCCAGGATTTCTTGTCCCTCAAGCAGAGGATAGAGTCTGTGACAGTGATTACGAGGATGTTCCATGAGAGGGCGTTGTTTTTCCCTGAGCACGTGTCTATCAAGCAGGCACGAATGAGCCGATACTTGAGCATACTGAGGAGGGATATTCGCGAGTTTGTGGCGAACTCGGCATATCGGACATTTTTTGAGCTCCAAGCAAATGCCCGAAAGAGGGAGATTGAGCTGGAGACTCAGGCCAGAGAGGAGGCGGAATCTCAGGGGAGGGACAGGCGACCGACACAGTCTCAGCCGGCAGCCAAGTGGGCAAATCCCGCTGATTCGAAATCTGGAGGCCAGAAGGGCCGCACTTGTGGGAAGTGTGGCACGGGTCATGAGGGGATCTGTCGGGCAGGCGCTTGCTACAAGTGTGGCAAGGAGGGGCACATAGCCAAGGATTTCCCCAAGGGGTTCACAGTCTATTTTCACTGCAACCAGACAGGCCATAGGAAGGCCGAGTGTCCAGAGCTCGTCCAGGGATCAGCACAGGGATCTACGCCTGCTGCTTTACGCATTACTGATGGTCGGCCGGTGAAGGCCGAGGCACCGAGAGCCCGTGGGAGAGCATTTCAGCTGACAGCGGAGGAGGTCCGCGTAGCACCTGACGTCGTGGCCGGTATGTGTTCTTTTTACTTATTTCAGGTTACTTTGTGCTTATATCGTGACATGAATAGGTACTTTTCTTGTGAATTCTGTACCCGCCTTGGTGTTATTTGACTCGGGTGCGATTCGATCCTTCGTATCACTAGCGTTTAGTCGTCACATCAGCATCCGACGAGAGGCATTGAGTCGACCTCTGAGAGTATCCATAGCCGATGAGCATGTGGTGTTTGCGACTGATGTGATCCGGGGATGTGTGCTTGAGATTTTTGGAGTAGAGTTCTCGATAGATCTGGTACCGATCGCGATGGGGGATTTATGTGTCATCGTGGGCATGGACTGGTTGAGTCTATTCGGAGCTGTGATCGATTGCAAGTGTCAGTTAGTGACCATACGAGACCCTAGTGGGGAGTACTTACATTATACGGCGAGGGTGCCCTATCTGGGTCGGCATTTTGCTCGGCCGACGGAGCAAGACAGAGTCTACAGTAGGGTTGTAAGGGTTTTGTAGCGTATATTATGGATACGCGAGTGGCTGCCGAGAGATCGAGTTCTATCGCCGAGGTTCCGATAGTGAGAGAGTTTCCAGATGTTATTCCCGGGGAGTTACCGGGTGTGCCACCCGAGAGGAAGGTGGAGTTCCGAATCGATTTGGTTCCGGGAGCGGCGCCTATTGCCAATGCCCCTTATCGCCTTGCGCCGCCTGAGATGCAGGAGTTATCCTCGCAGCTTTAGGAGCTGTTGGGGAAGGGATTCATCCGTCCAAGTAGCTCGTCGTGGGGAGCGCCGATCCTTTTTGTCAAGAAAAAGGATGGTTCACACCGGATGTGCATTGGTTACCGGGAGTTGAACAAGCTGACGGTCAAGAACCGTTATCCGCTTCCGAGGATCGACGATCTGTTCGATCAGTTGCAGGGTGCATCTTGGTTTTCCAAGATCGATTTGAGGTCCGGATATCATCAGATGAGATTTCACGAGGAGGATATTCAGAAGACGACCTTCAGGACTCGCCATGGGCACTACGAGTTCATGGTGATGCCTTTTGGGCTCACGAACGCACTGACAACGTTCATGGATCTCATGAACTGGGTGTGCAGGCCTATGTTGGATCATTCGGTGATCGTGTTCATCGACGATATCTTGGTGTATTTAAGATCCAGAGAGCAGTATGAGGAGCATTTGCGAGAGATTCTTGGAGTGTTGAGATCGGAGAGGCTTTATGCCAAATTCTCCAAGTGTGATTTCTGGTTGCGGGAGCTCCAGTTCCTGGGACACCTCGTTAACCAGAATGGGAAATTGGTCGATCCGTCCAAGATTGAGGCAGTTATGAGATGTGAAGTGTCGAAATCCCCTACCGAGATCAGGAGTTTTCTTGGTTTGGCTGGCTACTATCAGAGATTTATCAGGGATTTCTCCAAGATTGCCGTCCCCCTCACCAGATTAACCCGGAAGGGTGTTGCTTTTACTTGGGGTCCTGAGCAGCAGACCTCACTCGAGACTCTTCGCCAAAAGTTGTGCGAAGCCCCGGTGTTAGCCCTTCCTGAGGGGATGGAGGATTTCATGGTTTACTGTGATGCATCCATATCTGGGTTGGGTGCGGTGTTAATGCAGAGAGGGCACGTGATAGCCTATGCATCGAGGCAATTGAAGCCTCACGAGATGAGGTATCCCACCCACGATCTAGAGTTGGGGGCGGTGGTGTTCGCCCTCAAAATCTGGTGCCACTACTTGTATGGGGTTCGGTGTACCATATACACGGACCACAAGAGCCTGAAGTATCTCATGGATCAGCCCAACCTGAATATGCGCCAGAGGAGGTGGTTGGGTGTGGTGAAAGACTATGACTGCGAGATCATGTATCATCCGGGCAAGTCTAACGTGGTAGCTGACGTCCTGAGCCGCAGATCAGAGTGCGCCCCGATCTTTGATGTGTGGATGAGAATGACCATAATGACTTCGGTCTTAGATACCATACGAGAGGCCCAGGTGGAGGCCGTGAGACCGGAGAACCGCAAGAGGGAGCGGGTGATTGGGCAGGTGTCTGAGTTTGTGACGGACAGTCGAGGACTTATGACTTTCCGAGGGCGAATTTGGGTGCCCTATACGGGCAGATCTCGGCGTATACTAATGGAGGAGGCGCATAGATCGAGGTTCTCGATCCATCCCGGGGCCACTAAGATGTATTTGGACCTGAAGAGAGATTACTGGTGGCCCTGTATGAAGAGGGATGTTGCCTGGATAGTTGAGAGGTGCTTGACCTGCCGCCGGGTCAAGGCAAAACACCAGCGTCCACATGGTCCACTGCAGCCTCTGGAGATTCCCGAGTGGAAGTGGGAACAGATCTCGATGGACTTCATCACCAAGTTACCGAGAACTGCACGTGGAGTTGACGCGATTTGGGTGATTGTGGACCGGCTAACGAAGAGTGCTCACTTTCTTGCTAACAATGAGAGCTCTTCTGCGGAGCGTTTGACTGAGATCTATGTGAGGGAAGTGGTAGCACGGCATGGTGTGTCGATCTCTATTGTATCGTATCGAGACATGTGTTTTACTTCCAGGTTATGAAAGAAATTTAATGAGGAATTGGGCACGCGCTTGCATTTCAGTACTGCGTATCACCCTCAGATAGACGGACAAAGCGAGCGGACGATCCAGACGCTCGAGGACAAGTTACGAGCATGTGTCATGGACTTTGGAGGAAGTTGGGACACCTACATACCATTGGCTGAGTTCTCCTACAACAACAGCCATCATTCGAGTATTGGTATGCCTCCTTTTGAGCTCCTGTATGGGAGGAGGTGTCGGACTCCCGTTTGTTGGATGGAAGTGGGGCATAGGGTGATGGGCAGCATAGAGATAGTGCTGAAGACGACCGAGCAGATTCATCAGGTCAGACAGAGGTTACTGACAGCCCAGAGTCGCCAGAAGAGTTATGCAGATAGGCGGCGATCCGAGCTAGAGTTTCAGGTTGGAGATTTTGTACTCCTGAAGGTATCCCCCTGGAAAGGGGTGATCCGGTTCAGGAAGCGGGGCAACTTGGGGCCCCGATATATCGTTCCTTTTAGAGTGACGGCCAGAGTGGGTTGGGTAGCATACCAATTGGAGCTACCTGTAGAGCTAATTCAGATTCATAACACCTTCCACGTGTCCCAGTTGAGGACGTGTGTGGCCGACGAGACAGCAGTAGTACCGCTGGAGGACATTCAGGTATATGCGAGCCTGAATTATATTAAGAGGTCGACCGCAATCTTGGATCGAAAGGTGAAGATTCTGAGGAACAAGGAAGTGCCCCTAGTTCAGGTCCAGTGGCAGCATCGGAGAGGTTCCGATTTGACTTGGGAGCCAGAGTCAGAGATGCGGGAGCAGCATCCAGAGTTATTTGCGGAGCATGACTTCGAGGGCGAAGTCTGATTCTAGTGGGGGAGAATTTTGACATCCATATTCCCATGTATGTTATTTTAGTTATTTATTTTTGAGGTTCATTGATCTACTCGACGAGTTGGTGCTATAACTCGCCGAGTAGAAGCGGGGTGGCCACGTAGGTTTAATGATCTACTTGACGAGTTCGAGAGCAGACTCGCCGAGTAGGCGCTAGGAGTGAAAACCCTAGATCCCCGGGTTTGATACCTATTTAAAGGCACTTATTGTGACAACCCGAAATTTCTATTATGTATAACCATTCACTTCAATAAGAATCAAAACTGTTTCTGCTAATTTTCAAGCTTTTTGGAATAAGTTTGAGTATTTTAAGATTAGTCCTTCAGGAGATAACAAGAGAGAGGATGCCCTAGGGTTTATTGTGCAACAATAATGTCCCAAAAATCCAAGAGTTTGGAGTTTACGGCCTAAACAAAGGTGTTTACGGCCGTAAACCCTAAAAGAGGGTATAAATATGACACTTAGTCATTATTTATCACTTTTCACAATTTCAAGATCCAAAACCCAATTCTCTCTCAAGTATCATCGACTTTTCTTCTTGATCTTCAACTTTGTAAGTGTTTCTAGCCCTAATAAGTTGATATATTACTTAATCTAGTGATCTAACATGATTCCATCCGTGAAATCATTCCAAAAGTGTAGATCTTCAAGTTTCACCAAGAACACCAAGAACACACACTAGTGTTCTTGGACTTTTAGCACCTTTTCAAGCTTCTACTTGTAAGTACTCTTACCCTAGTCTGTTATAGGGCTTGTTATACTTCTTATTCAACTAGTAAACACCAAGAATCAAAGGATCAAAGGTGTTTACGGTCCAAGAACACCTTGGACCGTAAACCCTAGTAAGGGTGCCAAAGTGTGCCCTAGTTCCTTCTAAGCCTTGGAAACTAGTCTAGACCCTTTCCTTAATGTGTTTAGTACTTTAAAACATCAAAAGACCATAAATCATTTGGGTTTACGGCCGTAAACCCAAAGACAAATGGTCCAAGGACCGTAAACTCCCTAAAGGAGTGAAATGGTGCCCTAATCTCTTCCTAAGGCTTATACATGAAGTACGAATGCTTCTTAGGACTTGTAAAGCTTCAAAACTCAGCATGGTAAAAGTACCATGAGTATACGGTCATAAACTCATGGGTTTATGACCGTAAACTCAATGAGTTATGGTCACAAAACCGTAAACTCCAATAAAGGGTCCCCTTGAACCCTAAACTCAATAGCAATGTCCTACAACACTTAGATGCAATCCTTAGGACTTATATCACTTAAATAAGGTGTTTTACATGTCCTAGGATGTCTTAACTTTGTTAATTAGTGGTTTAAAGACTAACTGGATAATATATGTGATATTATGTGTTAACTAGGATCATTATGTGTGTACAAGTCTTCACTTGACACCTAGCATCCTATACATTCCATTCATCCAAAACACTCACTACAGGTGAGTTCATACCCCTTAATTAACCTTTTAAATGTTTTTAAATGCTTTTATGGGGGGATACAAGTTGAACTATTATAGTTATTATATCAATCACATGTGATTAATAACTACCAAACAAGTGGATTTCTTACTTTTCAAACTGTTTTACTTCAAACAGTCTTACAAACTCTTTTACATACCAAATGCTTTTATCAAACTCTTTTACATGTTAAATACTTTTACTTAAACTCTTTTAACTTATATTATGTGTATCTATATAGATATAGTTATATAAGTAGGATTGAAAGGACTTAGGACTGATAGCTCACCTTACTTCCTGTTCCTTGTTTGGTTGTGGACTTAGGGTATTCAGGTTATTTGTCCGAAGGTCGTTTGAATCCTAGTTATATATCATGTATATGTGTGTAGATATAAAAGGTTACTTCTTTCATTCAGTTCAATGCCTTTGGGTAGCAAAGGTATACAAACATGTTCATATACACAAACAACATTACTAGTAAACTATAATAGGTATAGTTTAGGAAGATACTATTACTAGAACAATGAAACATACAATGAGTCAGTTCATTCATGAGTAATACATAGTGATGAGAAACAAACATAATACATAGTGATGAGAAACAAACATAATACATAGTGATGAGAAACAAACATAATACATAGTGATGAGAAACAAACATAATACATAGTGATGAGAAACAAAACATACAGGCTAGACAGAGAAAGAACACACAATACAGCTAGCACATACATATACATATACATATACATTACTTACAGTTATGTGAGCCAATTAATGGGGGCATGGCACTACCTGTCATGACCCGTTTTGTATCCAGAATCTCCTTAAATGGGGAGCGTATGAGTTTGTGTATAGATCTATACTGGATTGACTATCATACACCTTGCTGCTCGCTACAGTGGGACTTGCAAGTCTACGGGTGCCAAACGTCATTTCTTACGACGTCTTACATCGTCGTTTTTCTATAGAGTCGGTAGCAGGATACAGGCCGATCACATGGTACTTTAAATAAAAATTGGTTTAAAGTAATTAGTACAGCAGTAGTTACTTAATACAACACTACAGTACTATTTCATTTTCCCTTTACATTTACTTTGTGATATTCACACAATAAACAATACTAGATGCCTTGGTAGAAGGCTACTTTAGTAGGAAGCATAGGGTTTTCTAGGAGAGTTCAAACAATTACAAACTTTTACAAAACTTATACATTACAAGACTTACAAACACTTTCATAACAAATACAAACACTAATATACTTATGAACTCACCAGCTTTAAAGCTGATAAACTCTTTCAAAATAACTTGTATTCTCAGGTCGCCAGTAGACAGGTACCGGAGCCAGGTTTTTTAGAAGATGGAGCTCGTTCAAGACTCATCTTTTATTTGGATGTATATTTTTGGTGTCTATAAAACTTGACAGAACACACCTGTATTAAATTATATTATTGATGCAATGGATGATGTTGTTGTTTGTTTACTACTTTGCATTGTTGTGATACTGTACATGACGTCCTCTACCCCCGAACGTTTCCGCCGTTCCGGTTTTGGGGTGTGACAGATTGGTATCAGAGCATTGTTTATAGTGAATCGAGTGTATCAACCCATAAAAGATATACGAACTATAAACACAGTGGGATTAAAATACTCTGATAAAGAGTTTATACTTTTAAATAATAAAATATTTAACTAAGTATACATACATGCATTCAAACTAAAATCAGTGTCACTAGGACAGAACAAAAGTATTACGATTGTTGGACAGCACAAGTAGACTTAGACACATATGGTCAAGCCTAGGAAGATGTAGCCTGATCAACTACATTATCCGAGGAGTGATTAGCATGTGCCTAAGTATGGTTGTGAGGTTGCAACAAGTCTAAAAAACTTACCAACACTACTACAACGAGAACAGTAGAACATAACATAAACTTAAAATACTATAGGAGTATTTTGTGTGACTATTAATTACTTATCTGAGAACTAAAAAGGTCTTTATTAGTATGTCAATAGTTGCGGGGTGGATACAATAAGGTTATAGGTAACTAGGATGGCATAGACTTAGAATCTGTGATCTTTGCTCTACTTCATGTTCCTTGTTTGGTTGTGGGCTTAGAGTTAGGATCACTTATTCGAAGGTCTATCCTGTGTAGGTTACATATGACTGGTATGCACTACGCAAATGTTGGAGTAACTGATAAAGATCATCTTATAATTATCTAGTTAGTTCGTCTATTAATTATTTCCTTATCCCTTTTCTCTTGTAGATATAATGGTTGGATTCCATCTTCCAGGAGACCCATACTATCCCAACCACGACAATGCAGGATGGCTGGGAGAAGAGCCAGAAGATGATCACCCAATCCCTTTGGATGGTCACGAAGCTGAAGGCTTTTCTGATGGTTCTGACTCAGAGCCTGAAGTCAACAACCTACCCCCAGCTGCTCAAGACCCAAACCTGAACCCTCGTCCAGCATTTCAAGGACCCACACCCCTGTGGGCCACAAACTTGAATAGATGGAGTCAGGAACAAGGTCGACCCATTCCCTACAATGGAGACAGAAGCTTCTACAACCTCACCGAGGGAGGTTCAGCTGACAGGGTCCTACCCATCATGGTTCGTAGGATTGCTCGGAACACCGAGCAAGGTCGAGCAGCTATTGACCGAGTAGTGGAGATTGACGCCAACTCTGGCGTTAACACAGTCCGCATTCGCCAGCTAGAGTCTGCTCATGAAAGGACTCAGGTCCGCAATGCAGTTCTACAGAGGGAAATTGTTGAAACCCAAGCTGAAGTCAGGGAACTTCGAGCTCAGCAGGCAAGGTCTGAAAGGCGTATGAGGGACATAGAACGTCTACTGTCGGATTCAAGAACTCACTCTAGTAGTTCTCGTCGCCGTTAGAGTCTCATCGACTTCTCTTTTGGATGTAACCTAGTTAGTGTAAAAACTCTAGTCTAATTTCCTATCTTTGTAAATCTTAGACCCGTTAGGTCTTGATTAGGTAGTAGTCGGTCAAAATTTTCCCATCTTGGTTGATGTAAGGCCTACTTCTAGGTCATTTTCCCGAACTCATTACATCTTTAATTCCAGTATTATTGACACATATCTAATCTCATGGAAATTATATCCAAATGCTTTCGTTTACAATCAATCGTGTTATTCATTTGTGCTGTTGGACTATGGAGAGTTAGTTCATGAGTCATTCTTATCTATTTCCTATTAAATTCTTATCAATATCTTCATCTTTCTAAACTTATAGTTGAAAGATGCCTCCACGCCGATCAACAAGACGCGATCCCCCGATAACTGCAACACCACCTGCTCCTCAATTCGACACGGCAGCCCTGAATGCTGCTGTAGCTGCGGCTGTGGCTACAGCCATGGCTCAATATCATTCATCTGGTTCCACTGGAGGAGGAACCCCTGTTCACTCTACTCATGGTGAAATCCTTGTGCGCTCGAGAGAGTGCTCCTACAAGGACTTCACAAACTGCAAGCCCAAGTCCTTTAGAGGGACTGGCGGAGTCATTGCCCTTTCGCAATGGTTCGAGAAAACCGAATCGGTTTTCGAAATCTGCTCCTGTCCAGAGGGGAGCAAGGTCAAGTTCGCTGCTTGCACCTTTGAAGACAAAGCCCTGACATGGTGAAATAGCCATTTCAAGTCACTATCCCTAATAGTGGAAAATGCTATGGGCTGGGAAACTTTGAAATACCTCATGATTGAGGAGTACTGCCCGAGGGGCGAAATTCAAAAACTAGAAGAAGAACTGTGGAGCCTAACCATGAAGGGCTCCGATATAGTCTCTTATATCGCCAGGTTCTGTGAGCTGGTGGCCCTCTGTCCCAACATGGTTCATACAGAGGGGAAGAAGATAGAGAGATTCATATGGGGGCTGGTGCCTCCATTCTAGGGAAATGTTTTGTCTTCAAACCCCACTACATTCGATAGTGCCAAGCGATTGGCACAGCGGCTTATAGACCATGGGATTCGTACCCCGGCCGCAACAACGACCCTGGCTATCTCAGAACCCGCCAGAACCGCTGATTCCAAGCGGAAATTCTGGGATGACAAGAAAAAGAAGAAGGCTGCCAAAAAGCAGCAGATCGTGGCAGTTCATAGTGCGATAGCACCTGCCACTGCTGCTGCTCCAGTAAAGCAGTACGCTGGAAGTTTGCCCAAGTGCAACAAGTGCAACTTCCACCACGTAGGAGCCTGCTGGGAAATGCAGTGTTTGAACTGCAACAGGAAGGGGCACACTGCTCATTTCTGCAAAGCTCCGGCGAGGCCAATCACCCAAGTCCCCAGCACTGGTGTGAGCCAAACTTGCTACGGTTGTGGCGAGGTGGGCCACTACAAAAGGAACTGTCCGAAGGCAGGGAATGCCGGTGGAGTGGGAAGAGTTCTGGCCATAGGCCACGAGGAAGCGGTTGTCGACCCCACAGTGGTCACTGGTATGTTTCTCCTCGATAACTCTTATGCATGCATACTATTTGATAGTGGAGCGGAGAGGAGTTTCGTGAACCAAAAGTTTGCTCATTTACTTAAGCAAAAAACACGAGCACTTAAAGAACCGTTCACTGTAGAAATGGCTAATGGAAAGATAGAGAGCACTAGCAGTATATACATAGGGTGTACCCTAACACTAGATAGCCATTCATTTTCGATCGACCTCATGCCGGTCTCAATTAAATGTTTCGACGTCATTATCGGCATGGATTGGTTGAGTTTTCATCGTGCCGACATCATGTGTTACGAGAAGGCTGTACGCCTTAATCTGTCGTCTAGCGAAACCCTAGTAGTTTATGGCGACAAACCCGACACGAACCTGCGTATCATCTCGAGCATTCAAGCTCAAAAGTTCTTGCGAAAGGAATGTCGCACATTCCTTGCTCATGTGGTCAATGTGAGCCAAGAAACGAAATCTATTAAGAACATTCCAGTAGTACGCCACTTTCCCGACATCTTTACAGAAGAACTCCCAGGATTTCCTCCGCGACGTCAAGTCGAGTTCAGAATCGACTTAGTTCCAGGGGCTACTGTGACAACCCGAAATTTTCATTTGTATAATTTCTACGGTCAAACACGTCAAATTTTAGTCAAAAACATTTCAGTACATTTGTAGCCGGTTTAAAGTCCGTCTGATTATTTTTAATAATTATTCATGAAACGAACGGATAAAAGGAAGTATTCTCTCGGGTCTCGGAGTAGCAAACACACACGTAACACCTTAATAAGGAGTTCACGGCCAAACTTGTGGAGTTTGGGCCGTAAACTCCCTTAGGGCCGCAAACTCATGCATAAAGCATGAGTTTACTCTCCATTCTTTCATTCTCCAACTTCCAACCTCAAGTTTACTCCCCATTCTCTCTCAACTATCATCCCGTTCTTCACCCGATCTTCCGAAAACGTAAGTATTTCTCGACTTGATTTGTGGTTATAACCTAACATCTAGTACTTATACATCATATCATCCATTCATTCTTGCTTTTCATCTAGATCTTCAAGTGTTCTTCAAAACACCAAGAACACCAAGAACACACACTAGTGTTCTTGGACCTTAAACACCCAATCAAGCTTCTATCTTGTAAGTACACTTGCCCTAGCTTCTTGTGTGCTTAATAGGAACTCGTTTACACTTGAAAATCATCGAGAATCACATGATCAATGGAGTTTACGGCCAAGGGATGTTCTTGGGCCGTAAACTCCTCTAAATGAGGATAAATGGACCTTAGTCCCTTCCTAAGCCTTGGATGTTAGCCTTGATCCTTCCTAGAAGTGTTTAAGACCTTAAACAACAATCAAAACACGTTCCCATAAGAGTTTACGGCCGTAAACACATAAGGATATGGTCCTTAGGCCGTAAACTCTACAAGGTGGTGTTTTGATGCCCCTAAACACCATCTAATGCTTGGACAAGAGGCTAGAAACTTGCATGCATGAACTAGGAACCACAAAACACGAAAAGGATGAAGTGGCCAAGAGCTTACGGCCGTAAACTCTATGGTTTACGACCGTAAACTCCCAAGGAGTGGTCCAAGGACCGCAAACTCCAAAGGAGTGCCATTTCGAGCCCTAACCACTTCCTAAGCCTTTGATTCAACCCTAGGACACTTCTTTGTGAAGCATGAGACCTTAAAGCACACAAATACACCATTCCCATGAGTTTACGGCCGTAAACCCATGGAGGAAATGGTCCAGAAACCGTAAACACATATAGGGGCTACCATTTGAGGAGTAAACTCCAATGTGAGGCCATACTCTCCTTAGGAGCAACCCTTAGCATTCCTAGCACTTGAAACAAAGTGTTTTCATGCATTTGAGTGTCTTTACTTGCTTAATTAGTGATTAAATAGCTAATTAGATGCATTTATGTATCACTACATGTTACATAGGATCTGTGTGTGTGCTCAAGTCCTCACTTGACACCTAGCATCCTACCCGGCACTTCCATCAAATCCACTCACTAAAGGTGAGTTCATACCCCTTAATCAACCTTTTAAATGTTTTTAAATGCTTTTATGGGGGGGAATACAAGTTGAATCAATCAAGTTATAGTATCAATCACATGTGATTTATAACTTGCAACCAAAAGGATTTTCTATACTTTTAACTGCTTTGCCAACAAAACTACTTTAAACGTTTATCAAACTCATTTTCATGTTAAATTGTTATATAACTATTTCTAAACTATTTTAAACTCCTTTTGTTCCCAAATCATATCTACACCAATATATTTATATAAGTGAGACTTGAAGGACTTTGGACTGATAGCTCACCTTACTTCCTGTTCTTGTTTGATTGTGGATTTAGGGTATATTGTTATCTGTCCGACTGTCGTTGAATTCTTAGTTATATATTATATATATTTGTGTTGGATATAAAAGTCTTTACTTCAGTTCAGTACCTTTGTGTACCAAAGGCATGTAACCAACATTACTATTTAACTATAATAGGTATAGTTAAGGATTACTGCTCATTACTACTATTACCATGACACTTTCTATAGTCGGTACAGTTATGAGTCAATACATGATAAATACTATGCAAAGAGAATACTATATACTATATAAGAGAACACTCTATACATAACAGAAAGTACATTATACACTAATACAAGAAAATATACTAAAACAGAATGTGACATACTACTTCTCGATACGACACTTCATTGTGCTATCACCGTGTAACCAGAGTCTCCTGGAGGGAGAGCGGGCATTATGTGTATAAATCTATACGGGACAGACACTCCCACATTCCGACTGCTAGCTACAGTCCGAGCCGACTAGGCCCAGGGGTGACAAAATGTCACATTTCTACATATGACTCGGAGGGTCATCAGGGATTCGATCGTCAATCAGAATGGTTACATACGAGTTCACAATCCGACCTTTAATTAATACACTAAGAATTAAAGGCAAAACAGACTCCCCGAGGTGTATTGTACGTTTAATACCACCTGGAGCCTGCATTTTCATTTCATTAGCCGGCAGTGATACTGCTGGGTAAAACATTATTTTCCCAATTACTTTACATGAATAAGGCCTAAAACTATATTTTCATATTGATAGTTTCACTGGGAAAACTTTTACATTTTTAAAGGATCAAACCTACAAACAACCGGGTCTTGGTAGAAGACTACTTTTACTGGAAAACATAGGGTTTTCTAGGGAGCATACTATTTTCCAACATTGAGATTAATTATTATACTACATGGTTGTAAACATTTTTATACAAGCAATGACACTAAATACTTATGAACTCACCAGCTTTATGCTGATAAACTCTTTCAAAATAACTTGTATTCTCAGGTCATCAGTAGACAGGTACAGATGCGGCTTTTGAGAAGATGGAGCACATGCAAGACCCATCTTTTATTTTGATTATACTTTTGGTGTTTATCAAACTGTACAGAACACGTTTGTATTACAATTATTATAGTAATGCAATGGATGTTGTTGCTTGTCTTTACTATTATGCATTGTTATGATACTGTACATGACGTCCTCCACCCCAGAACGTATTCCGCCGTTTTCGGTTTTGGGGTGTGACTGATTGGTATCAGAGCATTGTTTATAGTGAATCACGTATATCAACCCATAAAAGATATACGAACTATAAACACATCGGGATTAAAACACTCTGACCAAGAATATATACTTTTAAATAATAAAATATTTAACTAAGTATATATATACATCCATTCATACAAAGGGTCAGTATCATAGTAGAACAGAACAAAAGTATTAAGATTATGGAACAGCACAACTAGGCTTAGAGACATATAGTCAAATATGGGTGAATATAGCCTGATCAACTACATTTTCCAAGGAGTGACTAGCATGTGCCTAAGAATGATTGTGGTGTTGCAACAAGTCTAAAAACTTACCAACACTACTACAAGAACATTAGAACAAGAATACTATAGGAGTATTTTGTATTACTGAAATTTACATATGTGAGAACTAAAAAGGTCTTTACTAGTAGGGCGATATTTGCTAAGTGGATACACTAAGGTTACATGCAACTAGGACGCTATAGACTCAGAATCTGTGACCTTTGATTT
This sequence comes from Lactuca virosa, assembly GCF_052849685.1. Taxonomy (NCBI): domain Eukaryota; kingdom Viridiplantae; phylum Streptophyta; class Magnoliopsida; order Asterales; family Asteraceae; genus Lactuca; species Lactuca virosa. The sequence continues at coordinate 150,795,388 of NC_136434.1, read as the reverse complement.
ACTTCCTGTTCCTTGTTTGGTTGTGGATTTAGAGTTAGGGTCACTTATTCGAAGGTCTATCTTGCCTTAATTACATGTAATTAGTATGCACTATGCAAGTATCGAAGTAACTGGTAAAGATCATCTTATAAGTATCTTAGATTAGTACGCCTATTAACTATTCTTTCCCTATTCTCGCATAGATAGCATGGCTGGCTTCCACCTTCCCGGCAATTCGTATTATCCGAACCAAGGCATTGGAGGATGGCTTGATGAAGAGCCAGAAGATGACCACCCAATCCCTTTGGATGATCACCGTGCAGAAGGATTTTCGGATAGCTCCGACTCCGAACCAGAAGTCAACAACCTACCCCCAGTAGCTCCAAACCCCAACCCCCGTCCGACATTTCAAGGTCCCACTCCCATGTGGGCAACAACCTTGAATCGATGGAGTGATGAACAGGGTCAGCCTTTACCTTTCAACGGAGACCGAAGCTTTTACAACATAAGCGAGGGAGGTTCAGTTGACCGAGTATTGCCCATCATGGTCCGTAGGATTGCTAGGAACGTCGAACAAAGTCATGCAGCCATCGGCAGAGTTGTGGAAATTGACGCCAACTCTAACCTTAACGCTGTCTGTATCCGCCAACTCGAAGAAGCTATGGATAGGACTAGGAGGGCCAATGAGGCTCTGCAGCAACAACTAGCTGCATCACGAGCTGAAGTCATGGAACTTCGAGTGCGTCAGAGGGCGCATGAGCGACATCGAAGTTGTACGCCAACTGGCTGGTCTTAGGGTTCGCCCAAGGGTTACCCATCGCCAGTAGGAGATGTCAACTCATCCTTCTCTTTTGATTAAGGAATAGCCTTTTCTTTTCTATGTTCGGTAGAGCGCTTGTCTGTAAACATTCCTAACTTTGAAAATACTCTAACTAGGCTTCTAAACTGCCAACATTTTCCCTTATGGTTTGATGTAAGACCTATTGTTAGGTCATTTTCCCGAACTCATTTTACATCATTTATACCAGTAACATTGGCAGTTGACTACTATATGGGAAAGTTTATACTCTTATGTTTCCCTACTCTATTTGTTATGACTCTATCTGACAGTTGGACTATGGCGATTTAGTCCATGAAACACTCTCATCATACTCACAATCGATTCTTACTATTATCATCATCTCTATCAATTTTCAGTAAAAGATGCCGCCTCGTCCTCGTCCGACCAGGGGCAGACCTGCAACTCAAACTCCACCACCACCACCTCCTCCTTCGCAGTTCGATCCTGTGATATTTCAAGCAGCTGTAACCGCAGCTGTGACCACCGCCATGGCTCAAGTAAACTCTGGTGGTGTTAGTGGAACGGGGACTGGCACAAACTCCAGCCAAGGTGAAATCCATCCGCGTGCACGGGAGTGCACCTATAAAGATTTCATCAGCTGCAAACCTACATACTTCAACGGAACCGGAGGGATCCTTGCACTATCCCAACAGATCGAGAGGACATAAGCGATCTTCAAGATGTGCTCATGCCCTGAGGGAAGCAAGATAAAGTTTGCTGCTTGCATCTTCACCCAAAGGGCCCTGACGTGGTGGAATGGCCATGTCAAATCACTCTCACTGGTAACAGCTAACGCCATGGGCTGGGACACACTGAAGGACCTTATGACAAGGGAGTACTGCCCGAGGGGCGAAATTCAGAAGCTCGAGGAGGAACTATGGAACCTCAAAATGTAGGGTTCCGACATAGTGGCTTATACAGCTAGGTTCTACGACCTGGTGGCTCTATGTCCAAACATGGTCCCCACCGAAAGCAAAAAGATCGAGAGATACATCTGGGGTTTGGTGCCCCCATATCGTGGGAACGTTCTAGCTTCAAACCCTGCAACCTTTTGACAGCGCCAAGGAATTGGCCCAAAGGCTGATTGATCATGAAGTTCCCTACACTCCATCAACCACTACTACTGTTGCCACCGCACCAACAAATACAGCTGACAACAAGAGGAAGCGGTGGGACCGAAAGAAGGGCAAATCAACCCAATCCTCTTCAAGGAACCAACAAACGGTGGCTGTCCATGCTGCCACCACTCCTGTTGCCCCTGTACCAGCCAAAACATATGCAGGGAGCCTACCCAAGTGCACCAAGTGCAATTTCCATCATAACGGCCCCTGCCGTGAAATGCACTGCACTAACTGCGACCGGAAGGGCCATACCGCCCGGTTTTGCCGAACACCACCCAAACCCATTTCCCAGGTCCCCAGTTCGGGAGTAAGCCAGACCTGCTACGGCTGTGCCGAGGTAGGGCATTTCAAAAGAAACTGTCTGAAGGCTGGGAATGCGGGAGGAACAGGCAGACTACTTGCTATTGGCCACAATGAAGCAGTAGCGGACCCCACAGTAGTCACGGGTACGTTCCTTCTCGATAACTCTTATGCTTGTATTCTATTCGATAGTGGGGCAGAAAGAAGCTTCGTAAACCAAAACTTTAAACACCTACTTAAACAATCACCGCAACCACTAAAAGAAACCTTCGTCGTAGAAATGGCTAACGGCAAGACAGAGAGCTCTAACGAAATCTACATAGGTTGTACCCTCGCACTAGATAATCATTTGTTTCCAATCGACCTCATACCAGTAGCTATCCAGAGTTTCGACGTCATCGTAGGCATGGACTGGCTGAGTCTTTATCGTGCCGACATTCTGTGCTTCGAAAAAGCAGTCCGCCTGAATCTACCAAATAACGAACCCTTGTTGATCTACGGAGACAAACCCAGTATGAGCCTTCGTATCATCTCAAGTATTCAAGCACAAAAGTACTTGCGTAAGGAATATCGTGCGTTCCTTGCACACGTCGTCGATACGAGCCAGAAAACAAAAGACCTGAAAGACTTCCCCGTGGTACGTGACTTCCCCGACGTCTTTCCAGAAGAGCTACCGGGATTACCTCCCCAACTTCAAGTCAAGTTCCGAATCGACTTAATCCCAGGAGCCACCCCCGTATCCAAATCGCACTATCGTCTAGCGCCTGCTGAGATGCAAGAGCTGTCCGGTCAACTTAACGAACTGCTCAGCAAGGGCTTCATAAGACCAAGCTTCTCTCCCTGGGGAGCTCCGGTCTTGTTCGTCAAGAAGAAAGACGGATCGTTCCGTATGTGAATCGACTATAGGGAACTCAACAAGCTCACGGTCAAAAATCGTTACCCTCTTCCTCGCATAGACGATTTATTTGACCAACTCCAAGGGGCGAGTTACTTTTCCAAAATCGATCTGAGGTCCGGGTATCACCAGTTACGAGTACTTGAGGAAGATGTTCTGAAAACAGCCTTCCGAACTCGTTACGGGCTCTACGAGTTCGAAGTGATGCCGTTCGGACTAACCAATGCGCCCGCAGTATTCATGGACTTAATGAATAGGGTGTGTTGTCGTTACTTGGATCAGTTCGTCATCGTCTTCATAGATGACATACTTATCTACTCTCGAAGTGAGGAAGAGCATAGCGATCATCTGCAACAAGTCCTGGAAACCTTACGATAGGAGAAGCTATACGCGAAGTTCTCTAAGTGCGAATTTTGGATCCGAAGGGTCGAATTCTTAGGACACGCGGTTAGCGAAGAAGGAATCCATGTGGACCCATCCAAGATTAAAGCTATTGAGAGCTGGTCAGCACCGAAGACGCCTACAGAAATTCGTCAATTTCTAGGCCTCGCTGGCTACTACCGCAGGTTCATTCAAAACTTCTCTCGAATCGCAAAACCCCTGACTACATTGACCCAGAAAGGCGCGACCTTCAACTGGGAAGAGAAGCAAGAGAAGGCATTCCAAACCCTAAAGCGAGCCTTATGCACCGCACCGATACTGTCCCTCCCCGAAGGGATGGAAGACTTCGTGGTATTCTGCGATGCATCCAACCAGGGGCTCGGTTGTGTTCTGATGCAACGAGTAAGGTCATCGCCTACGCCTCAAGACAGCTGAAGACACACGAGGTTAACTACACCACACACGACCTCGAATTAGGAGCAGTTGTATTCGCCCTAAAAATCTGGAGACACTACATGTATGGTACAAAGAGCACCATCTATACCGACCACAAAAGCCTCCAACACATCTTCAACCAAAAAGAGCTCAACATGAGACAACGACGGTGGGTCGAGCTACTCAATGACTACGAATGCGAAATTCGTTATCATCCGGATAAAGCCAATATAGTAGCAGACGCCCTAAGTCGGAAAGAATATTCTGGCCGAAGAGTCAAGTCATTAACAATGACTATCCATTCGCATCTATCAGTGCAAATTAAGGAAGCTCAGCTTGAAGCTTTGAAACCTGAACATGTAGCGGGAGAGTCCCTGCGAGGAATGGATAAGAATCTAGAAGTCAAGGGTGACGGAGCCTTATATCTCATGGGCCGGATCTGGACACCGAAGCACGATGGCTTCAGAGACTTGGTTATGAAGGAAGCGCACAACACTCGATACTCCGTCCACCCAGGTTCAGATAAGATGTATCTGGATCTCAAAAAGTCATACTGGTGGCCTAACATGAAAGCAGAGATTGCTACCTTCGTGAGTAAAGGCCTTACTTGCGCCAAGGTCAAGGTCGAATACCAGAAACCATCAGGACTACTCCAACAACCAGAGATACCTGAGTGGAAGTGGGAGCGGATCACTATGGACTTCATAACCAAGCTACCCAAGACAACGGGTGGACTGGATACCATATGGGTCATCGTCGATAGATTGACCAAGTCCGCACACTTCCTACCCATCAAAGAAACCGACAAAATGGAGAAACTCACGAGAACCTACATTAGGGAAATCATACGACTGCATGGTGTTCCTATATCCATTATCTCCGACAGAGATAGTAGATTCACTTCGAGGTTCTGGCAGTCACTACAAAGCTCCTTAGGAACGAGGCTGAACATGAGTACAGCCTACCATCCACAGACCGACGGACAAAGTGAGAGGACTATCCAAACTTTGGAAGATATGCTGCGAGCCTGTGTGATCAACTTTGGTAAGGCGTGGGATACCCACTTACCCCTTGTCGAGTTTTCCTACAACAACAGTTATCACACGAGCATCAAAGCTGCTCCATTTGAAGGCCTCTACGGCCGGAAGTGCAGATCCCCTCTGTGTTGGGCTAAGGTGGGTGACACTCAGTTAGCTAAAGGACGAGTCCCTGACAGCACTCTCACGGGTCCGGAGATCATTCGGGAAACGACAGAGAAGATCGTTCAGATTCGTGAACGATTGAAAGCCTCTAGAGACCGACAGAAAAGCTACACAGACAAACGGAGGAAACCTTTGGAGTTCCAGGTGGGAGACCGAGTCCTTTTGAAAGTCTCACCTTGGAAAGGCTTGATACGCTTCGGAAAGCGTGGAAAGCTGAATCCAAGATACATAGGGCCTTTCGAGATTCTCGCCAGAATCGGCCCCGTAGCTTACAAACTCAATCTACCCCACAAGCTTTGTAACGTACATCCTACCTTCCATGTCTCGAACTTGAAAAAGTGCCTATCCGACGAGACTCTCGTAATCCCTCTCGACGAGATCGAGATCAACGAGAGCCTCAACTTCGTGGAAGAGCCTGTAGAGATTATGGACCGAGAGGTCAAACGAACAAAACAAAGCCGCATCCCAATTGTGAAGGTTCGCTGGAATGCCAAGCGAGGACCGGAGTTCACTTGGGAGCGCGAGGATCAAATGAAACTTAAATATCCTCATCTTTTTACTTAGTTATTGTGTAATAACTTAGTTGCTTGAACTCTAATTTCGGGACGAAATTCCCTCTAACGGGGGGATGATGTGACAACCCGAAATTTTCATTTGTATAATTTCTACGGTCAAACACGTCAAATTTTAGTCAAAAACATTTCAGTACATTTGTAGCCGGTTTAAAGTCCGTCTGATTATTTTTAATAATTATTCATGAAACGAACGGATAAAAGGAAGTATTCTCTCGGGTCTCGGAGTAGCAAACACACACGTAAAACCTTAATAAGGAGTTCACGGCCAAACTTGTGGAGTTTGGGCCGTAAACTCCCTTAGGGCCGCAAACTCATGCATAAAGCATGAGTTTACTCTCCATTCTTTCATTCTCCAACTTCCAACCTCAAGTTTACTCCCCATTCTCTCTCAACTATCATCCCGTTCTTCACCCGATCTTCCGAAAACGTAAGTATTTCTCAATTTGATTTGTGGTTATAACCTAACATCTAGTAGTTATACATCATTTCATCCATTCATTCTTGTTTTTCATCTAGATCTTCAAGTGTTCTTCAAAACACCAAGAAGACACACTAGTGTTCTTGGACCTTAAACACCCAATCAAGCTTCTATCTTGTAAGTACACTTGCCCTAGCTTCTTGTGTGCTTAATAGGAACTCGTTTACACTTGAAAATCATCGAGAATCACATGATCAATGGAGTTTACGGCCAAGGGATGTTCTTGGGCCGTAAATTCCTCTAAATGAGGATAAATGGACCTTAGTCCCTTCCTAAGCCTTGGATGTTAGCCTTGGTCCTTCCTAGAAGTGTTTAAGACCTTAAACAACAATCAAAACACGTTCCCATAAGAGTTTACGGCCGTAAACACATAAGGATATGGTCCTTAGGCCGTAAACTCTACAAGGTGGTGTTTTGATGCCCCTAAACATCATCTAATGCGTGGACAAGAGGCTAGAAACTTGCATGCATGAACTAGGAACCACAAAACACGAAAAGGATGAAGTGGCCAAGAGTTTACGGCCGTAAACTCTATGGTCCATTTGCACCCAACTATCTTACGATCAGGTACATTGTCAACCAAGTTCCAAACTTGATTGTCATACATGGACTGTATCTCGCTATCCATAGCCTCTTTCCATTTAGCAGCCTCAGGGCCTGTCATGGCTTCCGTGTAGCTGTTAGGCTCATCCAGATTTACCAGTGTGTTATCACTGATAAGTGTCTCACCTTCTGCAGTAATATGAAAACCATAATAATGCTCAGGTGCATTCCTAACTCTGGTGGAACGCCTCAGAGGTATAGATTCTTCATTCGGCTCAACAGGAGTTTTCTCCTCAGGTTGAGGGCTAGGGTTTGAGGTTCCTTCACCACTTGACTCTTGAATTTCCTCAAGGTGAATTTGCCTCCCACTGTCTCCTTGGCTCATGAATTCTCTCTCTCGAAAAAATCCTCTTCTTGCTACAAAGACCACATTATCATTGGGTCTGTAGAAGATGTAACCAAAGGATTTATGTGGGTAGCCGATGAAAATACACCTTTTGCTTCGGGGTTCGAGCTTATCGTGAGTCTCGCGTCTCACGAAAGCCTCGCAACCCCAAATCTTGATGTGGTCTAGATTGGGAACTTTTCCAGTCCACACCTCGTGAGGTGTTTTGGCAACCTTCTTTGTAGGGACTAGATTAAGGATATGGGCGGCAGTCTCTAAGGCATACCCCCAAAATGAGATTGGTAGCGAAGCTCGACTCATCATGGAACGAACCATGTCCACCAAGGTCCGATTGCGCCTCTCAGCTACACCATTCAACTGTGGTGTCCTAGGAGGTGTCAAGTGTAAGATAATCCCACATTCCTTAAGATAGTCAAGGAACTCAGTACTAAGATACTCACCACCACGATCGGATCGAAGCATCTTAATGTTCCTGCCCAACTGATTCTCTACTTCTTGCTTAAACTCTTTAAATTTCTCAAAGGTTTCTGACTTATGCTTGATTAGGTAGACATATCCATATTTACTAAAATCATCAGTAAAAGTCACATAGAACCGATTAGCATCTCTTGTGGCGGTTCTGAAGGGTCCACACACATCCGTGTGTATGAGGTCCAACAAACCTTCACCCCTAGCACAAGTGTCAGTAAAAGGTGACTTTGTCATTTTACCAAGCAAAAAAGATTCACAACTATCATCTGACTTTAGGTCAAATGACTCCAAGACTCCATCCTTTTGGAGTTGGCCTATGCGTTTCTTGCTTACATGTCCAAGACGACAATGCCATAAGGATGCTTTATCTAAGCTAGTGGAAGAGTTAATACACAATACATTATTTCCTAGATTATCTACAACAGATACAGTTTCATACACGCCATCACAAGGTAATGCTTTAAAATAAAGAACATTATTAAAGAAAGCATCAATACTACCATTATTATTATCAAAATAAAAGGTAAAAGCTTGTTTATACAATGCATGAAAGGAAATAACATTTCTTGCAATTTATGGCGAATAATAACATTTATTCAAATCTAATGTAAACCCACTATTTAGCACTAAGGAATAAACTCCTATCTTGGTGACAGGTGAAGCTTTCCTGTTTCCCATGATCAAGTTTATCTTTCCCTGCTCCACATTCTCACTTCTTTTTAGTCCCTGCAAATCACAACATATGTGAATACCACAACCTGTATCAAGGACCCAAGACTTAGAATGAGGTGAGTAATTAGACAATATAGTGTATATACCTACATGGTTGGGTTTTACTTTCGAGCCATTTCGAGCCCTAACCACTTCCTAAGCCTTTGATTCAACCCTAGGACACTTCTTTGTGAAGCATGAGACCGTAAAGCACACAAATACACCATTCCCATGAGTTTACGGCCGTAAACGCATGGAGGAAATGGTCCAGAAACCATAAACACATATAGGGGCTACCATTTGAGGAGTAAACTCCAATGTGAGGCAATACTCTCCTTAGGAGCAACCCTTAGCACTCCTAGCACTTGAAACAAAGTGTTTTCATGCATTAGAGTGTCTTTACTTGCTTAATTAGTGATTAAATAGCTAATTAGATACATTTATGTATCACTACATGTTACATAGGATCCGTGTGTGTGCTCAAGTCCTCACTTGACACCTAGCATCCTACCCGGCACTTCCATCAAATCCACTCACTACAGGTGAGTTCATACCCCTTAATCAACCTTTTAAATGTTTTTAAATGCTTTTATGGGGGGAATACAATTTGAATCAATCAAGTTATAGTATCAATCACATGTGATTTATAACTTGCAACCAAAAGGATTTTCTATACTTTTAACTGCTTTGCCAACAAAACTACTTTAAACGTTTATCAAACTCATTTTCATGTTAAATTGTTATAAAACTATTTCTAAACTCTTTTAAACTCCTTTTGTTCCTAAATCATATCTACACCAATATATTTATATAAGTGAGACTTGAAGGACTTAGGAATGATAGCTCACCTTACTTCCTGTTCTTGTTTGATTGTGGATTTAGGGTATATTGTTATCTGTCCGACTGTCGTTGAATTGTTAGTTATATATTATATATATTTGTGTTGGATATAAAAGTCTTTACTTCAGTGCAGTACCTTTGTGTACCTTTGTGTACAAAAGGCATGTAATCAACATTACTATTTAACTATAATAGTAATGTTGGATATAAAAGTCTTTACTTCAGTGCAGTTACTTCAGTGCAGTACCTTTGTGTACAAAAGGCATGTAACCAACATTACTATTTAACTATAATAGGTATAGTTGAGGATTACTGCTCATTACTACTATTACCATGACACTTTCTATAGTCGGTACAGTTATGAGTCAGTACATGATAAATACTATGCAAAGAGAATATTATATACTATACAAGAGAACACTCTATACATTATACCAGAAAGTACATTATACACTAATACAAGAGAATATACTCAAACATAATGTGACATACTACTTCTCGATACGACACTTCATTGTGCCATCACCGTGTAACCAGAGTCTCCTGGAGGGAGGGCATTATGTGTATAGATCTATACGGGACAGACACTCCCACATCCCGACTGCTAGCTACAGTCCGAGCCGACTAGGCCCAGGGGTGACAAAATGTCACATTTCTACATATGACTCGGAGGGTCATCAGGGATTCGATCGTTAATCAGCATGGTTACATACGAGTTCACATTCCGACCTTTAATTAATACACTAAGAATTAAAGGCAAAACAGACTCCCCGAGGTGTATTGTACATTTAATACCACCTGGAGCCTGCATTTTCATTACATTAGCCGGCAGTGATACTGTTGGGTTAAAACGTTATTTTCCCAATTACTTTACATGAATAAGGCCTAAAACTATATTTTCATATTGATAGTTTCACTGGGAAAACTTTTACATTTTTAAAGGATCAAACATACAAACAACCGGGTCTTGGTAGAAGACTACTTTTACTGGAAAACATAGGGTTTTCTAGGGAGCATACTATTTTCCAACATTGAGATTAATTATTATACTACATGGTTGTAAACATTTTTATACAAGCAATGACACTAAATACTTATGAACTCACCAGCTTTATGCTGATAAACTCTTTCAAAATAACTTGTATTCTCAGGTCATCAGTAGACAGGTACAGATGCGGCTTTTGAGAAGATGGAGCACATGCAAGACCCATCTTTTATTTTGATTATACTTTTGGTGTCTATCAAACTGTACAGAACACGCTTGTATTACAATTATTATATTAATGCAATGGATGTTGTTGCTTGTCTTTACTATTATGCATTGTTATGATACTGTAAATGACGTCCTCCACCCCAGAACGTAGTCTGCCGTTCTCGGTTTTGGGGTGTGACAGCTACCCCCGTAGCCAAATCGCCCTATCGTCTAGCACCTGCAGAGATGCAAGAACTATCCTGTCAACTTAATGAACTGCTCAGCAAGGGCTTTATAAGACCAAGCTTCTGACCTTGGGGAGATCCAGTCTTGTTCGTCAAGAAGAAAGACGGATCGTTTCGTATGTGCATCGACTACAGGGAGCTCAACAAGCTAACCGTGAAAAATCGTTATCCTTTGCCTCGTATTGACGATTTATTTGACCAACTTCAAGGGGCGAATTTCTTTTCAAAAATCGACTTAAAGTCCGGATATCACCAACTACGAGTGCTAGGGGAGGATGTTCCGAAGACAGCCTTCCGAACTCGTTATGGGCACTACGAATTCGTAGTGATCCCGTTCGGATTAACAAACGCGCCTGCAGTATTCATGGACTTATTGAATAGGGTGTGTCGTCCTTACTTGGATCAGTTTGTCATCGTCTTCATCGATGACATACTTATCTACTCTCGTAGTAAGGAAGAGCATAGTCAACATCTGCGACAGGTCTTAGAAACACTACGTTCGGAGAAGCTCTATGCTAAGTTCTCGAAATGCGAATTTTGGATCCGAAGAGTCGAATTCTTAGGGCACGTGGTTAGCGAAGAGGGAATACACGTGGACCCTTCCAAAATCAAAGCCATTGAGAGCTGGTCAGCACCGAAGACGCCTATAGAAATTCGTCAATTTCTAGGCCTCGCTGGCTACTATCGCAGGTTCATTCAGAACTTCTCCCGCATTGCGAAGCCTCTTACGACACTGACCCAGAAGGGCGTGGCCTTTGACTGGGAATAGAAGCAAGAGAGAGCATTCCAAACGCTCAAGCGAGCCTTGTGCACCGCACCAATACTATCCCTCCCCGAAGGGATAGAAGACTTCGTTGTCTATTGTGATGCGTCGAATCAAGGACTCGGATGTGTTCTGATGCAGCGAGGTAAGGTCATCGCCTATGCCTCGAGACAGGTGAAGACACATGAGGTCAACTACACCACACACGATCTTGAACTAGGAGCAGTTGTGTTTGCTCTGAAGATCTGGAGACACTACCTGTACGGTACAAAGAGCACAATCTTTACAGACCACAAAAGCCTACAACACATATTCGACCAGAAGGAGCTCAACATGAGACAACGACGGTGGGTCGAGCTACTTAGTGATTACGAATGTGAAATTCATTATCATCCGGGTAAAGCCAACGTAGTAGCTGACGCCCTAAGTCGGAAAGAATATTCTGGTCGTAGAGTCAAATCTTTGACTATGACAATCCATTCACACTTGTCCACACAAATTAAGGAAACTCAGCTCGACGCTTTGAAACTTGAAAATGTGGCGGGTGAATCCTTGAGAGGGATGGATAAGAACTTGGAGGTTAAGGGTGGTGGAGCTTATTATTTCATGGATCGGATCTGGACCCCGAAACTTGGTGGTTTCAGAGACTGGGTCATGAACGAGGCGCACAACACTCGTTATTCCGTCCACCCAGGTTCAGATAAGATGTATCTGGATCTTAAAAAGCTATACTGGTGGCCTAACATGAAAGCAGAGATTGCTACCTTCGTGAGTAAATGCCTTACTTGCGCCAAGGTCAAGGTCGAATACCAGAAACCCTACGGTCTACTACAACAGCCAGAGATACCGGAATGGAAGTGGGAGCGGATCACTATGGACTTCATAACCAAGTTGCCCAAGACAACGGGTGGACTTGATTCCATATGGGTCATCGTCGACAGATTGACCAAGTCCGCACACTTCCTGCCTATCAAGGAAACAGACAAGATGGAGAAGCTTACAAGAACTTACATTAGGGATATTGTACGACTGTACGGTGTTCCCATATCCATTATCTCATATCCATATCCTTCTGGCAGTCATTACAAAGTTCCCTAGGAACTAGGCTGGACATGAGTACAGCCTACCATCCACAGACAGACGGGCAAAGTGAGAGGACTATCCAAAGCTTGGAAGATATGTTGCGAGCCTGTGTGATCGACTTTAAGAAAGCATGGGATACTCATTTACCCCCTTGTCGAATTTTCCTACAACAACAGTTATCACACAAGCATAGAGGCTGCTCCATTCGAGGCCCTCTATGGCCGAAAGTGCAGATCCCCTCTGTGCTGGACTGAGGTGGGTGATACCTAGTTAGCTAAAGGACTAGTTCATGACAACACTCTCACAGGTCCGGAGATCATTCGGGAAACGACAGAGAAGATCGTTCAGATTCGTGAACGATTGAAAGCCTCTAGAGACTGACAGAAAAGCTACGCTGATAAACGAAGGAAACCGTTGGAATTCCAGGTGGGCGACCGTGTTCTATTGAAGGTCTCACCGTGGAAGGGCTTGATACGCTTCGGAAAGCGTGGAAAGCTAAATCCAAGGTACATAGGGCCTTTCGAGATTCTCGCAAGAATCGGCCCTGTAGCTTACAAACTTAACTTACCACGCGAACTCAGTAACGTACATTCTACATTCCACGTCTCGAACTTGAAAAAGTGTCTGTCCGACGAGACTCTTGTAATCCCACTCGACGAGATCGAGATCAACGAGAGCCTCAACTTCGTGGAAGAACCAGTAGAGATCATGGACCGGGAGGTCAAGCAAACGAAACAAAGCCGTATCTCGATAGTGAAGGTTCGCTAGAACGCCAAGCGAGGACCTGAATTCACTTGGGAACAAGAGGATCAGATGAAACTGAAATATCCTAGTCTTTTTGCTTAGTTATTTGTAACTACTTATTTGCTTAAATTCTAATTTCGGGACGAAATTCCTTCTAACGGGGGGATGATGTGACAACCCGAAATTTCTATTCTGTACAACCATTCACTTCAATAAGAGTCAAAACTGTTTCTGCTAATTTTCAAGCTTTTTGGAATAAGTTTGAGTATTTTAAGATTAGTACTTCAGGAGATAACAGGAGAGAGGATGCCCTAGGGTTTATTGTGCAACAATAATGTCCCAAAACTCCAAGAGTTTGGAGTTTACGGCCTAAACAAAGGTGTTTACGGCCGTAAACCCTAAAAGAGGGTATAAATATGACACTTAGTCATTATTTATCACTTTTCACAATTTCAAGATCCAAAACCCAATTCTCTCTCAAGTATCATCGACTTTTCTTCTTGATCTTCAACTTTGTAAGTGTTTCTAGCCCTAATAAGTTGATATATTACTTAATCTAGTGATCTAACATGATTCCATCCGTGAAATCATTCCAAAAGTGTAGATCTTCAAGTTTCACCAAGAACACCAAGAACACACACTAGTGTTCTTGGACTTTTAGCACCTTTTCAAGCTTCTACTTGTAAGTACTCTTACCCTAGTCTGTTATAGGGCTTGTTATACTTCTTATTCAACTAGAAAACACCAAGAATCAAAGGATCAAAGGTGTTTACGGTCCAAGAACACCTTGGACCGTAAACCCTAGTAAGGGTGCCAAAGTGTGCCCTAGTTCCTTCTAAGCCTTGGAAACTAGTCTATACCCTTTCCTTAATGTGTTTAGTACTTTAAAACATCAAAAGACCATAAATAATTTGGGTTTACGGCCGTAAACCCAAAGACAAATGGTCCAAGGACCGTAAACTCCCTAAAGGAGTGAAATGGTGCCCTAATCTCTTCCTAAGGCTTATACATGAAGTACGAATGCTTCTTAGGACTTGTAAAGCTTCAAAACTCAGCATGGTAAAAGTACCATGAGTATACGGTCATAAACTCATGGGTTTATGACCGTAAACTCAATGAGTTATGGTCACAAAACCGTAAACTCCAATAAAGGATCCCCTTGAACCCTAAACTCAATAGCAATGTCCTACAACACTTAGATGCAATCCTTAGGACTTATATCACTTAAATAAGGTGTTTTACATGTCCTAGGATGTCTTAACTTTGTGAATTAGTTGTTTAAAGACTAAATGGATACATATATGTGATATTATATGTTAACTAGGATCATTGTGTGTGTACAAGTCTTCACTTGACACCTAGCATCCTATACATTCCGTTCATCCAAACCACTCACTACAGGTGAGTTCATACCCCTTAATTAACCTTTTAAATGTTTTTAAATGCTTTTATGGGGGGATACAAGTTGAACTATTATAGTTATTATATCAATCACATGTGATTAATAACTACCAAACAAGTGGATTTCTTACTTTTCAAACTGTGTTACCAAACTGTTTTACTTCAAACTGTCTTACAAACTCTTTTACATACCAAATGCTTTTATCAAACTCTTTTACATGTTAAATACCTTTACTTAAACTCTTTTAACTTATATTCTGTGTATCTATATAGATATAGTTATATAAGTAGGATTGAAAGGACTTAGGACTGATAGCTCACCTTACTTCGTGTTCCTTGTTTGGTTGTGGACTTAGGGTATTCAGGTTATTTGTCCGAAGGTCGTTTGAATCCTAGTTATATATCATGTATATGTGTGTAGATATAAAAGGTTACTTCTTTCATTCAGTTCAATGCCTTTGGGTAGCAAAGGTATACAAACATGTTCATATACACAAACAACATTACTAGTAAACTATAATAGGTATAGTTTAGGAAGATACTATTACTAGAACAATGAAAAATACAATGAGTCAGTTCATTCATGAGTAATACATAGTGATGAGAAACAAACATAATACATAGTGATGAGAAACAAACATAATACATAGTGATGAGAAACAAACATAACACATAGTGATGAGAAACAAACATAATACACAGTGATGAGAAACAAAACATATAGGCTAGACAGAGAAAGAACACATAATACAGCTAGCACATACGTATACATATACATATACATTACTTACAGTTATGTGAGCCAATTAACGGGGGCATGGCACTACCTGTCATGACCCGTTTTGTATCCAGAATCTCCTTAAATGGGGAGCGTATGAGTTTGTGTATAGATCTATATTGGATTGACTATCCTACACCTTGCTGCTCGCTACAGTGGGACTTGCAAATCTACGGGTGACAAACGTCATTTCTTACGACATCTTACATCGTCGTTTTTCTATAGAGTCGGTAGCAGGATACAGGCCGATCACATGGTACTTTAAATAACAATTGGTTTAAAGTAATTAGTACAGCAGTAGTTACTTAATACAACACTACAATACTATTTCATTTTCCCTTTACATTTACTTTGTGATATTCACACAATAAACAATAATGTAAAAACTATATTTTTGGTTAATGATAGTCAGATTTGGGAAAATACACACTCTTACAAGAGACACACACACAGATACTAGATGCCTTGGTAGAAGGCTACTTTTAGTAGGAAACATAGGGTTTTCTAGGAGAGTTCAAACAATTACAAACTTTTACAAAACTTATACATTACAAGACTTACAAACACTTTCATAACAAATACAGACACTAATATACTTATGAACTCACCAGCTTTAAAGCTGATAAACTCTTTCAAAATAACTTGTATTCTCAGGTCGCCAGTAGACAGGTACTGGAGCCAGGTTTTTTAGAAGATGGAGCTCGTTCAAGACTCATCTTTTATTTGGATGTATATTTTTGGTGTCTATAAAACTTGACAGAACACACCTGTATTAAATTATATTATTAATGCAATGGATGATGTTGTTGCTTGTTTACTACTTTGCATTGTTGTGATACTGTACATGACGTCCTCCACCCCCGAACGTTTCCGCCGTTCTGGTTTTGGAGTGTGACACTTATGGCCTCCTTTGCGGCCACCTTTCCCCAGAGAGAAACCCTATCCTGCCCTTTTTGTTGCATAGAGAGAGAGAGAGGCCATCTTGAGCATTCTTGAGCTTTTTGGAGGAAAGATTGGAAGAGCTGGTGGATCTAATCAAGAGGAGGCTGTGGATCTTGCATTCTTCTTTCATTAGCTGCTATTCAGAGCTATAATTCTTTCATCTTTACCTCTTGTTTGTTAGATCCCATTTTTGGGAGCTTTTAGGGTTTTCCTTCCAATCATCTTGTGTCCTTGAGTTATTTGAGCATGGTTTGAGGTTAGGACCTCAGATCTGGACCATAAGAGGCCTTGAGAGCCCAAAGATCCAAGCTTTATTGAGCTAGAGGCAAGCTCATATGCACCCAACCTTCTTTGGAGCTTGTAATGGCATATTGGAGCAAATATGCCATGCATGAACGTAAAGATCGAAGCTTTACATGACATTCAAACCTAGGGAGTCTAGATCTAGAGTTTAGAGTGATAGATCTGCCCTAAAACGTCTGAATGGGAATATAGACTGGATGAACTCGCTGAGTCCATGAACTGACTCGACGAGTCGCTTAGGGTTTATCCCGATAAGTCTGAGCACGCTGTACCTCGATGAGCTGACGGGTCTACTCGACGAGTAGAGTTGGTTTTCATAAGGTCTCTGAGGGAACGAGGGGACTCGATGAGTCTCCCCGATGGACTCGACGAGTTGAGTCAACATGGATTGTCGACTCAAGTTTGACTTCTGTTCACGTTGGAGTTTTGACCAAATAATGGAGACCATGGAGGGGTAGAAGGGTCTTTTGCCCTTACCAAGAGTTAGAGAGGGGTTAGTATGAGATTATTAGAATAATGTTCTAATTAGAGATAATCACCACATGTATTAGGCGGAGGCTAGATCGGTGATTCGTGTACGGGGTGTATTAGCTTGCTCGCTTCGAGGTGAGTTTTCTCACTATACCTTACCTAGAGTGGTGACTATGCATGACCGGAGGGTCTTATGTGTTTACATGAGTTATGAGTATTATGTTTTATTTATGTGATATGTATATGCTATATCTTGATGCTTACAAAGCTAGGACTGGAAGGTCAACAGAGTTAGGACCGGAAGGTCAACAGAGTTAGGACCGGAAGGTCATCATGGCTAGGACCGGAAGGTCCCACTGAGATACATTGACTGGAAGTTCTTACAGAGCTATAGCCTTGAGTGGCTAATTATTTGTGCGTGCTATTTTGGGGAACTCACGAAGCATGCGTGCTTACTATGTTATGTGTTATGTGTTTCAGGTACTTTAGAGGATCACGGGAAGGGACCGGCATGATTGTACACACGCTATGGAGTTGGAGTTATATTTTGTGGATCCTGGATTGTGAATAAATGTTTTTGAAAACTATGTTGAATATTGGTATTTGGAGTTTTGAGAAACGTGATTTGTGTTTTTGTGAAAAAAAATATATGCAAAATTGGTTTAAAATTTACGTTGTTACATTCATTAAGCAATGGGAAGTCCTTTATGACCATAAAGTCAGGAAACTACGTAGTGATCATGGCACTAAATTTAGAAATTCCTCCCCATAAGACTTTTGCTCAATCACATGAATCTCTCAGAACTTCTACGATGTGAGAACTCCCTAAAAATGGTGTAGCTAAAAGACGAAATCAAACACTCATTGAATTTGGGCGAACTATGGTTGTTGAGGCTGGTCTCCCTCTATCCTTCTGGGCTGAAGCTGTCAACACAGCATGTTACACTCAAAATTGCTCCATCATTATGAAGCGTCATGGGGAAACTACTTAAGAGTTTCTTAAAGGGAGAAAACTTGACATCTCCTACTTTCATGTTTTTGGATGTGTCTGTTATATTCTGAATAATAGGGATCAACATTCAAAGTTCAAAGCTAAAGCTGATGAAGGAGTGTTCCTTGGATACTCTATTGTATCTAAGGCTTTCAAAGTGTTCAATCTTTCAAGGGAAACTGCTAAGGAATCCAATCATGTCACGTTCGATGAAGACTCATTCATTCATATTGATCATCCTTCTTACATTATAAGTGAGCTCGCCCTTAGTCTATCAGACCATGTCTCTGAGTCCTTATCAAATGTCACTCAGCCTATTGTTCCTAAAATTTATCATATTATCAATCTTCATTCAAACACCGAAGATCAGTCACTCGCAGAAGATCAGGTTGTCATCTATGAAGAACTTGGGTCTATCAACTCTTCGAATCCGGAAGATTCGGTTCCAAATAATGTGAATGAAAATGCAAATCATAGAATTCTTCGTGATCAATTTTGGGATTCTCATTCGTAGCTGAGTCACCAGTAACTTATGAATGTTTGTGAACTTTGTCTCAATGATCTAACCAAATAATGTTGTTGATGATCTTAAAGAATCTGACTGGATTAAGGCTATGCAAGACGATCTGAATGAGTTTGAAGGTCATCACGTGTGGACTATGGTTCCTCGACCTTAAGGAAAAACCATTATCGGTAGTCATTGGGTGTTCAAAAACAAGATGGATGAAAATAGAATTGTTACTAGGAACAAGGCAAGACTTGTGGCTTAAGGATTCTGTCAGCTGGGAGGTTTGGATTATGATGAAACCTTTGCCCATGTTGCTCGACTTGAGGCAATACGACTGTTCCTTGCCTATGCTTCATTTAAGAACTTCAAAGTCTATCAAATGGACGTAAAGACTGATTTCTTACATGGGGATCTTCAAGAATAAGTCTTTTTGAAACAACCTCCAGGTTTTGAAAGTGAAAAAATTCCTTATCATATGTATCGTCTGGATAAAGTTGTCTATGGTTTAAAACAAGCACCCATGGCATGGTATGACACCTTGTCGAGTTATCTTCTAGAGAGTGGATATAAACAAGGAAAATTTGACAACACCTTATTCATCAAGGAATCAGGATCTCACATTATCCTTGCTCAATTGTATGTTGATGACATCATTTTTGGATATACTAATGAGAAGTTGAGTTCTAAGTTCGTTGAACTAACGGACAGGAAATATGAAATGAGCATGATGGGTGAACTAACTTTCTTTTTAGGTTTGCAGGTTAGGAAACTTACTGATGGAATCTTCTTTTGTCAAGCAAATTACATTGCAGATATACTGAGATATTTGATTTTTCTGATAGCAAACCAGTGAAGACTGCAATGTCTCCATCAACGTCTATCTCTGTTGATCCAACTTGCGCTAATGTGAATGCAACTATGTATCGAGGAATTATAGGATGACTACTCTATCTTACCGCCATTCGTCCTAACATCATGTTCGCCTCCATATTGTGTACTCGATATCAAGCCTATCCAAAGGAATCCTATCTTTTTCCTGTAAAAAGGAACTTTCATTACTTGAAATATACAACCAATTTTGGGTTGGTATCCTCGTGAATCTGAGTTCAAACTTGTGGGATTCATTGACTCTGATCATGGTGGATGTGGTATTGATCGAAAAAGTACTTTAGGAGCAGCTCAACTGCTAGGAAATATACTTATGAGCTGGTGCAACAAGAAGCAGACATCGGTGGCTTGTTTTACCGCTAAAGCTGAATATGTAGCCGTTGGAAGATGTTATGCTCAGATTCTTAGGATTCAGAATCAACTATTAGATTATGGCTTCAACTTTTCAAAGACTCCCATCTATTGTGATAAAACTAGTGCCATCCATATGATTCAAAATCCAATGCAGCATTCTAAGACCAACCACATCGATATTCATCATCACTTCATCAGGGACATAGTTCAAAAGGAAAAGTGGAACTGTTCTACATTCCATCCACTGATCAAATGGCAGATATCTTCATAAAGACATTGGATGGGAAGACCTTGAAAAAATTTATTGTTGATCTTCGCATGCTTTCAATGACTTAATTTTTTTGTTTGCTTTGAAAATTTTGTTTTTAATTTCTTTCTCAAACATAAAAACACAAAAACACACACACTTTATTTATTTTGATTTTACCAAAAGAGTTTACATATTTTACTTAACTTTCTGTATCTAATGATTACAAGTGTTTTCTTTTCTCTTTATCCTCTCTCTCATGTCTATCCATTTGTTGCTTGTTGTAACATCCCAAAAATTCAAGACCAAAAATTTCATTTTTAAATAAGTAAGTATAAAACCGGTAGTCTAAAACATCCATAGTGTCAACTCATTTCGTAATCAAAAACCAGTATTTCAAATAACTAAAAATATCATAGAAAAGTATTATCAGAGTACAACTCCCAAAGATCTCATAATGCATAAATCATAGTGTGATGCGCTGCTATCCTTCCGGCTCCTTTCCTTTTGAAAAAGAAGTACCTGAAACCAAAACTGAAAACCGTAAGAACGAAGCTTAGTGAGTTCCCCCATCATACCACATACCATACAATACACATACTGCCTAGCATATCTGGGTGTTGGTCTACCCCTTCAGTCTCTTTCAACCGGTAACTGCCTAACATATCAGGGTGCTGGCCTACCCCTTCGGTCTCTTTCAACCGGCAACTGCCTAGCATATCAGGGTGTCGGCCTACCCCTTCAGTCCTTTCGATCGGTAACTGCCTAGCATATCAGGGTGCTGGCCTACCCCTTCATTCCTTTCGACCGGTAACTGCGTAGCATATCAGGGTGCTGGCCTACCCCTTCGGTCCTTTCGACCGGTAACGGGGACAATTCCACCCCTACTACTGCCATATATCATTCTAGTACATAAACACATAAGTCACATACTTCCTAGCATATCAGGGTGCTGGCCTAACCCTTTGGTCCTTTCAAACGGTAATGGAGTCTATCCCACCCCTCCTACCACTATAACATAATATCATAGCATACTAGTACATAAAGCATAACACATAGTATTTTGAATCACTTTTCAATTTATCTTTTTGAGCACGTGTGAATGTGTTGAGATACCTTTTTGTGAGCAAAAAGTTTACTATATTGGCATACCAAGGAGTAGATTCAGTACGGGAAAAGAGATGCTCATCTGGGAACTTTTCCCGCAACGGGAAAGGAGTTGCATTTGAAGTGATCTGGCTTAGATGATCGGTAACAAGGTTTTCGCATCCACTCTTGTCCCGAATCTCCAAATCAAATTCTTGCAATAGTTGGATCCACTGGATGAGTCTTAGCTTTGCATCTTTCTTCGTCATCAAGTACTTGAGAGTCCCATGATCTGAGTAAATAATAACTTTGGTACCAAGTAGGTATTGCCTAAACCTCTCCAAAACGAACACTATGGCCAATAGCTCCTTCTATATGGTAGAGTAGTTGCTTTGAGCATTGTCTATTGTCCTCGATGCATATTAGATCACATGGGAGGCTCTTCCATTCTTTTGACCCAAAACGGTGCCTATAGCATAGTTGATTGCATCACATATGATCTCAAAGGGGAGATCCCAATTTGGTGCTTGCATAATATGAGCGGATGTAAGCAACTCTTTGAGTTTGTCGAAAGCTTCTTTGCACGCCTCATTGAACTCGAAATCAACATCCTTTTGCAAGAGTTGGCATATTGGTCTTGTTATCTTTGCCAAATCCTTGATGAACCTTCGGTAGAATCCGACATGACCTAAAAAATAACGAACTTCACGAACACAAGTCGGGTAAGGTAAGCTTTGAATAAAATTAATTTTAGTCTTATCTACCTCGATTCCTCTCTTTGACACAATGTCACCCAAAATAAGACCTTGACTCACCATAAAATGACATTTTTCAAAATTTAGAATCAAATTTGTTTCAATGCATCTTTTCAAAATTTTGGTGAGATTGGTCAAACCTTCTTGACACGAATTTCCATATACCGTAAAGTCATTCGTAAAAACTTCAATTATGTTTTCAACATATTCCAAAAAGATACTAACCATACAACGTTGGAAAGTGGCCGGGGCGTTACACAATCCAAATGGCATTCTCCGGTATGCGAAAGTGCCAAATGGACATGTGAAGGTTGTCTTTTCTTGGTCTTCCGGTTCCACCAGGATTTCGTGAAAACCGGTATACCCGTCTAGACAACAATAATGTGATTTCCTGGCTAACCTTTCTGACATTTGATCAATGAAAGGTAATGGAAAATGATATTTTCTTGTGCTAGCATTGAGTTTGCGGTACTCAATACATACTCTCCATCCATTTTGCATACGGGTGGGGACCATCATACATTTGTTGTTCTCGACCACCGTGATTCCCGTCTTCTTTGGCACAACTTGCACCGGGCTCACTCACTTGCTATCGGAGATTAGATAGATCATTCCCGCATCAAGGAGCTTCAATATCTCTGTCTTGACAACTTCCATCATTGGCAGATTCAACCTTCTTTGCGCATCCCAACTTGGCTTGCATTCATCCTCCATCAAAATATTATGCATACAAGTGGAGGGGCCCAATCCCTTGATGTCCACAATCGTCCAACCCATTGCTTCTTTATGTTCCTTCAACACCTTGAGGAGTTCCTCTTCTTCACATTCAGTTAAATGAGTTGAAATGATAACCGGAAGAGTCTCGTTGTTTCCCAAGTACGCATACTTCAAGTGTTGAGGTAGGACTTTTAATTCCAATTCCAATGGTTAAACAAGGGAGGTGGCAATCTTGTGTGAGTTTAAGGTAATTCAATTTGCTTCACACTGAATTAAGTAGTTTTCTTGATCTCTAAATTGTTAACCAATCTTTCAACTTCTGGGTCTAATGAGTAGAGCTTCAACTTCTTGGCTAATTTTCCACAATCAAATCCTTTGCTCAAAATCATCTCCAACATGTCACCCTTAGACAACTCAAACAATTCTTGGGTTAATGGTTCAACAACATCAACAAAATACAAGGACGAAACATCACTAGGATATCTCATAGCATCATAGATATTAAAACTTATTGTTTCCCCATCAAACTCCATCGTTAAGCTTGCCGCATACACATCAATCTTTGTTCTATCCGTCTTCAAAAATGGTCTCCCAAGTAAAATTAGAGCCGATTTGGAGGAGACTTTGTAACGCCCGTGTTTCTGGGCTAAGCATTAAAGACGATAATAGTATAGGTCAACTATTGTAACGTGTTTTGAAGTAATAAGAATGAATTATGTGAATTTATGTGTTTTATACTTAATTATTATGATATAATAAGTTAATGATAAAAATAAGCGTCGAAAGTAAAATGTTAGATATAGCCGATATCTATGAAGAAAGTTGTAGTGGTTGAAATAAGAATTCCGGAGATATAAAGAATACCGAAATCCGAGTTATAACAAAGAAGTTATCCATGTCGAAGTTTCGCGACAAAACCGGCACGACGTTGTGTGACGTAAAAAGTGAATTTACGATAAAGTGCTTCTTAGCATTACTGATCTAAACAAAATTCATAGTGTTCGTTAAATCGAGAGTGTGCATAAAAAGAACGCCCAAATCTGACTTTGTATGAGGAAGTTATGATTTCTCTAAGTTTCGGCTTAGTAGTATGTAGCCTGAAACTCGAATTTTAGATCGAGTGATTTTTAGCCGAAACAACCTAAACGAGAATCAAAGATCTTGTTGATAGTAGTTCAACGGTAAAAAGACAAACGAAAACGGACTTCGGATGAAGAAGTTATGAATTTTTAACGAACTTTTCCTGTCCCGGCCTGTTGAAAATATAACTTTAAAAATTAAGTCAAAATTAGCCAACGGAGTCTAAACAAAAGTTGTAAGGCATAATTTCACCTACGCGTGGATATAAAGAACGTCAAAAACGGAGTTCGTATGTGAAAGTTACGAATTTTTGAAGTTTTGGGCACAAACTTCGAGGTTGGTCCTAAGGAGTACGCCCAACGTACTCGTGTAGGTGATCTGGAGTCAGTCACCCTCCCTACTCCTTCGCATGAGAGACACGTGTCATAGCCTTGATGTGTCCGAGCTGATCCACTTCGTACGCCCAGCGTACGAAGTTACGCCTAGTGAAGAGATTTGCGAGGCAATACGCCCCGCGTACCGAAGAATTACGCCCAGCGTAATTAGGTGCCTCGGTCCCCTATAAATAGGATGTGAGGCTGCCCGTTTTTGTTTAAAAATTTTACTTCTTTCACCCTTTTTCTCTCTTCCAAGCTACACTAACACCCTCTGAAGTCTAGGAAACATCCCTAACACCCGAAGCAAGTCCCGAAGCACCCGAAGATCCCGAGAAAACAGTTTTTCGAGACGAAACTCTATCCACGTCAAGCCTGGTTTTTGAGAAAACATTCGGTTTCATCGAAAAAGATTATTTTAAGGGACGAAGTGTTGTCCAATCATCGTCTTATCAGGTGAGTGTATAGTCACTTTCATCTTACACATCAATATGAAGTATTTTCTATAAAATACGTGCTATATGTAATTATATTGTTTGTTTATTTGAGATGGGTGTTGAATAGATGTTTTATACAAGTTTTAAACTGTATATGTATTTTTATCTACAAATATGATGGGTTAACACATGGGTAGATGAAATAGTTGATGTGTGATGAAATAAAATGATGAGAGGTCTCGATGTTGACGATGTTCCAGTCATCTAGCGGAATATAGATGACGACCACGGACTTTTCTAGACAGTCCAGTGGAACGTTAACAGGTTCGTAACAAGTAGGTGTTTTTCGAGAATATGGATTAGACTTAGTTAATTGTCCTTAGTCCGAGAGTATGGATAGGACATAGTTATTTGCTATTAATCCGGGAGTATGGATTAAGACATAAGTTATTTGTTATTAATCTGGGAGTATGGATTAAGACATAAGTTATTTGTTATTAATTCGGGAGTATGGATTAAGACATTGTTATTTGTTATTAATCCGGGAGTATGGATTAAGACATAGTTAATTGTCCCTAGTCCGAGAGTATGGAATGGGCACAGTTATTGATCCAGGAGTGTGGATCAGACATACCCGATTCGGGACTATGGATTAGGTAAAGAGGTAAATTTTAGATCTGGTGTTATTGAACTTTGTTCATTAGATGTTTTTGAACTAGTGATCATTAGGTGTTTTTGAACTATGTGTTCATCAGGTATCATTAGGTGCTTTTGAGCTATGTGTTCATCCGATAGGTATCATGTACAAAGTTCTTCTTTTTGACACTATTGCGTGTCGGGGTACGGGAGTGTACGGGAGTACTTTATTAGTATTTCCCTATACTTTTTATTTTGAAGAGCTTTAGAGTCATCGTTTCTTTTATGAAGTGATCGGACGAGCTTCATGTGTCATCATTTCCTTTCACGAAGTAATTGAGGGAAACTTCATAGACTGCCTAATAAAGTGTGTCCATAATAGACCACTACTAGGTATGTCTGGTGTTATATTGCCAGATAGGGTGAGTCTGGGGGTAAATACCCCATGGTATCAAACCACTGCTAGGCACAGTTATCTAGATAAGTACCCCTGACTTAACTGTCTTGTGGTTTTTACGAACGGAGGTTCGTGGTGAAACTTATTCCATTCCCCTCATTTGATGTCTTTATTGATCCTCGTTTGCTGCCAGGGAATTTCCAAAGCAGCGTCGTCAGTTTGTTGTTCATATTGATCCTTTAGGCTAGATCTCGTAAGATCATTGTATAGGATCAGTACGTGGGGATCGACGGGATGGGATATATTGTTTTAGGGATATGATATATATGTGTTAATAATAATAGTGGTTTTGCAGGTTTGAGATGTACATTATTATCATATTGTGGGGAACTAGGTGTTCACTGAGTATTTTTGAACTGAGTGTTTACCATATGTTTTAAACTACGTGTTTAGCAGTTGTAATTTAAGAACCCTAGCAGCGATGGACTTCGT
Source organism: Lactuca virosa (assembly GCF_052849685.1). NCBI lineage: Eukaryota > Viridiplantae > Streptophyta > Magnoliopsida > Asterales > Asteraceae > Lactuca > Lactuca virosa. The sequence goes on along the minus strand of NC_136434.1, from coordinate 150,769,326 downwards.
GCCTATTCCTTAAGATAATCCTTAGGAATGAATGAATGAAGGACAGATGATTCTTAAGATCTTTAAGAATGAATAAGATAAAGGGAACGGGTAATCAGGGTTATTGTTGATTGATGAAATTAATAAATTTATTATTGGTTGATGAAATTAATAAATTTATTGTTGGTTGATAAAAAATTAATAAATTTATTATTTGTGGGTTGAAAACCGTATATGCTCACCAGGCTCCCAAACCTGACCCACTCAGTTTTCTATATTATAGGTAGTGGAACAAGAGCATAGTTGGACGATGACGAGGGATTATGGATTATAGGCCAGTAGATGTAAATAACTGTTGTAAGGCCTATATTGTATTGTTTATGCTTTTGGTCTGTATTGATGTGGACATCCCGAGTTTTGTAATGAAATGAAAAACACATTTCTTTAAGAAATGCTTTGATAAATTTTTTATCATATTTTGTTTTGGGGACAAATTCCGCAACATCTTTTGGAAGATTACTCTGATTTTATTTTAAAAGCATAAACGAAACCGCTCTTTTCTGGCCGTGAAAATGGGGATGTCACAGACTTGTTCTTCTAGATCAATCACATAGAAATCCGCTGGGAAGACCAATTGGTTCACTTGCACCAAAAAAATTTCTAAAATACCTCTAGGAAAGACACTTGATTTATCTGCAAGTGAAATTATGACACCGGTTTCACTTAAAGGTCCGACATTCAATGATTCATACACTGAATAGGGCATGACATTGATAGAAGAACCAAGGTCAAGCATGGCACTACTAAAAATGACATCCCCAATCTTGCAAGGAGCCGTAAACATTCCCAGATCTTTGCACTTGGGTGGAAGTTTCCTTTGTAAAACTGCGGATGCGTTTTCATTCATTGAGATTTTCTCGTTTCCCTTCAATTCCTTCTTGTTGGTACAAAGTTCCTTCAAGAATTTTGCATATCTAGGGATTTGTTTGATTTCATCAAGTAGAGGGATTTTTACTTCCACCTTTCGAAAGGTGTCCAAAATCTCTTTCTCCTCCATATTCTTCTTTGAAGTTGCAAGTCGGGAGGGGAATGACGGCTAAGTGGCTATTTATGTCACTAGGGGAATAGTCTTCTTTGGAACTCCGGCTTGCGCATCATTCTTGACTATAGGATCTTTAATGGGAATGATCTTTACTTCTTCCTCATCTTCCCTTGACTTATTCTTTGAATTATTTTCTCCGGTTTGTTTGCCACTTCTCAAGGTCACCACATTGACATTTCGGTTCTTTTCGGTTTGAGAAGAGAGTTTTCCATGGGACTCCAACTTGCTTATGGATGTAACAATATCTCCCATTTGTGCTTCAAGTTTGGAGATACTAGTCCTTGTCTCTTTTTGGAATTGTTGGGTACTAGTGGCTAAGGATTTGACAATGTCTTCAAGATACATTTCGGAGCTACTTGGTTGGGATTGAGGAGGTTGTTGGTGATGATGTGGAGGGTGCGGTCTTGGTTGATAATGCGGTTGTGGGTGTTGGTAATGAGGTTGTTGTGGTGGATAGGAAGGTCTAACCACTGCATTCTGTGGCAATGGTCTTGGGTTGTAGCTCATGTTGGGATTTGGCTTCCAACTTGAATTGTATGCATTTTGGTAACCGGATGGTTTATTGTGGTAATTTTTAAATTCTCCCGTGGCATTCACGTGTTCCGCATCTTCTTGGAGAATGGGAAACATATTCATAGGATGTCCCATTGTTGCGCATATCCCGCAAACCATCACTTGTGGAGTTTGTCCCGTGGCTAACTTTTGAACAACATATGTTAAATCTTTGAGTTGAGACTCTAGATTCGATGTCCCCACTTCATTGACTTTTTGTTGAGTTTCTCTCTTCATATCTTGGCGCGGGCCAAAATGTTGTGAATTTGCGGCTATGGTGTTGAAGACTTGTCTTGTTTGTTGTGGCGTTTTGCTAAAGACATCTCCACCACTTGAGGCATCAACTAGTCTTATCTCCATTGGCAATAATCCCTCATAGAAGTGTTGAATAAGGAGTTGTTCCGGAATTTGATGTTATGGACAACTATAGCACAAGTTGTTGAACCCCTACCAATAATCATGGCAAGTCTCATTTTGACCTTGGCGGATTCCACAAATCTCATTTGTAAGACTTGAGACTCTTGAAGCGGGGTAGAACTTGAGTTGATTGTGTTGGATTAGTGTCGGTCCATAATCATGGCAAGAAAATCTCTTGCCATGTCGGTCCATGAGTTGATTGTGTTGGATTAGTGTCTAAGTCCAAAACTATAATTGGTATGACTTGACCCGACCCGGCATTGTCCATTTGGGTTGCACTTCACCGGAACAATTTGTATGGATAGACTTATGAGAAAAAGATATTTATGATTTATTAATATATTATAAGTTAGAATATATTAATATGAAATCATATTATTTAATTAGTATTGATCAAGAATTAATTTGGAATTAATTTAGTGGTCAAAAGAGGCTAGTTAAATATGGACTCATATATATATATATATATATATATATATATATATATATATATATATATATATATATATATATATATATATATATGGAATGGGCCAAGGTTTATTTAGGATGGGCTAAGAGTGTATAGAAGTCCATGGATAGTCCATGGAGCTTTCACCCATGGATCCTATGTAAATGAAAGGTCATGGGTATTAGGGTTTACATGGATGTAACCCTAATCCTCCATAATATATAAAGGGGTCCTTGGCTCACAAAATTGGTACTAGTGTGAGTGAAAGAAAAGGTGGTTGGTTTTAGTGAGCTCCATATTCTCTTAAAGTTCTTCCAAGTTGTTTTGGTGATTTGTGATTCCACTTGAGGCATTCACATTATTGGTGCTAGGCTCTTAAAGCTCCAAGGAATCAACCACAAGGAAAAAGGTATGTAATTCTATCTAGTTTTATTATGCAAGTAACATATGATTATATGCTAGTTAGGGTAATACCTTGGAATATTCAAGTTTGCATGTATAATAGAGAAAACATAGATCCAACGTATTTAGGGTTGCATGTACACCTTAGGAGTGTTAGAATGCTCAAAACCCTTCAGTGGTATCAGAGCCTAGGTTTGTTTGCTTGATACTTGATGCTACTTGTTTTTTCCAAAGTTGAAATTCTGCATTTTTTTGCATCTGACTGCTCACCACGACGTGGTGACGCCCCTGTATGCAGAATTTTGGGGTTTTGTTTGGTATTAGATGAGGATCATTACCCTAAACTGTTTTTTAACCTTAAAACATGTTTTTGATGTGATAATGATCATGCTAATCCATTTGAAAGGTGATTTTCAAAATTTCATGTTTTCTATTAGTTTATTTGATTAAGTCTAATTGCATGGAATTTGTTTGACTTGAATTACCTAGTTCATGAGTTTAATCTAGAACTTTTAACATTCTTGGTTGAATTGTTGTTTTTGATGATTTTAATGGACTCCATAACTTGTCCTCATGTTATGGAATTCCAAAGGTTTTTCTTTTAAATGGATCATTAAAAGTAATAAGTTATAAAACATGAAGAATCTTTTTTCCATAAATTGTTTTATGATCTCCATAACTTGTCCTCAAGTTATGGATTTTCAAGAGTCTTTCCATTAAAGAAACATTAAACTCATATGTTATGAATATGAAAGGTTTTGAATAGTTTCAAAACTTTCCCTCAAGTTTTGGAATTTGTAAAGTCTCACACACATTAATGCTTTAATTCCAAACCCTAGAATTTTAAAAGTTAAAATTCAAACTTTATGGACTTCATTAAATTAATTAAAGTGTTTAATTAAAAGAGTTAATAATTCCATAATGACATGGTTTACATTTAATTAAATTAAGAGTATAGTTTAATTAATAAGATTAAACCACCAAGTATTTTAAATGTGTAAAATACACCCTTATACTATTGTAATATTAAAAGTTAATACTTATCTATATGTATAAGAACAAAGTCAATCTTACCGTTTGTAGGCCTCGTTCACGAAGCCAGTCTATAAGGGGGTATAAGGTTACTGCCTATAAAATGGCAGTTTAATGGGTGTCCACTCTCACCCACCGCTTCCTTGACTGGTGGAGGGTCGTTAGTCGAACGGGTTGGAAAGGACTATAATTCTCCCTTCATTAAAAGTATAATGATAAATACTAAGTAACTAAACACTTATAAATTCCCAATCTTAGTTACTTAGGAAAATGTGAAATGGTGCTAACCCATGAAATTGCACTTTGCACCTTGTTAAGTCGTTAGTGGAGCATGTGTGGTTAACCGGCACACTAACATGGGATTGACAATGTGTGGCAAAGGGTGACTTAAGTTTTATCATAGATCGGTGGAGCGCGTGTGGTTAACCGGCACATCGATTGGGTGATAAAATTAAGGGTACCAAGTCAATTTGCATGGTTATTCAAACCTTGTTTGTGATCCTCGACATCCCAGTCACAAACTTGAGAGGGCACAATCGAGATTTAAACATACCATTGAAAGTTCAATGAATCTCAAAAGATCTAGGAGTTTTAATCCAATTAAAACTTAATAATTTATTTTGTTTTTCATGGTGAAAATTGGTAAATCGTCATTTACCTACCTTCAAATATTTTGTAGCTTGGATTACGGCATCCCTCTTCCAAGTTATAAAATAGTTTGTTGGGTCCTAGCCTTAATATTTCATATTGGGTGTTATGTTAAGGACTTAAATCAACTGAAACTTGAATTTCTCCCTCATAGATGTCTAAGTTCAGACAACTATGGTCTTCCTCATCCTTTTGGATAGAGCTTCATTTCCTCCACCTCCTCAAATAATTTTCCCTGACCCACAAGTTCAAGGTCACTCAATCCCTAATTGGCAAGCAAAGTCTATATGTGCTTACATCTTGTAGATTAAGTCACATATTGGCAAGCCGGGAGAGTTGGGTGGCAAAGTCTTAAGGGAGTTGACTGTTAACTCGGTTCTTCAATCACTTACTAAGTCATATAGTGAGTTCTTTAAGGACTACTATGTGACAGACCATGACATGACCCTTAATGATCTTACGTATTTGCTTGATGCTACTGAATCAGCAATGATTGGAGCAATGGTAAAGCAAATTTGATTGAAATATCTACTTCCCATGCTTCCATGGACATTGGTAATTGTAACATTGAAAGTCCAGAAAAACTTTCTCTTCCCAGTGGAAAGGGATCGGCCATGGTCAAGTCGTTTGACTCGATGGTAAAGAGAAAGGCTAAGTCTGGAAAATCAAGTGTACCATTTCCAAAGAGTCCATATGTTTCTTTTGCCAAAAGAAGGTACATTGGTTGCGAAGCTGCCTAATTTACCTGAAAGATCATAAGGATGGTAAAGTCAAAAAGTTTGACTCTACTTCAGGTAAAGTCCATTATCTAACTCTATGAAGTCTCTGTTGGAGATTCTTAATACATGATGTAATGTAATTATATTTTGATGTTTTTGAAGAATCAAAGGAAACCTAAAAAAGGGTATGCTGATTTTGATCGCGAAGATGGATTTCAATCGCATGGTTCGGTGATCAAAATTCCGAACTGTCGCTTAAAGAGTTATGAAAGATTGATTAGGAATAGATAACAACATGTTTTTCATATGTACTTGCACTGTAAGGATAAGTTTTTCCGCAAGTTTTAAAATAAAAGAAAAGTTTTGATTTTATTTATTTTAAGTATCCTTACGATGGCATTTGTGAAAAATTGTTGTTTATATGAATTCATTGATAGCAATATTGGAAAATAGATTTGATTCTTTCATTTGTAGTAGTGTCATAATATACCAAATATGAAAAGATCCTCATCACCCAAGTTTCAGTTGGATAGAAACCTGGAATCATGCAACTTGTATTGTATGTTGAATGAGAATTTTTATCTTTTGTACATTAAGAATAATTCCTTGTTCGCATGTACATGTGAGTCAAGTGAAGGACTAAGGGATCGAGTACACATTCTTGTGCACTGGTCAAGTCCACCACAAAGATCGATAAGACTATTCTTCATGATTTACTAAAGTTTAGTAAATATGGTTATACTTATAAGTTTAAGTATAATTCTGAAACATTGGAAAAGTTTCGATGTATGGCAGAACGAATGAGAAGAATCAAATTAGGCAAAAAGATAAAAGTTTCCCAAATCTGAAAAGATGGGAGAGTACTTTATTATCATGTTTTATGATTATCTTATTGATTATAAAACCATATCAAAATTGATCCTCTAAAGACACCTTAGTGCATTTGTTTGGCCAAGGAGAGGAATCATGAACTGTGGAAATGGTCATATCAAAAGATAAATCATACTTCGTTCCAAAACAAGTCTTAGAATCATACTCTAAGATTGTAACTTTAGTGACATAATTTTAAGAAAGGTTTACAACACTTATCAAATGTAGAGTAACATGTTTCTTACTCTTGTACATTTGAAGTTGGTAAGTTGTGATGTTTTGGATAAAACAGAGACCAACTAAGACCAATTGTAAAAAGTGTTTATCTTGATAAGAATCCGCACTGACTCTTCAATATTTGTTTTGTCAAGGAATGGTTCTTGACAAGAGAATCTTATATGTCAAGAGGACAGTGGGAGTCTTAAAGATCTTGGAAAAGTTTCAAGAACTAATCAAGAATAAAATCCATTGTTTAATCGCTAGCACACAACTTGAGGTTTATAACCTATCGTGTTGACGTATTATTATTTTTGTGCCCACTCCAGTTAAGTTGACTATGCTTGTGAGTTCTATAAGTTCTCAATTGTTTGCATAATAACTTGGAAGCAATGGTAGGCCCTTGCGCTACTAAGTGGCAAGAAAATGAGATCGGGCAAGTTCAGTCCATATGAATTTGGATTTGTCACTAACCTTGTCTTATGATTATAGTTTTGACAAATTCGCATGGATAGGAACACTTACACTATAAAAATAAAATCTAAGTGTCATAAGGTTCTGATTCATGAAAATGATGGTGAGGAAACGCTTTCACTAAGTAGATTTTAAGTAAATAGCAATTGTGATATTTGCAAAGTCGTTAGTGGAGCGTGTGTGGGTAACCGGCACACTAACATAGACTTGTGAGAAATGGAAAAGGTCTAAACAGTTGAAACTATGATTACGACATCCCTTTTCATAGTTCTAAAATTGTTTAGACACACATGTGAGCTGTCTAAGAAAATGTGTATGATTTTGATAAAGTCTTATCAAAGCATCTCGTATCAAAAAACTGAACTTTGGTAAGAAAGTCAATAAAGTATTGATTTCTAGAAGTCCAGCTGATTTCTGGGTACATGTCAAAGCTAGTGGGAGCATAAAGTGTTATGCTGGTTATAATTATCATGTTAGTGGGAGCATGATTATTATGTTACGTGTTGCAAGTTAGCAATGTTAATTATAGAAAACAACAGTTTCAATTCGCTTTGAAAAGTTGTTTTGCTATAATTAAGGGAGAGGATTTTATACTTCATACCAATTCTACAAGCTTAGATTGAGATTTTAATCAACTTTAGTCAAGGATATATATGAATGTTATGTTGCAATGGTTCAACATAAGGAAATTCTATATATGTGGCATTCTCAAAATTCGATTATGATTATGGCATCCCTCTTCATAGTTCGAATTGTGAGAACATGGTAAATAAAATTTTTATAGCATGAAATGTATCCCATATGCTTCGGGTATAGGATCGATTACATCCATTCTAAATTTTCCAAATGCTTAGGGCATTAAGAGGGAAAAAGGAATAGAACCGGATATTACTAAATCGATTAAGCAATTGTCGAGGACAATCTGAGGTTTACCAAAGATTGGTTGCTCGTGGACAATTGGAAGTATAGTGTAAACTTTGGAAAGGACCATATTGACATATTCTGAAATGAGGCAACACTTGTTCAGAAATGATAGTCAAAATGGTAATATGGAATTGTTTCCATATGTAACAACGTGAAATTTCCAAAACAATTTTTCATTTTTAAATCATACTTTTAAATCATAAAAACAACATTAAAACATAATGTATCCATTGTCATCATTATAAAAAAATTCCCAAAATCTCAATCATAATCTCTATGAGTGTGTACTGATCATGCCGGCGCCTTCCCGCGATCCTCACTCGTACCTGAAACACATAACACACAACACGGTAAGCATAAATGCTTAGTGAGTTCCCCAAAATACCACATACGCACATACGCCACTCAAGGCTATAAGACCTTCCGGTCTCTGTGTCTCAGGGGACTTCCGTCCCATAACCCTGGTAGACCTTCCGGCCCTACCCGTAATGACCTTCCGGCCCATATCACCCTGACCTTCCGGTCCATATCATCCTGACCTTCCGGTCCACATCATGACATACATAACACATACATATCACCTAACAACATACAGTATATACACCTCATAGCATACAAGACCTTCCGGTCACACATAGGTACCCTTCCAGGTACAGTATAGTGAGAAGACTCACCTCGGGTAACTCGGATAATCTCGCACACGGATATACTGATCTAGCCCCCGCCTAATCACATAAACAATATTCTCAAATAAATAATGGCTCTCAAAGGCTAGATTAAATCCCTTTCTACAACCCCACGGAAGGGTAAAAGACCATTTTACCCCTCCTTGACCCAAAAGTCCACATGTTGACCAAAACCCTAAAAGTCAACAAAAGTCAACCCTCCGGGTTACGCTACGCGTACCAAATCTGTACGCTGGGCGTACCCGGCGGCTTCACAGAATCGGGGAACGCGACCCCCTACGCTGCGCATACTGGGATTACCCCCCGCGTAAGTCCCAGTTTCATACTCCTTTTGATTTTGGGTCTTAAATGGTTAAGACATATACTCAAACTTCAGATCTGACTTCTCTAAGGTTGCTTAATCCATAAAGTCGAAACCTTTAAGCCTTTGCATGGCTGTAAAGGTCACCAATCACTCTTAACACCTTTCCTCTTTCCATAATAAGTCTAGATCTCATGCATGGCTCAATATTCACGTCCAAGTTTGGATTTTTATGAACCCACAACTCATAACACTCTGAAATATGGCAGATCTAGGCCAAAGGAGACCATTTGCTCATAAAGTCTCCACCTTGGGACCAAAAACCCTAGAAATTGGTCCAAGAAGCACAAATCAAAAATTACAAGGAAAGCTTTGAGCTTTTTACCTAAGAAAGAAGCTCCAACCTCTGAAGAATTCAGATCTACTCTTGTCCACCAACTTCTAGCTCCTAAAATGGCCTCCTCTTCTCTTTCACCGCCTTGAAATGACACTTTCAAGCTTAAGAACACACACACAACTTTATGACGGGTTTTTGCTCTCTTAGGGTTTCACTCACTGAAGTATGGTGGTTGGGGATAAGGCCTTATCATTCCTTTTATAGAGTACAAGCCTCAAATTAGGGTTTGCATCTGGGCACGCTACGCCCAGCGTAACCCTAGGTACGCCCAGCGTACCTAGGCGAGTCCGCGTCCAACTTAAGTGCATGAGTACGCGCAGCGTACTCTTCAGTACGCCCAGCGTACTCATTTGCCTTAATATCTCCTTTACGGGCTAAACTTGACAACTTGGAAAAGAAGAAGGGTTTAAGAGACGCACCAGAATTCCGGGATGTCACAATTCTCCCCCACTAGAACCAGACTTCGCCCTCGAATCTCATGCCGTAAACAACTCCGGATGCTGCTCCCGCATTTCTGACTCCTGCTCCCAAGTCAGCTCGGACCCTCTCCGATGTTGCCACTGGACCTGAACCAGAGGCACCTCCTTGTTCCTCAGAACCTTGATCTTCCGATCCAAGATCACGATCGGGCTCTCAACATAATTCAGGCCCGCATCTACCTGAATATCCTCCAGCGGCACCACCGCCGACTCGTCGGCTATACACTTCCTCAACTAAGACACGTGGAAGGTATCGTGAATCTGGCTCAACTCTGCAGGTAGCTCCAGACGATATGCTACCCTGCCCACCCTCACGGTCACTCTGAACAGACCGATGTACCGGGGCCCCAGCTTGCCCCTCTTCCTGAATCGGATCACTCCCTTCCAAGGAGACACCTATAGGAGCACGAAGTCTCCCACCTGGAACTCAAGCTCGGACCGTCGCCTATCCGCATAACTCTTCTGGCGACTCTGAGCTGTCAACAATCTCTGTCTGACCTGCTGTATCTGCTCTGTCCTTTAGAGCACTATCTCAGTGCTGCCCATCACTCGTTGCCCGACCTCTTCCCAACAGATGGGAGTCCGACACCTCCTCCCATACAACAACTCGAAAGGAGGCATACCGATACTCGAATGGTGGCTGTTGTTATAGGAGAACTCAGCCAACGGCAAGTACGTGTCCCAACTTCCTCCGAAGTCCAACACACATGCTCGAAGCATGTCCTCGAGCGTCTGAATCGTCCGCTCACTCTGCCCGTCCGTCTATGGGTGGTAGGCGGTACTGAAATGCAGCCTCGTACCCAACTCCTCATGGAACTTCTTCCAGAACTTGGAAGTGAATCGCACATCCCGATCTGATACAATTAAGATCGACACTCCATGACGCGATACCACCTCTCTCACATACAACTCGGCCAGCCTCTCTGCGGAAGAGCTCTCACTGATAGCAAGGAAGTGGGCGCTCTTTGTCAGCCAGTCGACTATCACCCAAATTGCATCGACGCCCCTCGCGGTCCTTGGCAATTTGGTGATAAAATCCAAAGAAACCTGTTCCCACTTCCACTGGGGAATCTCAAGTGGCTGCAACTTGCCATGCGGACGTTGGTTCTCGGCCTTAACCCTGCGACAGGTCAAGCACCTCTCAACAAACCACGCGACATCCCTCTTCATGCAAGGCCACCAATACTCTCTCTTCAGGTCCAAATACATCTTAGTAGCCCCGGGATGCATCGAGAACCTCGATCTGTGCGCCTCCTCCATCAGAATGGTACGTGCCCCCCCTGCATACGGCACCCAAATCCGACCTTGAAAGGTCATCAACCCTCGGCTATCGGTAACGAACTCGGACACCTGCCCGATCACCCGCTCCCTTTTGCGGTTCTCTGGCATCACGGCCTCTGCCTGGGCCTCCCGAATGGTGTCCAACACTGGAGTCATCACCGTCAATCGCATATAAAGGTCTCGAATCGGGGCACTCCCTGCCCTACGGCTCAGAGCATCAGCCACAACATTAGCTGTTCCCGGGTGGTATAGGATCTCACAATCATAATCCTTTACCACATCCAACCATCTCCTCTGGCGCATATTCAGGTTGGGCTGATCCATCAGATACTTCAAACTCTTGTGGTCCGTGTATATGGTACACTGAACCCCATACAGATAATGGCGCCAGATCTTGAGGGCGAACACCACTGCCCCCAACTCGAGATCGTGGGTAGGATACCTCGTCTCATGAGGCTTCAGCTGCCTCGATGCATACGCTATCACGTGCCCCCTCTGCATAAGCACCGCACCCAACCCTGATATCGATGCATCGCAGTACACCACAAAGTCCTCCATTCCCTCCGGAAGGGATAACACCGGGGCTTCGCACAACCTCTGGCAAAGAGTCTCAAACGAGGTCTGCTACTCCTGACCCCACGAAAAAGCAACGCCCTTCCGGGTCAACCTGGTGAGAGGCACAGCGATCTTGGAGAGATCCTTGATAAATCTCCAATAGTAGCCGGCCAACCCCATAAAACTCCTGATCTCGGTGGAAGATCTCGGCACCTCCCAACTCATCACCGCCTCAATCTTGGCCGGATCGACCAATATCCACTTCTGATTGACGAGATGCCCTAAGAACTGGACCTCTCGCAACCAGAAATCACATTTGGAGAATTTGGCGTATAGCCTCTCCGATCTCAAAACTCCGAGGATTTCCCTCAAATGCTCCTCATGCTGCTCTTGGGACCTCGAATACACCAGAATATCATCAATGAACACGATTACCGATCGGTCCAACATCGGTCTGCACACCCTGTTCATGAGATCCACGAACGCTGTCGGTGCATTGGTGAGCCCAAAAGGCATCACCACGAACTCGTAATGCCCATAACGAGTTCTGAACGCCGTCTTCTGGATATCCTCATCACGCACCCTCATCTGATGATATCCAGACCTCAAGTCAATCTTGGAGAACCAAGACGCTCCATGCAACTGATCGAACAGATCGTCGATCCTCGGTAAGGGGTAACGGTTCTTAACCGTCAACTTGTTCAACTCCCGGTAATCAATACACATCCGGTGTGAACCATCCTTTTTCTTGATAAAAAGGATCGGCGCTCCCCAAGGCGAGCTACTCGGTCGAATAAACCCCTTCCCCAGCAGCTCCTGAAGCTGCGAGGATAACTCCTGCATCTCTGGCGGTGCAAGGCGATAAGGCGTCGTGGCGATAGGCGCTGCCCCCGGAATCAAATCAATGCGGAACTCCACCTGCCTCTCGGGAGGCACACCCGGCAACTCCTCGGGAAACACATCTAAGAACTCACGCACTATCGGCACATCATCAATCGATCTTGGCCCCTCGGCGGCCACTCGTGAATCCATCATGTATGCCACAAACCCGCTACAGCCCTGCTGTAGACTCCGCCTCGCTCTAGCAGCTGAACAAAATACTGACCCAGAACGGGTACCCTCACCGTACACCGTAAGTACTCCCCCACTAGGGTCTCGTATCGTCACCAACTGTCACTCGCAGTCTATAACAGCCCCAAACCGGCTCAACCAATCCATGCCCACTATGACACACACGTCCCCCATCGCTATAGGAACCAGATCTATCGGGAACTCAACACCGAAGATCTCGAGTACACAACCTTGAATCACATCCTTATCATATACCGCTCGTTCGTCAGCTATGGAAACCCATAGCGGTCGACTCAACGCCTCCCGCTGGATACTGATGTGCTGACTAAACGCTAAAGACACAAATGACCGACTCGCACCCGAGTCAAATAACACCAAAGCAGGTACAGAAGTCACAAGAAAAGTACCTGCCACAACATCGGGCGCTGCGCGGACCTCTTCCTCTGTCAACTGGAAAGCTCTCCCGCGAGCCTTTGGTGCCTCGGCCTTCACTGGCTGAACCTCAGTAGCCCTAGTAACAGGTACAGATCCCTGTGCTGATCCCTGATGTAACTGCGGGCACTCGGCCTTCCGATGGCCAGTCTGGTTGCAATGAAATCAAACCATAAATCCCTTGGGGCAATCCTTGGCGATATGCCCCTCCTTGCCACATTTATAGCAAGCACCTGATCGACAGACCCCATCATGTCCCTTGCCACACTTCCCACAAGTGCGGCCCTTCTGGCCTCCAGATCTCGTATCAACGGACTTTGTCCGCTTGGCAGCCGGCTGCGCCAGCACCGGTCGCCTGTCCCTACTCTGAGACTCGGCCTCCTCCCTGGCCTGAGTCTCCAGCTCAATCTCCCTTTTTCGGGAATTTGCCTGGAGCTCATCAAATGTCCGGTATGACGAGTTCGACACGAACTCCCTGATATCCCTCCTCAAAATGCTCAAGTACCGACTCATGCGTGCCTGCTCAAACGACATGTGCTCTGGGCAAAACATCGTCATCTCATGAAACATCCTCGTAATCACCGTCACAGACTCAGTTCCCTGCTTGAGGGACAAGAACTCCTGGGCTAAACGTTCCCTCTCCACAGGGGGAACATACTCATCTCGAAACATCGCGGTGAACCTCTCCCAGGTCACCGCGGTAAGCTCTGCCGTAGAGAAATCCGCCGTCACAAACTTCCACCAGTCCTTCGCCCCCAAGCGAAGCTGGTTCAGTGCAAAACGAACCCTCAGATGCGCCGGACACGAGCAGGTGTAGAAGCATCCCTCGATATCAGAAATCCATCTCATCGCAGTAATCGGATCCTGCGTCCCATCAAACTCTGGTGGCTTCGTGTTGCTGAACTCTCGGTACAGCAACGAGTCACCCCCCCTGAGGTCTAGCAGCAGCCACAGCTGCAGTAGCTGCAGCAGCCGCAGCCTCAGTAACCGCTGCATACCGCTCATCAAAAGTCTCAATCAATGTGGTCTTGATAGACCCAAACATCTCCGGAATCTCGGCCCAGATCGTCGCAGCCACCTCGTCGTGGATCATCTGACGAAGCTCCTCGTCACTCACGCCGCTCGTCTCTGGTTGGTGGCGTGTCCCAACCATGATGTCTCTGAAATACAACATAAAAATATCAGAGACTCGCTCGAGCATACTCGCACTCGATAACTCAACCCTACTTGTTTCCTAGTCCCCTAAGGATTCTTACTTGGACTGCGCACCGATCCGGTGTCTACAGTAGTACGGGCCCTATACTACCGTCCACACCATATCAGTATTCACCCCAAGTCCTCCTCCTTGGATCCCAGATAACAAGTACTCTACATCTCGCTAGTATAGGCTACCCTTCGGTAGACCTCTCATAATCTCCTCACTGCTACCTACTCACTCTCAAGCATCTCATGGCAGCAGAAACCTTCCTAGGCTAAGGCATCACAAATCAGGCCACTCTAGTCCTAATATGAGTACCTAGCCTACTCTTGCATGCATAACATATCATAACATATCTCATAACACATAATGTAAGGGTATTTTGGGAAGTCACCGTTCGGGCGCTGGCTGATCGTACACACTGTTTCCTTCTACTTTTCTCAAATTCTTTTACTTCCTTAGAAAAATTGTTTATTTTGTGAAAAACTTCCTCAAACCCTCAGTTTGAGTTCAGATACGCCCAAAGGTGCATCCGAATCCCTCAAACCAAGGCTCTGATACCAACCTGTAACAACGTGAAATTTCCAAAACAATTTTTCATTTTTAAATCATACTTTTAAATCATAAAAACAACATCAAAACATAATGTAACCATTGTCATCATTACAAAACAATTCCCAGAATCTCAATCATAATCTCTATGAGTGTGTACTGATCATGTCGGCGCCTTCCCGCGATCATCACTGGTACCTGAAACACATAACACACAACACGGTAAGCATAAATGCTTAGTGAGTTCCCCAAAATACCACATACGCACATACGCCACTCAAGGCTATAAGACCTTCCGGTCTCTGTGTCTCAGGGGACTTCCGTCCCATAACCCTGGTAGACCTTCCGGCCCTACCCGTAATGACCTTCCGGCCCATATCACCCTGACCTTCCGGTCCATATCACCCTGACCTTCCGGTCCATATCATCCTGACCTTCCGGTCCACATCATGACATACATAACACATACATATCACCTAACAACATACAGTATATACACCTCATAGCATACAAGACCTTCCGGTCACACATAGGTACCCTTCCAGGTACAGTATAGTGAGAAGACTCACCTCGGGTAACTCGGATAATCTCGCACACGGATATACTGATCTAGCCCCCGCCTAATCACATAAACAATATTCTCAAATAAATAATGGCTCTCAAAGGCTAGATTAAATCCCTTTCTACAACCCCACGGAAGGGTAAAAGACCATTTTGCCCCTCCTTGACCCAAAAGTCCACATGTTGACCAAAACCCTAAAAGTCAACAAAAGTCAACCCTCCGATTTACGCTGCGCGTACCAAATCTGTACGCTGGGCGTACCCGGCGGCTTCACAGAATCGGGGAACGCGACCCCCTACGTTGCGCATACTGGGATTTCGCCCCGCGTAACTCCCAGTTTCATACTCCTTTTGATTTTGGGTCTTAAATGGTTAAGACATATACTCAAACTTCATATCTGACTTCTCTAAGGTTGCTTAATCCATAAAGTCGAAACCTTTAAGCCTTTGCATGGCTGTAAAGGTCACCAATCACTCTTAACACCTTTCCTCTTTCCATAATAAGTCTAGATCTCATGCATGGCTCAATATTCACGTCCAAGTTTGGATTTTTATGAACCCACAACTCATAACACTCTGAAATATGGCAGATCTAGGCCAAAGGAGACCATTTGCTCATAAAGTCTCCACCTTGGGACCAAAAACCCTAGAAATTGGTCCAAGAAGCACAAATCAAAAATGACAAGGAAAGCTTTGAGCTTTTTACCTCAGAAAGAAGCTCCAACCTCTGAAGAATTCAGATCTACTCTTGTCCACCAACTTCTAGCTCCTAAAATGGCATCCTCTTCTCTTTCACCACCTTGAAATGACACTTTCAAGCTTAAGAACACACAGACAAGCTTATGACGGGTTTTTGCTCTCTTAGGGTTTCACTCACTGAAGTATGGTGGCTGGGGATAAAGCCTTATCATTGCTTTTATAGAGTACAAGCCTCAAATTAGGGTTTACATCTGGGCCCGCTACGCCCAGCGTACCTAGGCGAGTCCGCGTCCAACTTAAGTGCATGAGTACGCGCGGCGTACTCTTCAGTACGCCCAGCGTACTCATTTGCCTTAATATCTCCTTTAAGGGCTAAACCTGACAACTTGGAAAAGAAAAAGGGTTTAAGAGACGCACCAGAATTCTGGGATGTTACACCATAGGTGGAAGTTATTCTCTGAATCTGTGTAAGATTAGAAAACTTAATGCAAAGAAGGATGTTCAAACGAATGTACTTTGAATATGAGACTTCATTTCCATGTAATTGATCTCCATTGGAATACTTTGTAATGTCTGTTCCCAAGTCTTTGTGACTTTTGTGCACAGTCATTACAAGGGAATCATTGCATATAAGTTTAGAATCTAACAGATTACAGTAAATGGCAAGAGTTTGGTATTCTTACATTTACAAAAGGGATTGGGATTGTGAAATGAGCATCATTGGAGTCGTGTTCAATTCATCTATTTCACAAAAGAAAGGACCATAGGTAAACATAGTGTGCATGCTTGGAGCATGGCATGACTATTGTTTTAATTCAAGTATTAAGTTGATAATTCGAAACATTACATGAATAATGAGTAATCAATATGGTGCTTAGATAAAAAGTGTTTTTTATTTACTCTCAAAGTGTTGGGGCCATATAGGCTTAGTATTATTCTTGTGTTTCACTTTACATGTTTTGACTTCCCGAATAACTAGGTTATTCAAACCGTCCATAGTCAATCATACTTTGGAAGTAGGTATTGAGGCAAGACTGTCATGAATGGGTCTGTAGTCTGTCTAGGTGGCTAGACTTAGCTGCAGTATTCATGAGTGCTCCTGGAATAAGATTCGAGTATTGGATTAAACCCACGCTCATTTGAATCACTTCATGGATTTTATCACAAGTGAATCATGAGACGATAATATCTTATATTCTTCAAACCTAGAGATATGAGTTGTTGACTATGAGTTGGTTATACATTGATTGTATGAAAACGCATCAGTAACTTGATGTTATAAAACGTGCCTTTGTGTATGATTCAACAAGTAGTTAGTACAAGCATATGAGTCGAATTGTATCCATTCCTTTTACCTCATAATGATAAAATCGATATTTGTGGGCCCCTCGATGATTTAGTGATGACACCCTAAGTGCTTGGCCAAGCCTGGACTGATTTGATTTGTTCAATTAGTCGGTCGTCATAAATCGGAAATCGGGAAACAAAAAATGGACAGAGAGAATGATTATAATCGATGTCTCAGTCCATATGATATCTAGAATGGAGGAATATATGATCACTTATCTAATGGACGCGTCATTTGATTTGTTCAGAGTTCGACAGCGGCTTTAAGAGCTATGATTGCTAGTCGGGTTATGAAGTTGTACTTGCAATAATAGTTATTAGACTTATCCAAGTGGGAGACTGTTGGATTAGTGTCTAAGTCCAGAACTATAATTGGTATGACTTGACCCGACCCGACATGGTCCATTTGGGTTGCACTTCACCGGAACAATTTGTATGGATAGACTTATGAGAAAATGATATTTATGATTTATTAATATATTATAAGTTAGAATATATTAATATGAAATCATATTATTTAATTAGTATTGATCAAGAATTAATTTGGAATTAATTTAGTGATCAAAAGAGGCTAATTAAATATGGACTCTTATATATATATATATATATATATATATATATATATATATATATATATATATGGAATGGGCCAAGGTTTATTTAGGATGGGCTAAGAGTGTATAGAAGTCCATGGAGCTTTTAACCCATGGATCCTATGTAAATGAAAGTTCATGGGTATTAGGGTTTACATGGATGTAACCCTAATCCTCCATAATATATAAAGGGGTCCTTGGCTCACAAAATTGGCACTAGTGTGTGTGAAAGAAAAGGTGGCCGATTTTAGTGAGCTCCGTATTCTCTCAAAGTTCTACCAAGTTGTTTTGGTGATTTGTGATTCCACTTGAGGCATTCACATTATTGGTGCTAGGATCTTAAAGCTCCAAGGAATCACCCACAAGTAAAAAGGTATGTAATTCTATCTAGTTTTATTATACAAGTAACATATGATTATATGCTAGTTAAGGTAATACCTTGGAATATTCAAGTTTGCATGTTTAATAGAGAAAACATAGATCCAAGGTATTTAGGGTTGCATGTACACCTTAGGAGTGTTAGAATGCTCAAAACCCTTCAGATTGACCCCGGGGGAAGATAGAATAACCAATCCTTTACTCTATCGGCCAATGAAAAGGGGAATGCCATTAATTTGATTTGGTCATCGGTTGACTCTTGTGGCTTCATACTAGTGCAAATAATGTAGAACATCTTCAAGTGCTTATGAGGGTCTTCATTCTCTAATCCATGAAAAGTTGGAAGGTGATGGACTAAACTTGACTTTAATTCTGAACCTCCTTCCAAAACGGGGTAATTGATACCGATTGGAGTTTGTGTAACATCGGTTTCCATCATTTGCCTCAAGGTTCTTTCGGGGGCTTCTCCACCATCACCCATTGCAATTGGTTCTATGATGGGTGGATTTTGTTGCAAGGGTGGTGTCTCGGGAATTTCTTGGCGAGGGTCGGGGCTAGAATCGGGTTCTGTGTCACTTGATGAAGCGGTTTCAACCTCCGGATCCCCGTGAGGATTTGAAGTTTGACCACGTTCTATTCTCTTTTCCTTCGCCAAACGCCTTGCTTCTTTTTCAATTTTCGGGTTATAAATCAAGTCACCTGTACGTTGAGATCTGGGCATAGAGAAACAAATTGATTAAAAATAAATCAATCCCCGACAACGACGCCAAAATTTGGTGGTTGTCGAGACGAAAAAAATAAATACCCTAAATATTACACACTAAAATAGTGTATAGTGGTAAAGGGATCGTATCCACGGAGATTGGTTCAATTTAAATATCTATGCAAATCACTTGTTCAAGTACTTATAAAACAATAGCAAAAGGGATCATATCCACGTAGATTGGTTCAATTTAAAGAGTAAAAGTAAAATGGGGGGTTTTAATCTTTTTAATTGCTTGAGAAAATTAAAACTAAGCTAGAATGTAAATATGACAAGTAAACAAGTAAATGATTTGATTAAATTCGATGAAGTGAAGTTGGTTGATTTTGGGATACACCACATCAATGACATAGTTGACTTATCATTGGACTAAATGGAACAACACTTGTGAATTAGTTTAACTTGGCTATAGCAATTCATAAGCACAAATTACCTCAACTCTTCATTGTTATTAAAATGATTAGAGGAGCTCTTAACACATTTCCTTAATTAAAGTCACAAAATCAATGAAGCATATAATCTTGTGAAAATTAATTAGCTTTAAGTTCTAAGAGTTACCAAGTCCAAAAGATAATCAAATGCTTACATTATCATTATGGAGGAAACATTTCCATGGTTTAAATGAAATGAAAACAAACATATAAACCATTTGTTGCTTACTAATTTGAGGGTCCATTACTTAACCAAGAAATCAGTCAACAAAAATAAGAATTCGTTCACCAAAGCTCATGATCAAGGATAAATAAACACAAGAAGATTTTTGACTAGAAAACATTCCCATAAACTTCAAACATAAAATGGCATAAGTCTTCAAAACAACCAATCATCCATGGGTTAAACCCTAATCAGCCAAGTATGAGTCTAGCCAAGCATGGCCAAAATAAAAGAAATACAAGATAGGTTAGAGGTACCAAACATTATTCAAGATGCAAAGATGAAAGAAAATTATTCCAAGCCTCCAAATCTTCAAGGTCTTCTATAGAGCAAAAGTGTGTTGTTCTTGAGAGTGTTGTATGTGAACATCCTTCAAAATATTCAGTAAATAGGGGCGCATTTCCGGATCTAAAAGCTGGCAAAAAGTAATCCACCAACCTTCCCAAAGTAGAGACTTAAGCCAAAAATCGGGATTCTTCACAGCACGATCCATGCGGACCATTTCTGGATCCACGCGGACCGCATGGGTCTCGCTAAATGGGTGCCTTGGCCCATTTAATTAATAAACCAGTCCAACTTTTTTTCTAACATCTCAACCCATTTGCACAACTTCTTGGGAGCCCAATTATGTTTTTTTTTCAAAGCCTTCAAAGGTGATCCAATTCTCCCTTAATCCTCCTTAGCTCGAGTCCTCAATGCTTCGTCCAAAAATTAAATCCAACGTGCTTCTTGTTTATATTGACACTAAGCATAATTGCACCACTTCAAGTCCACAAGCAAATCACAAGCCTCCAATAGTCTCGTACTCCTTCCATATCTCCAATAATGAATAGTCTTCGGTAAATCCTGCAAATAAGCTCAAAAGACTGATAAGCACCCGATAAAGGAGAAGAATAACAAAAGAGAAAATATGCATGAAGATTAACTAAAATACGATGGTTTTAACTAAAACTAAACTATGAAAAGAAGTAATAAAATGAAACTATCAGTCCTTTCGACCGGTAATAGGGGTCTATCCCACCCCTCCTACCACTATCACATAATATCATAGCATACTAGCACATAAAGCATAACAGATAGTAGCATACCAGACAATTATCACAAAGAAAATCATCCCTACTATAATCTCCTACTAGTGGGCCGGCATTGGTGCCTTAGACTCACTTCTACTGGAAGGTAACTCACCTTGAATGTTGAAGCTCGCTGCCCGAACTCCCTAGTTGCTGCCCTGACGGCTTCCCAAACTAACAATTTCCTACACAATATCCAATTAGCAACTATGTTTTAAACCATGAACCATAATCCAATCTTGGCGTAAAATGACCATTTTACCCCTGGCCCAACAAGACCCATAACTAAGGCCCAAGCCCAAAACCAATAAGGTTCAAAACCATAAGATCCATCAAAGCCCAATATATGGCCCAATTTCCAATTGGGCCCCATCCCTTCACATGGACCTCAAGTTAGGGCCCAATAATGCTTCTCTAGTCCAAAAGGTCCAAGTCCAAGTCGAACTCAACGCTCCGAGTTGACTCAACTCATCGAGTTTTCAATTCAACTCGCCGAGTTCTCATGAATCTCAAAATCGTGACTTTTCGCATCAACTCGTCGAGTTTTTCCTTTTTAGAATTGGGACATTTCAAGAACAACTCGCTGAGTTCTCTCATGAACTCGTCGAGTTCTTCATAGTTCTTAATCTATTAAGCCCTTTCCTTAGATCTAAGGTTCCAAAATATGATCTATGTTGTCTTTATCGTGCACATCTGTAAAGTCAACATCTTGATGGCTTTGCATGCCTCAAATAGATCTGAACTCAAGATATAGCAACCTACATCCATGGACATGGTCTTTTCTTAAGCATGAAAGGGTTTATGACCCCTTTTTATGAATCTAGAGAACAATTAGCACTAAGAATGGCAATTTCCAGCATCACAACCATGAGGGGTTTATACTATTCCAACAATGGGGTCTAATAGACCCATAAAACAACACCAAGAGAGATCTAAGATATTAAGCACCAAGTTTGAGACTTTATACCTCAGTAAGTTGCCAAAGACGAGTGAGATCCCAGATCTAGTGCCTTTCTTCAAGCTCTATAACCTTGAAGTTCTTACAAGTCCTTCACCAAGCACAAGAATATACAAAAACCCACTCAAAACCTCTAGTTTCACAACAAGGAGCTCACAATACGTTTTAGGGTTTAGGGAGGCTGATGAGGGGCTGGTTAGGGGAGTTTATGTTCTTTAAATAGGGTGCAGAACCCTGGAAACTAGGGTTTTATCTTCCCGCGCCAACTCGTCGAGTTGGTCTTCCAAAACGCACGGTCCAGCATTCCAACACGTCGAGTTTTCATCCTGGAACTCGACGAGTTGGCTTCTTAATTAAAGTTTTTCTTTCCTTAAATAGTCTTCTGGATTCCGGGTGTTACACCTGCAGTCAATCTACATCTCTTCTTTCTGAAATTAGAAAGAGATGGGCCATGAAGAATGCTCTGATTGCTCTGATTGTAAAGGAGAAAGTTGGCATCAAGTCTTCTTCTTGTTGAAAATACCCTCTTTCTCCTTCATCTATTGTCGTGGATGCAAAATAGTCATTTTCAATACAATGAATCTTACTTCCATCTACTGACCCATAATCCGGTAAAACCTCGAGTTCTCTCCTATTGATTTTGGCAAATCGACGCTTACAAATATTAGAGACTAATAACTCATTGGTTACAAAAAAAAATTATCCTCTACTCTTCTCTCATCAAAGGATAAGGATTCTTTTTCTTCCATCATTTGTTTTGCAGTATATTCTTAATGAATTGAGTTGCTAATATTCTTTTATAGTCAACCTTCGAATGCCAGATATCTTGGAAACAGAAAATATCATTATGAGCCTTCAAATCAAATGATCTTTAGTATCAACTTTTATGATTCTCCTGAAAAAGGTCGCACCCAAGTCTTTATGATTCTTCTGAAAAAGCTATAAATTTCCTCTTTTAACTATTCATCTATTGACCATTTCTCATGTTATTATCTCTTTACCATTTTTGTCTTGTACCATTTTAAATGAATTGATGGTGAGTTTTAAATTCTATACTACAACTTAACTTCATGATACAGAAGATAAACCACTTCTCGTTGATAAGTTTACATTGTTTATGATTCACATTGATTTCACCTCAGCATGATTGAAACATCCCATTCTCTCCTTTAACGTCTTCTCCATACAACTTAACTATTAACTGTGATATACAACACACTGATGAAAGTTTGAAACTCTATGTCGATGGTTAGTCTATGTATCGTAGGCTATCACACGCACCAATCCATTCTCACCCTAAATTTCTTCTTAAAAGCCTTATGTTTCAGCATGACATACCATACGCTGATGAGAGCTTGAAAATTTTGTGCCGATGGTTAGGCTATGTACCATAGCTTATCACGTGAACCAATCTATTCTCACCATATATTATTCTTTAGAGTTTTGTGATCCAGCGTATAAAACCTGACGCTGATGAGAATTCAAAAAACATTGTGCCGATGGGTATATCATGTACCATGATATATTACAAACACCTACCCATTCTATCCCAATAAATCCTCTATTAAAGAAGTTGATGATTCACTATATCTACCATACATTGATAAAACTTCAACATTCTTTGCCGATGGGTACATCTAAACACGAAAATGTATTACACGCATCATACCATTCTTATTCCTTTATTCTTCTAATAACAAAATTTCATGATTCAACATATCAAACCATACGCTGATAAGAATTCACAACACTATGTATATGAATGATAATATAATCACATATTATTAGGAGACATCACAATTTTGCCAGGTTGTTCGTTGCCACTTATTGTTTACTTGTTGGTTTCGTTGATACTACTGTTTGAAATGCTATTGATGTTAGAAAGGGGAGAGATCATCATATACTCAGACGCATTCATTTTCTCGGGGGGGGGGGGGGGGGGGGGGAGGGGGGATAGTTTCAAAAACAAAAGAAATAAAGTTCTTACTCTCAGAGGGAGCAAAAGAAGGAAAAACTTAAACTTTCAATCTTACGCTCAGGAGGAGAAAATGTTTAAATTTTTTTTGAAGATTAGTTTTGACATTGTCAGATAGGAGGAGATTGTAAGGTCACACTTTATGATCAGATGAGTCAAACACATAAAACGTTGTCCACCAGCGCCAGCGCCAACTACATCTTCATCAGCGACAGCGTGATCCTACTGATCTTAGTGATCGTTTGTATATTAGGTAGATATACTCTATAAATACAGAATAGATATCTGATCTGTAATCTTAGTGATTAGTATCACACCTTTACATAGATTAGAATACCCATAAAATAGTGGGATCTCCATTTCTATAATTGTATATAGTATACTATTAGGGTTAAACCATAATAGAGCTTTGTGCCTCAATTTGTGAGACTCTTCTCTTTGTGATAACCCTTCTTAGTCAAAAACATATTTGTGATCATCCATGTTCTTCTGTTTCTATTTACTCTTTGTTCTGTTTGTTTGTTCTTCATTATTCATACTTGAGTGTATCCGATCAATACAAACCTTCAATTGTATAATATGAAATTGCTCCTCATTACGATGTCTGAAGATATATGACAGTTTATAAACACAATGGACCTCATCGAAGAAGTACGTAGGACAACTCCAACAATAGAACATCGGGTCCAATTGACAGATAATGGGTTCGGCCTAATTGAAACCTACATGAAATTGTTTGAAAATCATGTAGACACCGCTAGTTTGCACAGATGCAAGTTCTCGGTTACCTGAAAATTTAATATAAAAATTTAATATTGTAATGACTTTTGAAACTTAAATATGTAAACGAAACGATAGGGTTGTCTAAAATGGCAATGTTTTTCATTAACATTAGTAAAAAGTTCATTACAAATCCTAATACATACTTATATTGGTTTCCACAAATTAGGAAATTGTAATGGATACATATTTTGTTCACGGTCAATAAAATCTCCTCTAATTCTAACAACATATGTTAGACAGTCCCGTTCTGCACAAAACTTATCAATCTTTGAATTTGCATGTTGAATCCACTTCTTTGCTTCTTTGACCTTTTTCATAGCTTCAGCAAACCATTTTTATTTTTTGTTTACTTGTTCCAATAGATTGTCTGCACTTTGATTTAGTGTCCGACTTGTTTCGGAATCCTTTTCGTTTACTTGTTCAACGACCTTCATAGCTTGGAAAATATTATCAGACATTTTATCCGGTAGTAGGAAATATGGGCCTTCTTGAAACGGGTAATATTTGAACAAACATAGCAATCTTCTTCTCCACAATGCCAAACACCAAAGTCAAATGAACTTATTATGATGCATGGTAGGTACATATTAATAGTTTGAAATGCTATGTCCGGAATAATTGTTCGAAATGCGATGTTTGGAATCTATGTCTCTACAATGCGACGTTCGGAATGCATTCCCAGAATATACGTTTGTGACTCGTATTTGTCAGGAATCTATGACATATATGATTGATTTGACTATACATGAATGATTGATATGACTTCCGGAATGTCAGTCCAGAATACGGAATGAACCACTATAAATAAGAGACTGGAATTATAGAACCTTTAGAACTTTGGAATTGTAAACCTTTAGAAGTTTGGAAAGGCAGTAAATCTACCCTAGTCGTGGACTATACAGGAAGAGATCACGTTCGTTCAGTCTTACGTAATAATTGAGGATAATTTGGTTTTCCTCATGGTGCCACATCTAATGTATGGATCGCGACGGGCACGCTTGAAAATTTTGTTTCACTTTAAGTTAAATGTTCCATGGTATCGAACTAAAGAAGAAGTGGAGGTTAAGTTTGTAGACATATGGTCAAAGGTGAAGAAACTTTATCAAAATTTATCACAAGGTCGACAACGAATTGATGGATGAAGATGAACAAGTAATTTTACAGCGGGAAAGGGTGGAATACAGACAAAAAAATAATGGGGTTGATTTTCCATACGAACATGCTTGGGATATTTTAAAAAATGTCTTGTATTTTTAAATTATGTATTTTGTAATTTTTATGTTTAATAAGATTATGGTAGTTGTAAATTATCTTTTTTCTATCTTTGTAACGTCTAACAAATATTAGGGCAATGATATTATCTTTCACTAATCACTCCAAAAATCGATTATAAACATAATTAGCTGCATATTAAGGGTGACAAGAAATGTCTGGAATGAGGGACCGAAATAGTAAGTCCGGAATGTGGCTCGGAAATGCTTGTCCGAAATATGTGTCGGGAATCTATTACAAGTTTACTGTTCAGAATGGTTACACATAGTGCAGCCTACAAATGCCTTTATATAAGTAAATTCAAGTATCTAAACTCGATACCCTATTAAATTTACAACTAAAATTTCATTTCTCATAAATCAAACAAATAGCATACTGCAATTGTGGCGCTAAAGATATTATAAGGACATCAAGGACTAGCAATAACCTTGGACGGCTATTTTACGTTTGTCCTAAAGAGGATGAATGTGGAAGAGGGTGCACGGTTTGTGTCTGGTAGATAGTCTGAAATACATCAGTGTGGTAATATATATGAACCATATCGGCTAATTCATGGATGTTCGAATGACGTGATGTCGCAATAACATGACAGCATGCTATACCCTGATTGTGTCATCTCCCACATGAACATGTATTACGGTTTAGATCTACAACACGAGTTTTTTTTAAATCAAAAACTCGATAAATGTCGGACGATAACGGAGACGGGATCTTTTTTGCTTGCCACCAAACAGACTTTTGCATTCTTTAATGAAGCACCATTTCTGCATACGGGGTGAGTACGGTACTCAACCTCCCTGGAAAGTAAATATAATCAACTAAGGTCCAGAATACATATAAGGAAAATTAATTTAATATTGTACCATGTATTTTACCTCCCACTAAACTGCATTCAACAAATGTCCATTGAATGTAGTCACGAGTTACCTCAGTAAACATTATTATCGGTACATTATTATCGGTACATTCCGTTGATTAACTAATAACTCCAAAAAAATAGGGAACATTGATGTTGACAACATTCCAATGTTGGCATGTAACATCCCCAAAATCATGACCAAAAATTTCATTTTTGATATAATATTCATAAAAACAATTTAAGGAAAACATCATCAAGTTATTTCATTTCATCAAATCCATAGATCATATGTCTCAAAAACATGTCATAATATAGTAACAATGTCAGAGTAAAATCCCAAGAACATCATAGTGCGGAAAATAATGGTGTGATGTGCTGCTACCGTGCTGGTTCCTTTCCCTTCGAAGAAGAAGGACCTGAAACAAAAACTGTAAACTGCAAGCACAAAGCTTAGTGAGTTCCCCCATCATACCACATACCATACAATAAACATATTGTCAGGCATCTCTAGGTGCCCGACCTACCCTGCTGAGCATACTGGGGTACTCAACCTACGCCTGCTAGGCATACCGAGGTGCCCAACCTACCCCTATCAGACATACCAAGGTGTCCAACCTACCCCTCCGGTTTATATCAACCGATTATGGGGACTATTTCACCTCTACCACTACCACATAATAACATAACATAAACATACTGTCAGGCATACTGGGGTGCCCAACCTACCCCTTGGGTCCTTTCGACTAGATACGGGGACTAATCCCCCTACTACCACTATCACATGACATCATACCAAGCTAGCACATAAAACATAACAAATAGTGGCAAACCCATATAATTGTCACAAAGACAATTATCTGGCATACGACTCCTACTAGTGGGTCGGCATTATGGACGTAGACCCACTTCTACTGGAAGGTAACTCACCTCAATCTCGTGAAGTAGCTAAACTGTCCTCGGTGATGGGATCAACTCTCCTCAAAATCCTACACATAACATCTCATTTAATTACTCTTTCAAACTTATAAACCCCTTAAGGGTCAAGTCTGGTCAATGGACAAGTTAAAGGTCAACACTCTGGTCAAAGTCAACCTTCTGGTCGAAGTCAACATTCTAGTTGACTCAACTCGCCGAGTTGGTCCGTCAACTCGTTGAGTTCCATGATTCAGAGAATCTCGAACTTGCGATCTAACTCGTCGAGTTACCCTCTAATTCGTCGAGTTTCTCCTTATGACAGAATCGGGACTTTCTGTTTGAACTCGTCGAGTCCTTCCATGAACTCGTCGAGTTCCTCTTCATACAAGTCGGGGCATTTCACTCGCAACTCGTTGAGTTCATCCTTGAACTCGTCGAGTTCCTCTTCTTATATGTTGGGACATTTGCTATCAACTCACTGAGTTCATCCTCGGACCCGTCGAGTTCTTTGATCTTCAAGTCCATAAACACGTCCCACTCGTTGAGTCTTCTTCTAGACTCAACAAGTTTGCTTAGTAATAGAAAAGGTTGGGGAACCACGACCCAACTCGCCGAGTCCTAAGAACGACTCGTCGATTTCCTCGAAGTCTAATTCCATACAGCCGATTTTAGTCGGGCTTAATGCATCCAAAACATAGATCTGGCCTTCTAGGGTCAATATAACACGTAAAGTTACAAACATTACATTCATGCATGGGTTGTTTAGCTCAAAAAGGCTCAAAAAGTGGTTCATGGGATGCATGGGACTCCCATGGCGATAAAGTTGGTACCTTTATGCCATAGACTCCCTCAAAGACTCTGGATCTGAAGTATTAACCCCAAACATGCTTGCATCCATGAATGGTTCCAAAAATGGTTCCTTGAAGCCCTAAACTACTCCATGAAGGGATCTAGTAAATGAATAGTCAAGGTATAGACTTTATACCTCAAATGAACTGGAAATGGAGCACAAACTCCGGATCTACTTGCTTCCTCTTGAACCCCCAAGCTTCCTCTTCTTTCTCAAGCTTCAAAATCACCAAAAGCACACAACAATGGATCAAGAATACTCAAAATGGTTTAGGGTTTCGAATTAGGGTTTTTTGGAGTAAGGGAGGCGATGAGGGAGGCCAAAATGGGGTGTTAAGGTCTTTAAGTAGGGTGCAAACCCTAAAAATCAGGGTTTCACTCAAGCAGTCCTACTCGTCGAGTCGAGGCTCCTCGACTCGTCGAGTAGACTTCAAGTCCCGCATCCAACAATATTATGTTCCTACTCGACGATTTTGGGGCCTCCAACTCGTCGAGTCCCCTTGCAAAAATGAATAATTCTTATTTAAAATACATACCAGGAACCGGGCGTTACAAATCTCCCCCACTTATTTTAGACTTCGTCCTCGAAGTTTGCTGCTGCATCCGGAAACAGATCGGGGTAGTGCTCCCTCATCTCGTCCTCCGGCTCCCAAGTCCATTCTGAGCCCTTGCGGTGCTGTTATTGCACCTTCACCAACTCGACCTTCTTGTTCCTCGGATCGTTCGTATTCCTATCGAGGATGGCTACTGGTCGCTCAATGTAGTTCAGGTTGGCATCCACATGAATATCCTCTAGAGGTACTACCGAAGAGTCATCTACCAGGCACTTCTGTAGCTGGGAGACATGAAAGGTATTGTGGATCTTACTAAGCTCGGATGGAAGATCCAGCCTATATGCCACCTTGCCCACCCGGGTTACAACCCTGAAAGGACCAATGTACCTGGGGCCCAACTTGCCCCGCTTCCTGAACCGGATGACACCTTTCCGAGGTGACACCTTCAGGAGGACCATATCCCCGACCTGGAACTCGAGGTCCAATCGGCATCTATCGGCATAGCTCTTCTTCCGACTCTGAGTAGTCTGAAGCCTGCTCCTGACCTGCTGGATCCTCTCTGTCGTCTTGAGTACCACTTCGGTACTCCCCATGACCCTCTGCCCAACCTCACCCCAGCATATCGGGGTTCTGTACTTCCTCCTATATAACATCTCGAAGGGAGAGCGGTCGATGCTCGCGTGATAGCTATTATTATAGGAAAACTCTGCCAAGGGAAGGTAGGTATCCCAGCTACCACCGAAGTCTAAAATGCACGTTCGCAGCATGTCCTCCAAGGTCTGGATGGTCCGCTCACTCTGACCATCCGTCTGCGGGTGAAAAGTCGTGCTAAAATGGAGACTAGTACCCAACTCGTCATGAAATTTATTCTAGAATCTAGAAGTAAATCGCACGTCTCGGTCCGAAATCATGGAAACTGGCACTACGTGACGAGCTACTACCTCTCTGATGTAGATGTCAGCCATCTTCTCGGTCGAAATGCTCTCATAGATCGGAATGAAATAAGAACTCTTGGTCAACCGATGTATGATGTCCCAAATCGAATCTACCCCTGTGCGGTCCTGGGAAGCTTCGTGATGAAATCCATAGTAATATCTTCTCATTTCCACATAGGGATATCCAACGGTTGTGTCTTGTCGTGAGGCCTATGGTGCTCGGCCTTAACCTTCCTGCAGGTCAGGCATCTCTCGACGTACTAGGCTACATCCCGCTTCATGCAGGGCCTCCAGTAATCAGGACGAAGATCTCTGTACATCTTCGTCTCCCCGGGATGGATAGAAAACCTAGATTTATGCACACCCTCCATGATATTGAACCCACACTCTACGGTGTAGTATTAACAACCCGCGGCTATCATAGTCGAAGGAGGAAACCTGACCCACAATAGGCTCACTCTTCCGATGTTCCTCCTTCATAGCCTCCTGTTAGGCCTCTCGGATCTGCTCCAAAAGCGGAGTCACTACCGTCATCCTCAAGTAGATATCTCTGATCGGGGCTGCCTTGCGACTAAGTGCATCGGCCACAACATTGGCCTTCCCCAGCTGGTAGAGGATCTCACAGTCGTAATCCTTCACCACATCTAGCCACCGATGCTGCCTCATGTTTAGATTCGGTTGATCCATGAGGTAACTCAAACTCTTGTGATCCGTGTAAATGGTACAACGGACCCCATAGAGGTAATGTCACCAAATCTTGAGGAAGAAGACAACCGCCCCCAACTCCAGATCGTGCGTCGGGTAGTTCGCCTCGTGAGGTTTCAGCTGCCTCGAGGCGTACACGATGACATTCCCTCTCTGCATCAATATTGCGCCGAAACCCGAAATGGACGCATCGCAGTATACTACAAAATCCTCCACGCCCTCAGGCACGGCTAAGATCAGCGCCTCGCATAACCTCTACCTCAACGTCTCGAATGTTGTCTGTTGCTGAGGCCCCCAGCGAAAGACAACGGCCTTCTTCGTCAGTCGGGTCACGGGTGCTGCTATCTTGGAGAAGTCCTGAATGAATCTTCGATAATAGCCTGCTAACCCTAGAAAACTCCAAATCTCAGATGGAGACTTCGGAACCTCCCATCTCATCACGGCTTCCACTTTGGCTGGGTCAACCAGAATCCTGTTCTGGTTGACAAGGTGCCCCAGAAATTACACCTCTTGCAACCAAAACTCTCACTTGGAGAACTTGGCGTATAAGCTCTCCCTCCTCAGGGTATCTAACACCTCTCGCAAGTGCTCATCATGCTGCTCCTGCGTCTTGGAGTAAACCAAGATATCATCAATAAAGACTATCACAGATCGATCCAGCATTGGTCTGCATACGCAGTTCGTGAGGTCCATGAATGCGGCAGGAGCATTGGTGAGCCCAAAGGGCATGACCACGAACTCGTAGTGGCCATAGCGAGTCCAAAAAGCAGTCTCCTATACTCTTCGTCTCTGACTCACATCTGGTGGTAGCCTGAATGCAAATCTATCTTGCAAAACCAAGATGCCGCATGTATCTGATCGAGGGGATCATCAATCCTCGAGAGTGGGTAACGGTTCTTCACCGTTACCTTGTTCAGTTCCCAGTAATCTATACACATTCGATGTGACCCGTCCTTCTTCTTCACAAACAGGATCGGGGCTCCCCAAGGAGAACTGCTCGGCCTGATAAATCACTTGTCTAACAGCTCCTGCAGTTATGTAGACAACTCCTGCATATCGGGAGGAGCCAACCTATATGGTGCCTTGGCTATCGGAGTCGCATCGGAGACTAGGTCGATCCGGAACTCCATCTGCCTCTCCAGAGGTATCTCAGGAAACTCCTCTGGAAATACGTTCGGGTACTCTCGCACCACTGGCACATCACTCACGGTCGCCTAGCCCTCGCTGCTGAGCACAAAGTTGGTCCTCGCTGCGGCCTCTCACCCTGAACCACCAACTCTCCCCCACTTGGGGTCCTGATACGCACCAACTGTTGTGTACAATCGATCACCGCCCCATTAGGGCTCATCCAATCCATGCCGATGATAACCTTGTTCCCACGCAAAGGAATGAGAACCAAATCCACGAGGTAACGCTCGTCATATAACCTCAAAACGCAATCTCTGAAAACCTCTGATGCCCAGACAGATCAGTCGTCAGCAATCTCGACCTCTAACGGACAGTTTAACATGCCTGAAGACTCTGAAAACCTCTTGCTAAGAGCAAAAGAGACGAATGATCGGGTCGCCCCCGAGTCAAATAACACCTGAACTGGGATGTCATTCACATGGAAGGATCCTAAATATAACACATAAACACAGAACATAAATATCATATCCAACATGTAATAAGAGTTAAGGAAAAAAAACATACCCGTCACCAAATTCGGTGCGGCACGCGCCTCCTCGGTGGTCAACTGGAAGGCTCGGCTCCTCACCACTGGAGCATCCGTCTTGCCCCGTCGGCCATTCGTGATCTGCAGGCTCGTTGGAGCTGGCGCCACCACTGGCGCTGCAGCTGTCAATCTCGGGCAGTTGGCCTTTTTATGGCCCTTCTGATTACAATGAAAGCAAATCAGGTCTGATGTCTAAAAGGTTGGGGTAGGGGCAGTACAGCCCTTTCCAAAGTGCCCTGTCTTGCCGCACTTATAGCAGCCCGATGTCCCCAATATGCAAACCCCCTCATGTGGCTTACCGCACTTCCCACATCGGCTCCGGCCCTGGTGGCCCTTCGACCTAGAGTCGAATCCCTTGGGTTTCTTCCCTAAAACCCAAATAACCTGCTCAGCCTCTGCCTTCCTCTTCCTGATGTGCTCTATGTCAATCTCCCTCTCCCTTGCCCTTGTAATCATGTCATCCAATGTCGGACATGCCGAGTAGCTGACATGTTTCCGGATGTCAGCCCTCAACATGTCGTGGTAGCGGGTCTTCCGCATCTCTTCATCCCCCGCACACTGAGGCACCAATAAGGCCCACTTCCTGAACTAGGCGGTAATCTCCGCCACTGACTCACTCGTCTGCCTGATATCCATAAACTCCTTGTACAACTGCTGAAGCTCCACAGCCGGTGCAAACTCATCCCTAAACCTGGTCATAAAGTCCGACCAGGTCATAGCCTTAATGGTTGTGGCTCCCAGCAAATCACTAATTGCATCCCACCAATCTCTAGCTCTGTCCCTCAAACACCCTGTAGCATACCGGACCTTCAACCCCTCAGGGTAGAAGCTCGTCAACTGAGCAGACTCCATGTCTGCAATCCACTTCCTGGCCACGATGGGGTCCTTCACCCCGTGGAAGTCTCGCGCACCACATCCCCTAAAATCCTTGAAGGAGAGTGTGTGTGTGTCCCTAACTGGCTAGACGCCATGTCACTCCGAAATGCCCTGAGGCGATCCTCCATCAGCTCGATAATCCATTCCATGATCGACCCGAAAATCACCGGGGTCGAATCAAGGATGCCTCTCGTGATCTCAGAAGCAATGAACTCGCGTAGCCCCTCATCGACTGGCTCAGAACCCGATCCCGAACCTGATCCTGATCCTGAACCTCCCGCTTCGTGATGTGTAACCACCATTCTGAAACAAAACATATAATTTTCATGATCGTACATAACCTCGAGAGGTTTCACACACTACAAGTTCCCTAGTTCTATCCCAGCCCTCCTTGACTCGAGTACGGATCCTCTGCTTTCAGTAGTACGGGCCCATACTACCTTCCACATCTATTCGTACTTTCCTCAAGGATTGCCTTGACTTCACTAAGTCCCTTCTACTACTACTGCTCGCTGCACTAATCTCATCCTAGGCTTACCCAAGGGTAACCCTCCGACCTACTCTCCGCCATCAGCTGCATAAGAAGTTCCTGCTATATCTCTCTAACTAGCTCACAAATACCATTACATATTACTAAGACCAGATAATTCTTCGAATGAGAGGTCCTACCCTACAACGGTTGGACTTAAACAAGAGTTGTGAAATAGGGCTAGACCTAACCTTCTGAAATTACTTAGTCCTCGTAATATGTAACTTAACGTATTCATTTACTGGTTAATTAAAGATAAGTAGAGCCCCTAGAAGCACGAATCAAGCAGCATTCAGGCTTTGAGTAACCAAACCAAGCATATCCTATTCATGCTATGATATGACTGACTAATTAGTTCTAGCTTGTAATCTAATAAGCACATATAGCAGGCACATAAGGCATCTTCTTAGATCCTTAGTCCTAATCTAGCATGCAGTTCTCACACACATACAATAGGTATATAAGGCATCCTCCCTAGATCCTCAGCCCTAATCTAGCATGCAGTTCTCATAATCATATCACATATCATAAAAAACATGTATGGGTATCTTGGGGAAAACTTACTTGAGCTCGGCCGATTGCACGCATCACACACCTTGTTCTTTCCCGAAACCTTTTATTTTAAAATTTAGAAAAACTGTTTTCTTGTAAAAATCTTTCAAACCCTCGATTTGAGTCCAGACACCCCCGAAGGTGTTTCCGAATCCCTCAAACCAAGGATTTGATACCAACTTGTAACATCCCCAAAATCATGACCAAAAATTTCATTTTTGATATAATATTCATAAAACCAATTTAAGGAAAACATCATCAAATTATTTCATTTTATCAAAGCCATAGATCATATGTCTCAAAAACATGTCATAATATAGTAACAATGTCAGAGTAAAATCCCAAGAACATCATAGTGCGGAAAATAGTGGTGTGATGCGCTGCTACCATGCCGACTCCTTTCCCTTCGAAGAAGAAGGACCTGAAACAAAAATTATACATTGTAAGCACAAATCGACATAAGTTTTTTTTGTATGAGTCCATAAGTGTCAACACAAAGGTTGGTGAGTCCATAAGTTTTTTTTGTATGCAATTATGAAAACCTTTTTCTTGTAAAAGTAGTGTCCGTTCCATTAAATCCAATATTTTCCTTAATGTGTAAATGTAGTCTTAAAACCCAAAGACCAGAATGTATAATTAATTTGTCATATTTATAGTAAAACAATGCAAGTTTAAATCGACATAAACTCGTTTGATTTCAATGAAATCCCCGTGAATTCTATGTTTGTTAATACTTTCTGTGAGTTATTATAACCATGCTATGACCTAGTTGGCCTGAAACGACGTTCTTCAGACGTCGGAAATGTTATGACATTTGTCACCTCAGACCTGCCGGTCTAGCTGTTGCATGCAGCTCAGGTGTGGGTTTGTCAAACCCAATATAGATCTATATACAACTATCACGCTCTCCCTCCAGGAGACTCTGGTTACAATACAGGACTTATTTGTAAAGTGAAGCGAATGTCTCACAAAGTCATTAACGAAATTACGTGTTGTGTAATGAAAATCCTCTTTGTATAAATGTACCCTTTTGAAATGTATGTATTATGTAATATATCATAAACTATACCTATTATAGTTTATCAAAACAAGGGTAGTAGTAGTAATGTATGTAAACTACACTTAACATAGTTTATCCAAATGTTTGTATGTAATGGATGTACTTTGATCATAACAATTTGTTATTTCTATGCTTTATCTAGCAAAATCCATTTGTTAACTGTTGTATGTCCTTATACTAAGACAAAATGTCATATAATGCAATAACATATAATCACATAAAGATATACACCTTGCTCAACATTTTACAAGGTGTAATGAAATTGATAGCATTTTTCTGTTGTTAACAATTTCTATTACTGTTCTTAGAAAATTTGTAGAAAAATCATCAAAGGTCCAAATCCGAATCCGTAAATTCTGAGAGTTTGGAAAATGAGTCTAGTTTGTTCATAAATTTTCTCACGATTTTTAGTGACCTCCAACTTAGGTGAAAACGTCCATAATCACAGACTGGTCCGGATTGGTTCTTGAAATGATAGGCAGTTTTGTAAAAATCACCATAAATTGTAGAAAAATCTTATGGAGATGTGCAAGTAGCCATTTTAAAGCTAAGAACGTGAAATACTTGCACCTTGTACAGTTTTGAAAACAAAAATGTTTAAGTTAGCCAAAACAGTCCGTGAACGGAGTCCAACTTTTCTGATGAAAGCTGTTAGAAGAATTAAGTTGTGTTCTTGGTGTTTTAACTTGTATTCCCCCCCTTAAAACATAAGAAAACATGAAAATGTAGGGGTATGAACTCACCTTGTGTGATTTCAGTGGATGAGTGTTGGAGAAGGGAAGTGTTCAACTCAAGAACACTTGAAGAAGCCTTGAAGATTTCGAGAATCTAACACCAAAGGGATGGAATTTGTGTGAGCAACCCATGATTTGAGTAGAATGAAGTGTAATAATCACAAGGAGGATGAGTTATACTTACCAAGAGTGGAAGAAAACTTGATGATCAGCCTTGAAATCCCGAAATTGAGAGAGAAAGTTGGAGAGAAAAGTTGTGTTTGATCTTTGGTGGAAATGAGTGAAGTGGGTGAAATGAAGAGAGAGAGTGGGAGTCTTTCAGCTCTTTGGACGAGATAATGGCTGAAAAATGATGAGAAAGTACCTTGACATGACCAGGATAGGGTGGGAGGAGTGGCTGGCCATAGAGTGGGTGAGGGGGGGGGGGGTTGCTTGTGTCATAAAGTAAAGCAAGGTCAACACTCCACCTTAATTACTCCAACCACTAAATCTTGGAGAAGATTTGCATTAAAAACGTGATTAATTAAGACATATGGGTCTTAATATGTTAAAATAAAGTTTTGGGTGGAAATCCCTCGTTAAAATAATTAAAGACGGACTTAAAACTGAGTCGGGGTCGAAAACCGGGTAGAAAAACGCAAAATCCGAAGTCAGGAGGTGATTCCGGTCTTGGTCGCTGAAGTGGACCTGAAGTGGAGCTCAGTCGCGGATGCAGAAGGAAGGCGCTGCGGTCCGAAGCTAAGAGGCTGTGGTCCGAAGTCAGGAGAACCGGAAGCGAACATCGGATGCGGGCTCCATGCCGCTGCGGTCGGTGGCTGCGGTCGGTGGCTGCGGTCGGCGGCTGCTGGCTGCGGCTTGCTGGCTGCGGCTGCGGCTGCTGGCTGCGGCTTGCTGGCTGCGGCTCCTCAAGGAGACTCTGGTTCAAGGAGGGTTTGATCCCTATAGAAGGGCTCCGGCCCTAAGAGGCTATTTTCCAAGGTATCTTCCCGTTTCGCATGGTTTTTCACCAAGTCAAGTGTCGGGACGCCCCAATTGATTACGAAAAAAAAAAACAAAAGAGGTTTTGAGAGAGATTTGGGAGAGATTTGACGTTCTTGGAGAGATTTCTTATACAGAGAGAGATTTGGGAGAGATTTGACGTTCTTGGAGAGATTTCTCATACAGAGAGAGATTTGGGAGAGATTTGACGTTCTTGGAGAGATTTCTTATACAGAGAGAGATTTGGGAGAGATTTGACGTTCTTGGAGAGATTTCTTATACAGAGAGAGATTTGGGAGAGATTTGACGTTCTTGGAGAGATTTGGGAGAGATTTGACATTCTTGGAGAGATTTCAAATAGAAGGAGATAGAGTGAAAACGATTGAGGGAGGTTTCGTTTGTGACCTTTTTGAGTGTCCGGCTTTGCAATGCAAGGTCCGTAAACCCCGTTAAGTCATGTTTTAGTGTCCTACACACTCCCGATGAGTGTGCAATAGTGTTTTATCTCTTTGGTTCATTGTTTAGCATTATCAAGGCTAAGAAAAATTAAACACACGAATTTTCCAAATGATGTTTTCTCATTAAAATAGCGGGTTGTTTAGTAATTACATAGAGTAAACCCTAACATACAAGGGTCAACTGAGTTGACCGGTTTGACTTGTTGACTTTGTTTGACTTTGTTTGACTTTGACTTGACCGGAAATTGACGATTGTCACATCATCCCCCCGTTAGAGGGAATTTCGTCCCGAAATTTACATTTTGTCTAGGACTTCAAGAGTTTGGGAAGAGATGCGGGTATTTTTGTTTCATTTGATCTTCGCGTTCCCAGGTGAACTCAGGTCCTCGTTTAGCGTTCCAACGGACCTTAACGATGGGAATACGACTTTTTTTTGTTCTTTTGATCTCTCGATCCATGATTTCGACTGGTTCCTCCACGAAGTGGAGATTTGCGTTAACTTCGATTTCGTCGAGTGGTATTACGAGTGTCTCATCAGACAGATACTTCTTTAAATTCGATATGTGAAATGTGGGATGTATATTATTAAGTTCTTGTGGTAATCGGAGTTTGTACGCCACGGGACCAATCCTGGCAAGGATTTCGAACGGTCCGATGTACCTCGGGTTCAGTTTCCCACGTTTACCGAAACGTATCATTCCTTTCCAAGGGGAAACCTTCAGTAGTACCCGATCTCTGACCTGGAACTCCAAGGGTTTGCGTCGTTTATCCGCGTAACTCTTTTGCTGATCTCGGGATGCTTTCATTCTTTCCCAAATTTGAACAATCTTTTATGTGGTCTCCCTTATGATTTCAGGACCAGTGAGGGTGCTATTAGAGACTTGCCCTCTAGCTAGCTGTGTATCCCCCACTTCAGCCCAACACAGTGGGGATCTGCACTTGCGGCCGTAGAGAGCTTCGAATGGGGCGACCTTAATACTAGTGTGATAGTTGTTATTGTAGGAGAACTCTATAAGCGGTAAATGGGTATCCCATGCCTTACCAAATTCTATCACACAGGCTCTCAACATGTCTTCCAATGTCTGTATGGTTCGCTCGCTCTGCCCGTCGGTTTGTGGATGGTAGGCCGTACTCATGTCAAGCCTAGTTCCTAGAGATTTCTGTAAGGACTGCCAAAATCGCAAGGTGAATCTACTATCTAGGTCGGAGATAATGGATATTGGTACACCATGCAGTCGCATAATCTCCTTGATGTACGTCCTGGTTAACTTCTCCATCTTGTCGGTTTCCTTTATCGGCAGGAAGTGCGCAGACTTGGTCAATCTGTCTACGATTACCCATATGGTGTCAAGCCCACCTGATGTCTTAGGCAGCTTGGTTATGAAGTCCATGGTTATCCGTTCCCACTTCCACTCGGGTATATCCGGTTGTTGTAGTAGTCCTGATGGCTTCTGGTATTCTACTTTGACCTTGGCGCAAGTCAGGCACTTGCTCACATAAGTAGCAATCTCAGCCTTCATGTTTGGCCACCAGTATAGCTTTTTGAGGTCTAGATACATCTTATCTGATCCGGGATGGATGGAGTATCGAGTCTTGTGTGCTTCATTCATGACAACGTCACGGAATCCACCAAACTTCGGTATCCAGATTCGGTTCATGAGATAACGAGCTCCATCATCCTTGACTTCTAAGTTCTTATCCATTCCCCTTATTGCCTCACCTGCCACATTTTCTGGTTTCAAGGCTTCTAGTTGTGCTCCCTTGATCTGTGCGGTTAGGTGTGAATGGATTGTCATGGTTAAGGATTTTACTCGGCGGCCCGAATATTCTTTTCTGCTTAGGGCATCGGCCACTACATTGGCCTTGCCCGGATGGTAGCGGATTTCGCACTCATAGTCGCTCAGCAGCTCTACCCATCTTCTTTGTCGCATGTTGAGCTCTTTTTGATTGAGGATATACTGAAGACTTTTGTGATCGGTGAAGATGGTGCACTTTGTGCCGTAGAGGTAGTGCCTCCAGATCTTTAAGGCGAACACTACTGCTCCCAGCTCGAGGTCGTGGGTAGTATAATTAACTTCGTGTGTCTTAAGTTGCCTTGACGCGTAAGCGGTGACCTTCCCTCTCTGCATGAGCACGCATCCGAGGCCTTCACTTGAAGCATCGCAATATACCACGAAGTCATCAGTTCCTTCTGGAAGAGACAAGACCGGTGCGCTGCACAGGGCTTGTTTTAACGTTTGGAAGGCGGCTTCCTGTTTTCTCCCCACTTAAACATCACACCTTTCTGAGTCAAGGTGGTGAGTGGTTTGGCAATCTTGGAGAAATTCTGTATGAATCTTCGGTAGTAGCCGGCGAGCCCTAAAAATTGTCGGATTTCTGTCGACGTTGTAGGTGCTGACCAGTTTTCGATTGCTTTGATTTTTGAGGGATCCACGTGTATTCCTTTCTTGCTAACCACGTGGCCAAGAAATCCCACTTCTCGGAGCCAAAATTCGCACTTCGAAAATTTAGCATAAAGCTTCTCCGTTCTTAGAGTCTCCAATACTAGTCGCAGATGTTGGCTGTGTTCTTCTTTGCTTGGTGAATAGACCAGGATATCGTCGATGAATACGATCAAGAATTTGTCTAGGAAGGGTCGACACACTCGGTTCATCAGATCCATGAACACCGCAGGCGCGTTTGTTAATCCGAATGGCATCACTACAAACTCGTAGTGTCCATAGCGAGTCCTGAATGTCGTCTTGGGGATATCTTCTTCTTGAACTCGCAGCTGATGATAACCCGACCTCAGGTCGATTTTCGAAAAGTAGCTTGCTCCCTGAAGTTGGTCGAAGAGGTCGTCGATTCGGGGTAGGGGATATCGATTCTTGATGGTAAGTTTGTTTAACTCCCGATAGTCGATGCACATGCGAAAGGATCCGTCCTTCTTCTTTACAAAAAGGACTGGTGCTCCCCAAGGTGAGAAGCTCGGTCTAATGAACCCTTTGCTCAACAGTTCATTCAACTGGCTGGACAGCTCTTGCATTTCTGCTGGTGCTAGGCGGTATGGAGCTTTGGCGACGGGGGTAGCTCCGGGAATTAAGTCGATTCGGAATTCGACTTGTCGCGCGAGCGGTACGCCTGGGAGATCTTCTGGGAATACATTGGGGAAGTTGCACACCTCGGGAATGTCTTTGATGTCCTTCACCTCCTGTTTCTTATCTACTATGTGGGCCAAGAAGGCGCGGTATTCCTTTCGGAGATACTTTTGGGCTTTGACGTAAGAGATGACTTGTAAATTTGCACTGGGTTTATCACCATAAATGAGAAGGGTTTCGCCATTTGGCAGATTTAGGCGAACGGCCCTTTCGTAACATAGAATGTCGGCACGATGAGAACTTAACCAATCCATACCCACAATTATGTCGAAACTTTTTATTGTGACTGG
Organism: Lactuca virosa; assembly: GCF_052849685.1. NCBI lineage: Eukaryota > Viridiplantae > Streptophyta > Magnoliopsida > Asterales > Asteraceae > Lactuca > Lactuca virosa. The sequence goes on along the minus strand of NC_136434.1, from coordinate 150,728,390 downwards.
CATTAGGTCAATTTTGAATGAATGATTGTCTAAAGTGAGGGTACACCCTGAGTATATATCATCAGTGCGCTCTACTTTTCCATTTGCCATTTCTACGACGTATGAATCTATTAATGACTGGGGATTTTGTTTAAGTAATTGTTTGTATTGGTGGCTCACAAAACTCCTCTCCGCTCCACTATCAAATAGTACGCATGCATAAGAGTTATTGAGGAGAAACGTACCGGTAACCACTGTAGGATCCTTGACTGCTTCCCCATGTCCTATCGCCAGGACTCTCCCCACGCCACCAGCATTTGGGGCTTGTGCTTTGGGGCAGTTTCTCCTGAAGTGTCCTGCTTCACCACATCCATAGCAGGTTTGGCTTGCCCCTGCATTGGCAACTTGGTTGATCGGTCGTGCTGGCGCTTTACAGAAACGAGCGGTATGCCCCTTCCTGTCGCAGTTTTTGCAGTGCATTTCCCGACAAGCACCAGTGTGGTGGAAGTTGCACTTGTTGCACTTAGGGAGATTTCCAGCATATTGCTTCAGTGGTGCTGGGGTGGTAGTAGTAGTGGCAGCACGGACAGCCACAGTTTGTTGCTTCTTGGCGGGGTCCTATGTCGGTTGCTTCTTTTTATTGTTCCAGAACTTCCTCTTGTTGTTCCCTCCTTTTGCTTGGTCAGTGGTGGTGATCACAGTACCACGGCTGGCCCTGTGATCGATAAGTTGTTGTGCCAATTCCTTGGCACTTTCGAAGGTAGCGGGTTTCGAGGCCAGTACACTATCTTGAATTTGGGATGATAGCCCCCAGAGGTATCGTTCCACCTTTTTCTCCTCTGGAGTGACCATTGGTGGACAGAGGAGTGCTAGGTCATTGAATCGGGCAGTGTAAGTTTCAAGATCTGTGCCTGACATTCTGAGGTTCCAGAGTTCTTCTTCGAGTTTTTGTATTTCACCCCTCGGGCAATACTCCTTTAGCATCAACGCTTTTAGGTCTTCCCAGCTTATGGAGTTAGCCACTGTTGGAGTAAGTGATTTAACTCGGCCATTCCACCAAGTGAGAGCCCTACCGGTGAAAGTGAATGTCGCGTACTTGACCTTGCTCGCTTCGGGACAAGCACAGATTTCGAAGACTGCTTCGGTCCTTTCGAACCATTGCATCAATGTGATGACGCCCCCGCTCCCATTGAAGGTATCGGGTTTGCCATTGGTGAAGTCCTTGTAGGTGCATTCCTTTATGCGCCCCGAACTGTCACCCTGGTTAGAGGGTGTAGCACCAGATCCAGATCCACCATTGCCATTAGTGCCGATTTGCGACATAGCTGCTGCCACACCTGCTGCTACTGCAGCCTGGAACATTGTCGGATCAAATTGCGGAGGCGGCGGCGGAGGAGGTGGTGATGCGCTGCTGGAAGGTCTTGGTCTTCTCCTTGGTGGCATAGTTCTGTCACAAGTTTTTAAAATGACAAGTCAGTAAGGACTTCAATATTAATACGAGTCGAGTGTCACTTGTTTTCTCTCATTTGTATTATATTCCGACTTTATTGCATTAGCAAGTAATTCATGGAGAAAGTTTATGCAATTAAACTTATGAATTGAATAGTGGTGACTCAAACGGAGTCATGTGTTCGGTTCCGTGTCTGACCCACTCCTAAGATTCGCTCAATGTGCCCCAGTTATGTGTAATTAAAATTTTAATAAGCTGTTGATACTAATGAGTCTGCCCTAAGTCCACAACCAAACAAGGAACAGGTCCTAAGGCGGACTCACCATTTCTAGGTCGATTACTTCTTTAATTACACATAACGACGAGGTACACTTAAAAATCTTAGAGTTATCAGTTGTAAATTGTTTGTAACACCACATAGTAAAATCTCATGTCAACATCCAATGAAGTAAAATGCATGCCAAATTCATTGATAAACTTTTAGTACATATTGTTTTGGAGAAAATTTGACCTCATAAGGGTCTACATTACATCAATGTAAAAGATAGTTTCGACAACACAAAAGCCCCTTGAATAGTGTAATGACTTAATTGCAGGGTCAACCTACATACAAAAGAGTAGAACCAACGCATGCTCATAAACCTATACTACGAAGTTGTGTGAGTAGTAATGAATCCTACTCATGACGATCCTTCCCTGATGGAGCTTGGGATGATGTCGATGCGCCTTGCAGTTCTACTAATCTCCGTTCGGTTGCAACCATTCTCTCCTCAAGCGCCAAGTATCTTTCCCGATACTCCCTTGCTTCTGCTCGAGCAGCGAGAAGGTCCTGAATGATTTGATCTCTGTAGTGGGAGTCTCGTTCTAGGCCTCTGGTGCGAGCAGTGGTAGACTCTATGATGGCACTTAGTTCCCGGACCTGATCGGTCGTCATTCTACCGCGATCATCCATAATCGCTATCTGTTGAGTCATGACTGGGAGGGCTCTATCGGCTGGTCCTCCGTGGCTGAGGTCATAGAAACCTCGTTGACCTCCATAAGGTGATCGTTGTCGTTGACGGCGACCCCATCCCTCAATTGTGGTCGCCCATCGAGGTACGGGTCCGAAGAAGTCGTATCGGTTGGCGGGAACTCTGGCTATGTAGGGAGGATTGATGACCTCTGGTTCTTCTTCACTTTCGTCTTCATCCATGTCTGCCTCGATGTCTCCCTCTTCTTCTTCTTCTTCCGGTTCCTCCTCGGGTTCCTCTTCGGGGTCCTCTTCGGGATCCTCTTCGATCAGTTCTTCGGGCTCTTCTTCGATCCAGCCGGCGTTTCCCTGATTGGGAAAGTATGGGTCTCCTGGTAAGTGGAATCATGCCATGTCGTTTGTGCGAGAATGGGGGCGTAAGAAGCATGTAACGGTTAATAATATTAATATTGCGCTATAGCAACATATAGATACTCCTATAGTATTTTAAATGTTTAGATTTGGTTCTTAGAGCATTCTTTGTAGAGTGAAGTTAGGTTATTAGATTTGTTGCCCATTACGACTATCCCCCGGTATGTGTAAGTCACTTCTCGGACAGATATAGTTGATCAGGCTATATCCCTCCCAGACTTGATTCACATATACTAAAGCATACTCATAGGGTACAACTCCTCTTCTTTTACTTTATGTTCTCCTAGTTATGACACTACGCGAGTATGTAATGCATGTATGTATACTTTAAACGAAAAAACTATTTATTTTCTAAAAGTATATCCCATTAAAATGTTTTAAAATCAGAGACTTTTAGTCCCAAATGTGTTTATAGTTTGTATATCTTATGTGGTTTGATATACTTAATTCACTATAAACCGTGCTCTGATACCAATCTGTCACACCCCCAAACCAAGGATGGCGGAAACGTCCGGGGGTGGAGGACTTCATGTATAGTATCATAACAACATTTTGCAATAGTGATCAAAGTAAACACAACCAATATATATATAATTGAAAGAGTTACATCATTGTATGAATTACATGTTTCCAAACCAATTACAATATGTTGACAAAACGTGAAATGTTTGACGCCTTAACGTCCCATCCTCAAAAGCACTTGGTTACCTGTTTAGTGATTTCTTGAGAATACAAGTTGGTTTGAAAAAGTGTCAACACAAAGGTTGGTGAGTCCATAAGTTTTTTTTGTATGCAATTATGAAAACCTTTTTCTTGTAAAAGTAGTGTCCGTTCCAGAAAATCCAATATTTTCCTTAATGTGTAAATGTAGTCTTAAAACCCAAAGACCATAATGTACAATTAATTTGTCATATTTATAGTAAAACAATGCAAGTTTAAATCGACATAAACTCGTTTGATTTCAATGAAATCCCCGTGAATTCTATGTTTGTTAATACTTTCTGTGAGTTATTATAACCATGTTATGACCTAGTTGGCCTGAAACGACGTTCTTCAGACGTCGGAAATGTTATGACATTTGTCACCTCAGACCTGCCGGTCTAGCTGTTGGATGCAGCTCAGGTGTGGGTTTGTCAAACCCAATATAGATCTATATACAACTATCACGCTCTCCCTCCAGGAGACTCTGGTTACAATACAGGACTTATTTGTAAAGTGAAGCGAATGTCTCACAAAGTCATTAACGAAATTACGTGTTGTGTAATGAAAATCCTCTTTGTATAAATGTACCCTTTTGAAATGTATGTATTATGTAATATATCATAAACTATACCTATTATAGTTTATCAAAACAAGGGTAGTAGTAGTAATGTATGTAAACTACACTTAACATAGTTTATCCAAATGTTTGTATGTAATGGATGTACTTTGATCATAACAATTTGTTATTTCTATGCTTTATCTAGCAAAATCCATTTGTTAACTGTTGTATGTCCTTATACTAAGACAAAATGTCATATAATGCAATAACATATAATCACATAAAGATATACACCTTGCTCAACATGTTACAAGGTGTAATGAAATTGATAGCATTTTTCTGTTGTTAACAATTTCTATTACTGTTCTTAGAAAATTTGTAGAAAAATCATCAAAGGTCCAAATCCGAATCCGTAAATTCTGAGAGTTTGGAAAATGATCTAGTTTGTTCATAAATTTTCTCACGATTTTTAGTGACCTCCAACTTAGGTGAAAACGTCCATAATCACAGACTGGTCCGGATTGGTTCTTGAAATGATAGGCAGTTTTGTAAAAATCACCATAAATTGTAGAAAAATCTTATGGAGATGTGCAAGTAGCCATTTTAAAGCTAAGAACTTGAAATACTTGAACCTTGTACAGTTTTGAAAACAAAAATGTTTAAGTTGGCCAAAACAGTCCGTGAATGGAGTCCAACTTTTCTGATGAAAGCTGTTAGAAGAATTAAGTTGTGTTCTTGGTGTTTTAACTTGTATTCCCCCCCCCCCCCCCCCCCCCTTAAAACATAAGAAAACATGAAAATGTAGGGGTATGAACTCACCTTGTGTGATTTAAGTGGATGAGTGTTGGAGAAGGGAAGTGTTCAACTCAAGAACACTTGAAGAAGCCTTGAAGATTTTGAGAATCTAACACCAAAGGGATGGAATTTGTGTGAGCAACCCATGATTTGAGTAGAATGAAGTGTAATAATCACAAGGAGGATGAGTTATACTTACCAAGAGTGAAGAAAACTTGATGATCAGCCTTGAAATCCTGAAATTGAGAGAGAAAGTTGGAGAGAAAAGTTGTGTTTGATCTTTGGTGGAAATGAGTGAAGTGGGTGAAATGAAGAGAGAGAGTGAGAGTCTTTCAGCTCTTTGGACGAGATAATGGCTGAAAAATGATGAGAAAGTACCTTGACATGACCAGGGTAGGGTGGGAGGAGTGGCTGGCCATAGAGTGGGTGAGGGGGGGGGTTGCTTGTGTCATAAAGTAAAGCAAGGTCAACACTCCACCTTAATTACTCCAACCACTAAATCTTGGATAAGATTTGCATTAAAAACGTGATTAATTAAGACATATGGGTCTTAATATGTTAAAATAAAGTTTTGGGTGGAAATCCCTCGTTAAAATAATTAAAGACGGGCTTAAAACTGAGTCGGGGTCGAAAACCGGGTAGAAAAACGCAAAATCCAAAGTCAGGAGGTGATTCCGGTCTTGGTCGCTGAAGTGGACCCGAAGTGGAGCTTAGTCGTGGATGCAGAAGGAAGGCGCTGCGGTCCGAAGTTAAGAGGCTGCGGTCCGAAGTCAGGAGAACCGGAAGCGAACATCGGATGCGGGCTCCATGCCGCTGCGGTCGGTGGCTGCGGTCGGCGGCTGCTGGCTGCGGCTCCTCAAGGAGACTCCGGTTCAAGGAGGGTTTGATCCCTATAGAAGGGCTCCGGCCCTAAGAGGCTATTTTCCAAGGTATCTTCCCGTTTCGCATGGTTTTTCACCAAGTCAAGTGTCGGGACGCCCCAATTGATTACGAAAAAAAAAAACCAAAAGAGGTTTTGAGAGAGATTTGGGAGAGATTTGACGTTCTTGGAGAGATTTCTTATACAGAGAGAGATTTGGGAGAGATTTGACGTTCTTGGAGAGATTTCTCATACAGAGAGAGATTTGGGAGAGATTTGACGTTCTTGGAGAGATTTCTTATACAGAGAGAGATTTGACGTTCTTGGAGAGATTTCTTATACAGAGAGAGATTTGGGAGAGATTTGACGTTCTTGGAGAGATTTGGGAGAGATTTGACATTCTTGGAGAGATTTCAAATAGAAGGAGATAGAGTGAAAACGATTGAGGGAGGTTTCGTTTGTGACCTTTTTGAGTGTCCGGCTTTGCAATGCAAGGTCCGTAAACCCCGTTAAGTCATGTTTTAGTGTCCTACACACTCCCGATGAGTGTGCAATAGTGTTTTATCTCTTTGGTTCATTGTTTAGCATTATCAAGGCTAAGAAAAATTAAACACACGAATTTTCCAAATGATGTTTTCTCATTAAAATAGCGGGTTGTTTAGTAATTACATAGAGTAAACCCTAACATACAAGGGTCAACTGAGTTGACCGGTTTGACTTGTTGACTTTGTTTGACTTTGTTTGACTTTGACTTGACCGGAAATTGATGATTGTCACACTCGCCGAGTTTCTCCTTATGACAGAATCGGGACTTTCCGTTTGAAATCGTCGAGTCCTTCAATGAACTCATCGAGTTCCCCTTCATACAAGTCGGGGCATTTCATTGCAAATCGTCGAGTTCATCCTTGAACTCGTCGAGTTCCTCTTCATATATGTTGGTACATTTGCTATCAACTCGCCGAGTTCATCCTTGGACACGTCGAGTTCTTTGATCTTCAAGTCTATAAACACGTACAACTCGCTGAGTCATCTTCTAGACTCAACAAGTTTGCTCAATAACAGAAAAGGTTGGGGAACCACGACCCAACTCGCCGAGTCCTAAGAACGACTTGTCGAGTTCCCCAAAGTCTAATTCCATACTGCCGATTTTAGTCGGGCTTAATGCATCCAAAACATACATCTGGCCTTCTAGGGCCGATATAACATGTAAAGTTACAAACTTTACGTTCATGCATGGGTTGTTTAGCTTAAAAGGCTCTAAAACTGGTTCATGGGATGCATGGGACTCCCATGGCCATAAAGTTGGCACCTTTATGCCATGGAGTCCCTCAAAGACTCTGGATCTGAAGTCTTAACCCTAAACATGCTTGCATCCATGAATGGTTCCAAGAATGGTTCCTTAAAGCCCTAAACTACTCCATCAAGGGATCTAGTAAATGAATAGTCAAGGTATAGACTTTATGCCTCAAATGAACTAGAAATAGAGCACAAACTCCAGATCTACTTGCTTCCTTTTGAACCCCCAAGCTTCCTCTTCCTTCTCAAGCTTCAAAATCACCAAAAGCACACAACAATGGCTCAAGAACACAAAAAATGAGTTAGGGTTTCGAATTAGGATTTTCTGGACTAAGGGAGGCGATGAGGGAGGCCAAAATGGGGTGTCAAGGTCTTTAAATAGGGTGCATACCCTAAAAATTAGGGTTTCACTCAGGCAGCCCTACTCGTCGAGTCGAGGCTCCTCGACTCGTTGAGTAGACTTCAAGTCCCGCGTCCAACAATATTTTGTTCCTACTCGACGAGTTTGGGGCCTCCAACTTGTCGATTCCCCTTGCAAAAACGAATAACTATTATTTAAAATACATACCAGGAACCGGGCGTTACATGGCAAGAACTTCACGCGCATCACGGGTTAGATGACGAAAGCTTTTTTCAAAATCAGACACGGTATATGAGTTGGATGTCATCCAGAACAAAGGTTTCAATGTTCTGCCAGAGACGCCACTTGTGCGTATATACATGAACACACTTTTAGAAGTATACCCATGATAAGAATCAGGGAATACATGATCTATGCAAGAACTAAGGTCATCATCCATATTGGTTATGAACGATACTTCCCTACCTTGTCTGAGAGATTCCTTTAACCTCATAAGGAACCAGGTACAACAGTAGATAATACTTTCCACAGCCAAACCAAATGCTATAGGGAGGGTCTAGTTGTTCATGTCCACAGACACCGCTACGAACATTGTGTGTAGGTAGTCCCCTCTTAAACGGACACTACCGATGAAGATGACAGGCAGCAAGAAACCTATGAATGCATGAAGCTGTATTTTTTTTTTGGAATACATAACAATTAGTTAAGATATAGAAACAATATCAATTTTGAAGAAACAATAGAAAAATGGAATATATATATATATATATATATATATATATATATATATATATATATATATATATATATATGTATATATATGTGTGTGTGTGTATATATATATATACCACACATCCAATAGCCACAAAACAAGCTTGGAAACGATCCATCACATCAGTTTTGATGTGAGTGTAAGTATGCGAGTTGGTTCGCCTAAGGTTTGTAGGTAAACAGGTAGATTGTTAAAGCTTTCTTCGTGCTCACTCTAAGAAACTCATATTCAAGCAGTTATAATAGATAATTACGAATTATCGGAGGTAAGGGTTTAAGTACATACGAACATATATATATATATATATATATATATATATATATATATATATATATATATATATATATATATAGAGAGAGAGAGGTAGGTTCAAATGTTTCTCACATCTATTGTGTGCTAGAATGCACCAATAAGAATTTAGTAAAAGTTATATGTATATTAAATGATATCCATACTTGTAATTTTTTTATGGAAACTAATTAAATTCGTCATTAATGTCAACAATAATATTCTTTCAGAATAAATTCGTATTTAGAAGAATGAGATGTATTCTAGCAGAATGAGAGTGTATTCTAGTAGAATACGCTCTCATTCTTCATATTCCATGCAACTTTATTGTATTTTAAGGTGAGTGAGTCCTGAAACAAAAAACGAACTCATACATAAAAACATAGATGCGAATTCATTCTGAAAGAATGTTATTGCTGACATTAATAACGAATTTAATTAGTTTCCATAAAAAGAGAATTATAATTATGGATATCATTTAATATACATACAATTTTGGAAATCATTTAATATCTATCTTTATCTAATTAAATAATTATTTAATTTTATTAAATTCCTATTGGTGAATTCTAGCACACAATAAATGTAAGAAACACATTAACCTAGCCCTATATATATATATATATATATATATATATATATATATATATATATATATATATATATATATATATATATATAGGAGATAAAAATTGAGTTTCTAATCCAGAATAACGATCCAGAATATATATATATATATATATATATACATATATATATATATATATATATATATATATATATAGGAGATGAAATTTGAGTTTCTAATCCGGAATAACGATCCGGAATACCTGTCCGGAACTTGTGTCCATGACTTTGAATTGTCACTTCAAAGCAGGAGACTGACAATCATACATACATTCCTGTTTCGGACTGCCATAGCCCGGAATGGCAGTCTGGAATGTTACGAAGATTGTTATTTTGGACCAGAGCTCCGGAATGAGTACACATACTCCACAATTCCATATTATGGAATGAGTTGTCAAGGAGGGCTTCGGAACGAATTACCTTACTCTGGAATGACCTATTTTGGAGAAAGTGGTCATTTTACAATATATATATATATATATATATATATATATATATATATATATATATATATATATATATATATATATATATATATATATATATATATATATATATATATATAGGAGATAGGTTCAGGTGTTTTAAGTAAGTATTGTGTTATTGTATGCATAAATGTGGGTCAATCAAAATTTAAAATAAAAATAAATAATTAAATAAATAAATAAGGGTAAAGAGGTAATTTGATAATTAGTTTCCACAAATAAGATCCTATAATTATGGTAACCATTGACTTCAACTACTTGGCTTTTTAAAACCACCGTAACCCTAATCAAACCATCTCCGGCCGTCACCTCCATCCTTATGCCTCCCACCACCGCCGCCACCCTACCCTCTTGCTCCTCCGACCACCGTATCCACCGCCCTTCTGTCCAAACCAGATGGCGAGATTGGAGAAAGCCAACAACACATCCCCTTTTACCGACTTATCCCCTTATGTCCCGATTTATCCCCTTTTCACGATCCAGGTATGATTTTCGATTAGGGTTCTTATTATATCAATTTGGGGTTGCTGGAAATCTTTTTCACACACACAAATCGGGAATTCCTTGATCATCAACTTGAAACCCGTTTTCTTCTTCTCTCTTGCGATACCACTTCTCGATCAACATCGCTTGTATGAGAATCCATGGACTCTTCCTCGTTCTCACTCTCAGCTTCTCTCCCTCTCTCGATTCCAGTCGCACGCAAAACACACACACAATCCACCCACACCCTCTCTCTAATTATTCACGGTTTTTAGGGGAGAAAAAGGAAGGTGTTTGACTCCTAAAAAGGCAGAAATAATCGAGAATGGCGGGAATCATCTAACTTTCGGAAGTATCTCGTCTGGTAGGCTCAAAAGGGTAAGAAGGCAAGTCTCCCTCTGATGCGTCCATTTCAGTGGAGAAGAAGTTCTTAAAGCTGATAAATTGCTGCGATTTAATACAATTTGATTTAAAATGGATTTTTAAATGCCTTCAGCTGTTAGGAACTTAGGATAGTTTGATCTTTATCTTGCATTTTACTAGAGTTCATGGGCATTATAGAGAAACGTTTGAGTTGATAGTTTGTGTTGGTTGAAATGTTATGTTTATCGCAACTGAATTGATGAAGACTTATGCAAGGATTGGGGCCATATTCCACAAGCATCAAGAAAGCTGAAAAAGATGTAAAGTAAATGGCGAAAAGGATCAATGATTTACGTGGTAAGCTAATTCTATCGGAATAGAATCACGAATTCAAATTCTATCGGAATGGAAACATGAATTCTAATTCTGTGGGAATGGAATATGGATTTTTTCTCATTGATTATACATGTTCTACAATTTTTGGTTATTGGTTTTGGTGCAGTTAACAAGTCCGCTTATTTTTCCAAAGGAATATAGTTTTTTTATTTATCATTTGCTAATGCGTTATTGGATTCTAAACTACAATTGGATTTGTTTTCATAGAAGTTGATGCTTGAAGAGGTTGATGCTTGAAGAACGGACAACAAAATTAAAAGTGTTTCTTAGCAACATTATTCTTTTAGAATGAATTAGTGTATTTGTTAGATTTTGATGTTTTTTTTTCGATTTGAAAGTTTTTTAGTTTTATTCTTTAACAATAAATGTAATTCTTAACAATTGTTACATGTATTCTATAAGAATTAATGTAATTTTTGTTTTAATTCTTCAATTGCTGGTTCGAGAATTTCTTATTCTATAAGAAATTTTTAAAGTCATGATCAAGAAATTTTGTTATTCTAGAATATTATTATTTTTGAACATACTCAAACATATTCTGTCAGAATGTCCGAATTAAAAACCTTATAATTAGTAAAAATCGGATTTTTAAAATTAATAGAATCTATGATCCCTTAAAATATGCAAATTTCCTTTATTAAATATGTATTAATTGACTAAAATACCATTCTAGTTAAATTGGATGGTATTTTTCAATTATTTTTAATTCAATAATATGTATTAATCACTTTATTAAAATAAGTAAAATGATTGGCCCACGTTTATGCATACAATAACACAATAATTAGTTTTAATAGAATAACCTAAGCCATATATATATATATATATATATATATATATATATATATATATATATATATATATATATAATGTTGTTATTATTACCATAAAAATACTCATTTATAAGGGTTATATTACTCAATTTCCCTTGTGTGGAACGCCCCCAAATGCTTACCTTATTAGTTTAGTATGAATAAACAAAAGAAATTTTCAGATAAGTCTCAATATTTTGGTCCAGTTTATGAAAAAAAAAATTCAAAATTTTATTTTTTTAACAAAAAAGTCTCGACTATCAGATAAAAAAATCAAAATAGTTCATTTTTACCAGTAAACTATTTTTTACCCGGTTACCTCTGGAAAAGTCTCATTATTTTGATTCAATTTATGAAAAAGTCTTAATTTTTTTACTTAAACTCTTTTACTATTTCACTAAAAAGTTGGAAATTTCTTGGTTCCATTTATGAATTGGAATAAACATCATTAAACTCTATAAATCTAAGAATCAAAGTCTTATATAACAAATTGTTTGCCACAAAAGTATGACGTTAGCATCATTTTCAACTCATCATCGTCCATATAATCCATTTTTCACACACATTTATGTTACAATGTAACGTCCCAAAATTCAATTCGCTTTTTAAATAAGAGTATTAAATCTTAATAAATCATTCATCAAACCTTCATTCATAATATTAATCCATTTCAAATCAACATATCTCATCATAAAATCGTCATACTAAACCATCAAAATGTCTGGTTGCAGAAGCATGAATATTGTTTTGAAAATCAACGTATAATAAGATAAAATATTGGATAAATGTCCTGCACATGAGAATGTCTGGACGTCATAGTCATGTTGGCTCCTTCCCTTCAACACTGATCAATTATGTAATTAATATACGAATCCATTCGTTCATAATATTAAGAACACAACATGTTAGTAATTTTTTTAAGCTCATGTGGATCTTGATGATTTACAATGCGTTTGGAGATGATTCACATTTTAGACCCTCCAAACGCATTTGTAAGATGATTCACAAGAAAAAATTCCCAAAAAAACATCTTTATGATTCATTTTTAAGTAAATTAAAAAAAATTCATTTTTATGACAATTTTAGTGAATAACAACAAAATCATTGTATAAATAAATCATCGAGATGTTTTTTTGAGAATTTTTTCTTGTGAATCATCTTACAAATGAATCATCTAATGATTCATTTTGTTTGTTCGCGAAAAAAATATGTAGAAAAAAAACTTCTTACCTTCCTACCAAAAATTTATATATATATATATATATATATATATATATATATATATATATATATATATATATATATATATATATATATATATGCATGAACTCAAAAAAATCAAGGATCTTGATGATTTACAATGCGTTTGGAGGGTCTAGAATGTGGAAACTTCACAGGAAAAACACTTCTTCAAGCTCCACTAGCTTTCTTTCTACTTCAAATACCTCTCAAACAAAACACAGTCCTCTTAAATGCACAAAGGGGCTAGGACTACGTTCTAGTAAAGGAGGCTAATGTTTAGAAGAAACCCTCAAACTTAGCACCACTATATAGAGCTCAAGGCTTAAGATTTAGGGTTTTGGCATTAACGGTTTCGCGTCGTAACATTTAGAAGTCGCATCGCTACTTATCTATGTGGCTTGCATCACGACCTTTAGAAGCCAACCGCGCTTTGCCAAAAGCCCCAAATCTTAATCTTTAAACAAATCAACATGAATTTAACTTATACCTACAAACTGAGTGTTACGTACAAGTATTATAAGATATTCAAATTATGTGATGTACACCTTATTACAATCTACCTAAAAGTAAGTTAAAGAAAAACCAATGGTTATGTTCATATAAGAAATCATTGACCGATGACAAACTGATCAATACAATAATAGGTTAGGTGAGGTTGTACGGATTTTAGAGAAGAGCATGAATTTCATCCTTAAACCTTAGGCATATATGAACAATTCTTCCATTGATCAATTACTTCACATGTCAATAAATTTAAATTCTAAAGCTCTAAAACACCAAGACCATAAGAAATCTTATGTTTGTTCTTCTATGGATTCACTTCTATGATCACTTTTAGTTTGACACATGAAAATGTTTAAAATGAAGATGTATTTTAGATGGCATATCAATATACTACATCCGTTCCAAATTAATTGTCCACATTTGACTCTTAAAGTCTTTATTCTTCAACTTTGAACTTAAATATTTTTTTATAGATAATACTTTATGCAAAATATATGAATGGATCGTGTTTTAAATGTCTTTTCATTATTATAAGTTTCATCAAGTAATATCTAACACAAATAAAAATATTTAAGGTCAAAGTTGAAGAAAAAAGACTTCAAAAGTCAAAAGTGGGCAATTAATTTGGGACGGAGGGAGTATAACATTGTGATTTTATGTTATGTCAAGTGATTCAATGATGGATTTACTCTCGACCCAGTTCGTACAAAAGACGACAATGTCATTTTCCATTTACATCATAGAAAATAGTCCTGAAAGTGTAACGATAATTGTTAGAACTTAGAACCATGGAATATTTTAGAACCAAGAAATTTCCAGATTTTTTGTGAAAGTGTAAAAGAGGAGAAGTTAAATAAAAATTTGGGACTTTTTCTTAAACTATGCAAAAATAATGTGATTTTTCTGGAGGTAACGGGGTAAAAATAGTTTACCGGTAAAAAAATGTTCATTTGAATTTTTTATCTGGTAATCAAGATTTTTTTGTTAATAAAAATTTATGACTTTTTAATAAACTAGACTAAAATATTATGATTTTCTTAATTTTCTTATTTCGGGATTTATCATATTGAATGAGAGATTTATTATTGCAACATGTTAATTTAATAACGAATTTATTATTTAGAAATACCATAACAACCAAGTTTTTAAGTTTAGGTTTAGGTTAAAAAAATGTCATATTTTGTTAACTTATCAAAATATAGTTATGGATCACCTAACATCCAACCATCCATGAACACCCTGACATAAAGGGTGTCTTCAGTAGAACTAATTGGTAGTCGTAAGCTAACTAATTGGTAATTGTAAGCTGTAAGTTTTATTTTTATGAATGTTTGGAAAAAATAGTTATAAACTTTTAAAACATGTAAAATTGTATAAAATGACTTATCTAAAATACATCATTGATTTCATGGTTGTCAAAATCGCGATCCTGATCGTAGGATCGTACGATCCTAGGTATGAAAAACGATCCGGATCGTAAAAGGATCGTATTTGAGGTAGGATCGTAGGATCGAGATCCGATCCGATCCTACCTTCCCTTGATTCTTTTTTTTTTTTTTTTTTTTTTTTTTTTTTTTGCAAATGAATTTTTTTACCACTTTATGTCTTTTACCTTTTACCAATTTACCATTTATCATTATTGTGGCTTATGACTGATATTTTGAAGTTTTTATAACTTTTGAACGAAAAATTAAATGTTTGAAATATTTTTCATGATTAAAAATTATAAATTAAAATTATATTTTATTTTGTGGGATCTTAGGATCCCGATCTTACAAACCCAAAAACGATCTTAAGTAGGATCCCGATCTTGACAACCTTGATTGATTTAAATAATAAAAAATAAAAAATAAAAAGTTTGGAGCTCTAACTCCGAACAAACCTTTTATAAGTTATCCGAACAAACCTTTTATAAGTTATTTGAAGTAGGTTTTGGATTTGAAACTTTTTGTTATAGTTAAAAGTTTGGAGCTCCGACACAGAACAAACCTTTTATATGTCTTACCGGCAAATTTGTTATATTAAACTAAAAGGATATCTAAAGGGAGTCGCTATCCTCATCGTTCCATCTTTTTGGTAGAACATAAAAAGGAGAAATTGGGTAGAACATAAGGAGCACAGATTTTATCCTATTCATATTAATCTCAATCTAATTAAATTCATGTCAAACGTTTGAAACTTGTTAGATCATGTAATGTCAATCCAGCAAAAACAAGATTGCCATAGCATACCACTAAAATATGCATTCTATTTACACAGTTTTTTTTTTCATATTTTCAGTACGACAGGGTAAAAAACACATGAAAAACAACCCAAATGAACGGAATTTACAACACAAACCGGCTCAAAAGCCACGTTTTCTTGCAGTCAAAGTCAATTCATCATCCTTCACATAGTCAAAATGCTGCACAAAGACTCTTTATGTTAATGTTAGCCGAATGTTCTTGTTGCACGGGATCATTAGGACCACATATCCTGCTTCTCTTGGGCTCTGATATCCTTACACGTGAAATTGCCAATGCAAGCATATCAACCATACAACAATCTTCATCTTCCTCTAAATCATTTGGGAACATTGAAGTAGAGTTGTCATCAAATGAGGTGTTAATGGTCCTCTCATACTCCATTTCCAGCACATCGGTCAGCAATTGTGTAGTCAAGTTTCCACAAGTTTGCACTCGGGAACCGAAAGTTAGAGGTCCTAATGTCGGGTTCGTGTAAAAAAGTATCCATGGATGTCCTATTAAACAAAAAAGAAAATTCGTTAGATGAAAAAACAAGGATTAATAAAATAAAAAAACATTAGGCCCACATTACACGACAGACTAGGTTGTATTGTGTTTGACATGTATTGTCCTGGAACTAGAATCGATGTTAATGGGACAAAATTTTAAATTTTTTTGTCCCACACAAAAAGATGGAAAAGGGATTCGCTCTGACATCAGCAGTGTCAGTCCAATGCATGTCAAACACAGTATAACCTGTAACGTCTTGTCCAATGGACAGGAGAGTATCCAGAGCTTACGTAGTACTTCCTCAGCAGTGTACCTCTCGGATACATTTCTTGTTAGCATATGTCCAATCAGATCACAGGCAGGTTGAGATACCGTTTCCCATAATTCGCCTTGAAAATCAAGCGTCACGTTCTTGACCGCCTCAAACACCGTATTTACCGAATTGCCACCGAACGGAAGGTAACCAACCAAAACCGCATGTAGGACCACACCCGCGCTCCATATATCCACTTTCTCAGAGTAACCACCCGTCAAAACTTCAGGTGCCACATAAGCAGGACTCCCAACCACACCATATAGACTCTGACCTATTAAAACAAATACTCCTACATGTTAGTAGGAAGTAGCTGGTAACTGGTAACCAGTATAAAACAAGTATTTCAATTATTACCATTAGCAATTCTAGCAGCCAACCCGAAATCAGCAAGCTTAATCGAACCATTAGCCGAAAGAAGGATATTTTCAGGTTTCACATCACGATGAATAACGCCCATGTCATGACAGTATTTAAGAACTAACATCAATTCCTTGATTAAATTAGCAGCTTTTTGCTCTGAAAACAAACCATCTTCCCACATCTGATCAAGCAACCTCCCACCAGAGCAAAGCTCCATAACAAGATGAAAAGATTGAACATCTTCATACACTGCCTTCAATGTCACAACACCCGGATGACCGGAAAGATGCTGCATAATCTCAACTTCTTTATGAACAATCTCATCCCCTTTTGGTAAAATCTTGCATGCAAATTGTTCTCCGGTGACCTTATTCCGGCACTTGACCACTGATCCAAACTTCCCGTTTCCGATCGTTTCGCCTCGTTCGAAATCTTGATCGATTTTCTTCTTTCGACCGGTTTGTGTCAAGGCATCGAGACACCCGATTTTACGTTTTAGACCCCTGCCACGTGGGTCGGAATACACATTGACGAAAGGCGGTGCGGTTGCGATTCCGATTCCGATTATGAAACGTTTATGATTGGTGGATTGTTTGAAATCAGTTGATTTGTGTCGAGTGATTCCCTTTCTCTTTCTTCGCATATGGTCCATATATAAGTCAATAAAATCATGAACGATACATTTTTTTCAGACAAAATCCCTAAAAATTGGACTTAACTAGTTAGCTATTTTCTAATCAATGGAATTAGACAATTTCATTTTCCTATATCATATTCCGAATTCATATCAGACACACTGAAAAGCTTAAAAAAAATCAACGCAAATGAAGTCCATAGATATGGCTACAATCTGCAACATCAAGAAACATAAAAAGAGCGAACTTTGAGATTAAGAACAAAGAAGGGTTAGTCGCGGGTGATTTAAATCTTTTCTAGCAGGTGGGTATCAATGGAAAACAGTTCCGATCTATCGATTACTCCATGTAATTCACATAAAATTTAGAAATAATGGAGTCTAAAGTAGGTGAGTAAGGAAAAGAACCTCTTAAAATGAGAAGTCTCTTGCTCTTCTTCTTCCAACCCATTTCAACAAACGATCCACGCATCGGATTGGTTTCATCCAGAGTCTTATTCTGCATAAATCAAAAGGAAAAGAGGGATAGGAAGGAGCAGGATTAGCAGAGATTCTCAAAAACACAGATCGGAATCGAGGAAGAAACTGCTGAAGAAAAAGAGATGGGGCTATCCGATTCGATTGAACAATCGAGAACAGTGGTTTATTACCTTCATTGGAGGAGGAAAATCTGAAGGGGAATACTGGGTAATGCACGTGATTTTGAGTCTTTACAACACAAAACAGTGGTAGTGGTCGCACTGCCTGCCACTGCTTGCCATATTTATGTCTTCAGTCTTCACGCTATCTGCCGTGCACTCAACTCGCCCTCTTTTCCATTCGCAAGTGAAGACAGTATTATGTTTCGGAACGTGTTTACTGTTTTGGTTCGCGTAAATGGAATTAGGGTGTCATTGTCTTGGGAAATCAATTAAACAGTAATCTAAGGCTACAGTCTATGAATTGGGGTAGTAAATTGGAGTCTCTATCAAATCGGGTAGTGTCTATTTGATTCCTAATTTTTTTTTACTTTCGTAATGGTTTAGTTCCTACCAAATCTAAAATAACTATGTAATAGGATGAACAAAAAGTGAATCTATTGAAAAAGGGGTGTTAGTAATGGTGGTTATGAATGTAACCCTAGTGATATTAGGGTTAGATATCGTCCAAATCTATCTAATCGGTAATAACTTAAAAAGGTAACGAATTTTTAAAAATATACAAAAATGATCATTGTCTTTTTTTTAGTACATGAAATACCATTTAACCGGCTATTGTAGGTTACCTGGTTTCTAAATGTTCAAAAAATATCATTGTTGTTTTTTTAGTATAAAAAATATCATTAAAGTTACTATTTGTGTACAGAATACCAATGAATGTGTTCAAATAAAACTTTATGGTAACCAGGTACTTCAGGTAAATGGAAAAAAGACTTAAAAGTGTAACGAAGATTTCAAAATGTTCAAAAAATATTGTACTTTTTGTTAACTGTGTTGTTGTACTTTTTGTTAACTGTGTTGTTGTCGGATTATGTAGAACACGGTCACCGAAGATTATGAATCATCATATCAGTTCACAACATTTGTGCAAATATCTTTCATTCATTCACTCGATCGATCTTATGGTAACAAGAGAAGTAAGTGGGTAACAACCTTAGTTAAGCATTATTGCTTCCCGATTACATTATATGCCTCAAACCTAAAACATATATACGTTATATAGATGCACATATTATACATCAAGATTAGTCGTTCATTAGTGTTGCGGCACAAGAGAGACACAAAGGAGAAACGAGTGTGACGTTCTGTCATGAGCTTCCTAAATATGGATTTAGATACAAACTGATCGAGTGATGGAATGAAAGAGAGTACACAATTGGTGTGAAATGGTATGACGATGACTAATCTCCGATGAACGTGTTCTATATAATCCGGAAACAACGAAGCTAATAAAAGGTGGAGTAAATTACACGAATGGTCCCTATGGTTTGGGGTAATTAGCGCGCTTGGTCCATAACTTATTTTTTAACGTGGAAGGTCCCTACTGTTTGTTTTTGTTACGCGCTTGGTCTCTGTCTTACCTAAAAAGTCTATTATTTAAATAAGGAAAAATGATGGGATAGGTAAGGTAAGGTGTATGTGTGTGTGGGGGGGGGGAGGGGGGGGGGGTTGGGGGTGTGTTTATTTAAATAATTTAAAAAAATCAAGGGCAAAATAGTATTTTTTAGGTAAGACAGGGACTAAACGCACAACAAAAATAAACAATAAGGACCTTCCGAGTTAAAGAAATAAGTTAAGGACCAAATACACAAATCACCCTAAACCATAGGGATCATTCATGTAATTTACTCTAAAAGGTGCTCTGAAAAAACAACAATGGTTTTTTTTTTAACATTTTGAAAGTTTCAATGGTATTTTTTGTACTAAAATGTGTACTCCGTTGGTATTTTGTATACAAATGATATACTTCAAGGGTATTTTTTGTACTAAAAAAATAATCGTATTTTTGAACATTTTGGAAACTTCGTTACCTTTTTAAGTCATTTTTCCTTTTACCTGAGGTAACCGGTTACCACAAGGTTTTATTTGAACACATGTATACTTTATTGGTATTTTGTGTACAAAAAATATACTTTAATGGTATTTTGTATACTAAAAAAAACAATAGTATTTTTTCTACATTTTTGAAACATCGTTACATTTTTATTCCCTTCTTTTTTATATCAAAGATCGATTCAAATATATGTTTTGACTAGGAGAATATAAAAAATGGATTCCTTTAAGTAGATATAAAATTTCCCTTATATTAATATTAGAATAAATACCCAAAATTATTCTTAAAATATAAGTAACATCATTTAGAAAGGCCCACATCAAATCCGCCCAGATCCATCATATAGAAGGTAAATCGAGCACAAATAATATTTTGGTTGTTCAAAGTTTGAACTTTTATGGCGTGTTCGACACAAAGCGTTTGAGACCTTCTAACTTCTAGCGTTTGACAAAATGTTTCGTTTTGAACAGAAAATCTAATTTGACACTACAAATTTTTAGTGTTTAGTTTAAACAAAACGCTCAAAATCCAAATGTTATTTCACGTAGCGTTTAACAAAACGCTACCAGTTAGAAGCTAACCGCTACCGGCTATTTTTGTTGAACACGCCCTTAATATGATTTATGAAATTTTGTATCTCAACCATTAAACTCTTATCACAAGGACCTAAAATTATTTTATATATGACCATATAAGGATAGAGTGGAGAAACTCAAATTAGATGGAAATATAAGGGGTGTTTGGGATTGCTATTTTGTCTAAAAAGTCTTTTTTGAAAAAAAGACTATTTGACTTATAGCTTTTTCTAAAAAGAGGTTTTAAAACGTGTTTGGATTAACTTTTGATGTCCAAAAGTCACCAAAAATCACAAAATCATGACTTTTAAAACAACTCATTTTTCTTCTTTGCCAAAATATCATTTTAAAAGAACTTTTAGATTTGCCAAATACCTTTTCAAACTTTTGACTTTTTGAAAAAGCCAAAAGTCCAAAAACTCACTTTCAAAATAATCCCAAACACGGTCATAATTCAATTATTTTGTTTTGTAAATCACTAACTTAACCATATTAACAACTTGGTTCGTTGTTTGAGTTTTTGTGACATTCTCTTAATACTTAATTTTATGCCATTTATAATTTTATCCATCGCCTTGCATCTAAAAAACTATAACAAACTTTATATATAAATAAAGATAAATTATAGTATATTTATATCATAAATGATTCCTATTTTTATTTGATAAAAATCCTTTTTTAAATAGAAATTATTTCAAACTCTTATGTTAATCAATAGATCTTATGTTAATCAATGGAGTAATATACATGAAGTCTTCAACTATTTCACAAAATGTGTTTACTTTTAAGAAAAGAAACATGAGCAACTATATGTATGCCAAAACAACTTATATTGTATCATCTCAAATTTCACGTAAAAAAAATTCTTTTTAAAACATAAGTAAGACATCTATTTCTCATAAAAATAGAAATATTAAATTGTTTAAAACAAAATAACTGAAATTAGCAAATAAATTTAAAAATACCAAATCTGTAAGTAAATTTTTTTTTTTTAAAAATAAATTAAAAAAATAGCTAAAATTATCAAATAAATATAAAAAATAAGAAAATAATAGATTTAAAAGTTCTAAGATTAAATTGAAGGTTAATTGGGGACACATTTAAAATTTGGAGTTTGGGGGGACTAAAATTACCAAATTCGTAAACTTAAGTTGAACTTGACTTATGTAGGTTTGGGACCAACCGTATAGGTTTTATCGAAGAAATAAGACTTGTGGTCTTTTGAGAGATCATTTGGTAAACAAGTTGAAAACTTAAGGTTGCGTTTAGTTGTGGAAAAACAGTTTTCATTTTCTGTTTTCTGTTTTCCGTTTTCAGTTTTCATTGGAAAATTTAGAAAACGCGTTTAGTTAAATCTTATTCATTATTCATTTTCTGTTTTAGAAAATTAGAAAACGCGTTTAGATGTGTATATTTCTATCGGTTTTCATTTTTAGAAAACGGTAGCGGTGGTAGGATGGGGATGGGGATGGGGGGCAGCCGCGGGGGGAAGTGGTGGTGTCAATGATGGCGACGATGGTGGTGGTTGTGGCGGCGGTGGTGATGACAGACAGTGGTGGTGGCGATGGTGGTGATGCTGGTGATGGGGTAGTGGTGGTGGTGATGGTGATGGTAGGTCGGTGATTGTGATAGTGGTGTTGGGTGTGTGTGTGTGTGTGTTTATAGGGGTGGGGGTGGGTGTATGTGTGTGATTGTGGTAGTGGTGTTGGGTGTGTGTGTGTGTGTTTAGGGGTGGGGGTAAGGGTGGGTGTGTGTGTGTGTTTATAGGGGTGGGGGTGGGGTGGATGTGTGTTTGTGTGTTTGTGTGTGTGTGTGTGTGGGTGGGTGTAGGTGTGAGTGGGGGTTGGGGTGGGTGTGTGTGTGTGCGTGTTTGTTTGTGGGGGTGTAGGTGTGGGTGTCTGTTTATGTGTGTGTGTGTGTGTGTGTTTGTGGGGATGAGGGTGGGGGGTAGGGTTGGCTTTGTGTTTGTGGGTGTGTGTGTGTGTGTGTGTGGAGGGGGGTGTGGTGGGCTTGGGAGTGGGTGGGTGTGGGTAGGTAGGGGTGTGGTGGGTTGGAGGTGTAAAGGTGGGGGCAGGTAGAGGTGGGAGTGAGTGGGTGTTTATATTTTAGAAAAAAATTTGGAATTAGAAAAATGTGGAAAACAATGATTACTGGTTTTTCAAAAATTTCCAACTTCTTTGTAATTTTAGAAAACGGAAAATTTTCATTTTCCGTGAAAAATTTAGAAAAATAGACGAACTAAACGCGTTTTCAAAATTCTCATTTTTCTTGGAAAATTTTTCCGGAAAACTGTCAATTTTTCCGCAACTAAACGCACCCTAAGTGTTTACGGACTCATCTTATCTAATATCTATAATTATGAGCTTAAATCCCCTAGCTTCCTTTTTCTCCTTCTTTTGAACATTGTAGATCAATAAAGAAGATGAGAAGACGATTTTTAAAGCACTCGAGTGAAATTGGAAGACCTAATGGTGTAACTAAGCTTAATCTAAAAGGATAAGCTCTTATGGTAAATATTTCATCTGATTCTTAAGTATTAAGCTTCTAAATGATCCAAATATCTTCTAAATCCAATTTATTTTAGCTTACATGTTTGATTTGAATCTAGTGTTAGATTCCATGATGAATTACAAATCTAGCGATGTAATCTCATTTGAAGGATGAATATGAAATCATGGAGCTTTAAGGGAAATTTGAAACCCTAGTTTCATGAAAACATCATAAGCTCTTGTGTTATGAATCTAAACATTATATTAATTTAATTTTGTGGTTTGGATGTGAAATTATTGATTCCAAAATCATAGCATTAGAACCTTCAAATGGACCAATGGTGAAAATCTCTCATAAACTCCTTATGTTATGGTTGAATATTTATAAGATCAAAATATGATTTGGAGTTAGGTTTTGCTAACCTAATCGCAAATCATAAGTGAAAATCAAATCTAGAAATCATTAACGGAGTTCAAAGTTGGAAAATAAAGTTTATTAAAGTTGTGGAGGTAAAAATCAATTGATCTTCATCTAATCAATGATTTTAATGATGTTTAGTATGTTAATTAGCGATTAGAACTTGCCGATGAATGTTAAACAATAATATAATGTCCTCATGAGTGGATTAAAAGAAGTTGGGAGTGATTTAGACATGAAATGGTAGCTTAAAATAAAAAAAAATTCAAGGTAGTATGTAGCTCCACTCGATCGAGTGGAGTATCATGACGAATTCCACTCAACAGGCTATAATTTTGTTAGAAAATTGGTATATTTCATAGAGTAAATTACACGAATGGTCCTATGGTTTGTGGTAATTTGCGCTTAGTTCCTAACTTATTTTTTTAACTTGGAA
Source organism: Lactuca virosa (assembly GCF_052849685.1). Classification (NCBI taxonomy): domain Eukaryota; kingdom Viridiplantae; phylum Streptophyta; class Magnoliopsida; order Asterales; family Asteraceae; genus Lactuca; species Lactuca virosa. The sequence continues at coordinate 150,704,541 of NC_136434.1, read as the reverse complement.
GATCTCTACTGTTTGTATTTGTTACGCACTTGGTCTCTACTATTTGTTTTTGTTACGCGTTTGGTCTCTACTATTTGTTTTTGTTACGCGTTTGGTCTCTACTATTTGTTTTTGTTATGCGCTTGGTCTTAGTCTTACCTAAAAAACTATTATTTAAATAGGAAAAAATGATGAGATAAGTAAGATAAGGTAAGGGGATGAGATTGGGGGTGTGTTTATTTAAATAAATTAAAAAATCAAGAGAAAAATAGTTTTTTTAAGTAAAACAAGGACCAAACACGTAACAAAAACAAACAGTAAGGACCTTCTGAGTTAAAAAAATAAATTAGGGACCAAACACGCAAATTACTCTAAACCATAGGAACCACACATTCCTATCTTGATATTTACACCTACAGTAAACTTAAGATAATATAATAATATAATAATACAAAATTTAGATTAAATGACATAAAAGGTCCTTATCATTGTCAAAAGTTTGCACTCCCGGTCCAAGTTGTTTTAAACAATTTTGTACATAACTTTGGAGTTTCTCACTATTTTAGTTCTGATGACATTTCTATCATTTTCTGATTTTTTTCATACGTAATTATTAATTTTTTTCTAAAATATCATAATTTTAAACTGAAATGGACAAGTAGTGTATTATTTTCTCAACTTTTTCATGATTTTCATAATCTCCTAAAAATTTTTGTTACAAATTTCCCTTCATATATTTTCTTTAATTTCCTCAAGTTTGTAGTCATTTTCTCAACAACTTTTTCAACATCATTTATCCAAATAAAACCTTTATCCAAACAGTGCCTAAGTCTACCAAAGTTGTTGTCATAAAATCCACCTGTAATAGTTTGACTATTTTACCCTTACAATCCAAAAAAAACAAAAAAAAAAAAAAAAATTACACAATATTCACCGATTTTAACAACATTTATCAATTTTAACATGAGGGAAGTTGGGAGGAAAAAAAGATGATAAATAGGTAAATGGGTACTGTCTTAACACATTAAGCTAGACTTTTGGCTTAACTCATTAAGTCATTATGTCCAAATTAAGTAAAAAGAAATAACTCATATTAAACATTTAAATATTTAACCCATTAAGCTCATTAACTCAAAAGGAAACAAAATCCCTAACTTAAATAAAGGATTTAAGGAGTTCAGAAAGCATTCACCTGAAATTAGCTCAAATTTATTCAGATAGCAATTTATGAAAAGTTTCTGCCTTTTCAATCAACCCAACTTCCTTAAACCCTTTAAAAACCCTCTCACATACAGAAACATCAAAATCTGTTGTAGCAGATGTCTTCCATTGATGAATAACTTCTCCCACCTCCTTCAAACACCCTAACATCAAATATGCAGAAAGCATACAACCATAGTTTCTACCAATCATTTTCTGATTTGTCATTCTTAAAGACCTCCATATTTGATCAAGTGTATCCTTATTCCCCAAAGCACAATGCAACACAATAAGAAAATCATAAGTTATCCATTCCCTTTGTGTAATAATCTTAATCCCCTTCTCACTTTCCACCATAGAGTTAGAATCTGAATTCACAAGATGACCAGATGAAAGATATATCTTCACAAGATTCACATATCTTACCCAAATCTCACTCTTTCCATCCTCATGGGAACTACTCATTTCATCAAGAATGTTTCTAACTTCATCAATCTTTAAACAAGAAGCACATGAACTTATCCAGAGATTGTATGTGTATATATCGGGTGACACGTTCTGGGTTTTGAGTTCTTTGATGATGGAAAAGACCTTTTCGACCTCCCCAACTGACATGTATAGTGTCATTAGTTCGTTGTATGTTATGGGAGTTAGTTTTAGGCCGGATTCTTTCATCTTTTCATAGAGTTCTTCTGCTTTTGTGGTTTGTTTTGATGCAGCATATGAATGGAGAAGAGCAGTGTAGGATTCTGTTGTTTTGGCATTTGGAGGTAAACCTTCAAAATAGCGTTCAGCAGCATCAATGTTAAAAACTTTGGTCATTAAGTCGATTCGGATTGCATAGTCTGAATCAGATAATTCATACTCGTTATGGGAAACCATCCATTCTGACAACTGCAATGCACATATTCTTGCTCATTATGTTATAATATCTTGTTGATCAACAAGAACATAAGCATCATTGATCCAATTGGATAGTTATATAACTAGTAGCATTTCATATCCAGATTTGATAATGGAGAATATAGCTTTTTCAAGAGAATAAGCATCATTGGTACAAATTTAGGGTTTCAGGAAACTCTACTGAAACTAGGTATATATTACTTCTCTCATGAAGTTCAATCGCGCTAACAATATAATTAGAGGAGAAATTTAGATATCTAACCTCAAGAGCATGCTTGTAACGATGAGATTTACGAAGTTCTTTTGATATATGACGGAGATCGTAGCTTGTAATTCGATGGCCTTCGTTGATCCATTTCTCAATAACATTGGTTGCGCTACGTTTCGGGAGTCTCAGCCGGAAAATTCTGCTCTTTAGATCATCACCGCCACCTGAACCGCAGTCGGATTCATCTTCGGGTGCCGAAATCGGTGATTCGTCGTAGACGATTTCCAATTTCGAAGCCGTTGAAGACGAAGACGAAGAAGACATGAACCTCAGTGAATCATTAGTCCTGGTTTGTCTGCTGTAATTCCTAGGGTTCAAAAATACAAAGCTTTAAAGATTTGCAGGGAGCCAGAACTCAAAAGGAGGTAAAGTGTAGGTGTTAGCTTACCGGATGAGTCCAATGAAGATTGAACGAGCTGCGGCCATGTTCAAACAACGATTTACAAGCAGAACAAAATCAACTGTGGAATACAAATTGAATTAGCAAAAAACAAATAGTTCCAAGTTCTAAGACCGATTCGCGTTCAGAGTCGTCGATCTTCGCTGTAAACGCCCAAAAAAATTGAGTGACAAATAACAAAAAAAAAAAAAAAAAAATGTCAGAAGTGGGATTTGAACACACGCCCTCTTTCGAAGACCAGAACTTGAGTCTGGCGCCTTAGACCACTCGGCCATCCTGACATATTGTTTGTTGTTCTTTCATTAAACTTTCAAATATATTTGTAGTGGTTTATTTAGTAATTAAATATAGTTTCATATCACATTACGTAGCATATGTTACCATGTTATAAGTGAATTATGTAACCTTGTTTTATACTCAAGAAATGTATTAGGAGGTTGTCAGACAAGAAACTATATAGCAATATATTCAAGGAGGTGCATATAAGTTGATTTTAACTTTTAAATATTTATTTGAACATTATGTACAAATGTACAGTTGATTGAAGTAAAAACATGTGTCCATGATAGTAAAGTGTGTATAAAATCTGCATATCAATGTACATTGTCTAGTTCATTATGTATGAAAGTTGTATGAAGCGTTTTGGATTGATTATATAAAGCACACTAAGTTTTTGTTAAGCCTTAAAACGTAAAACCTTGTTTGCTATTATGGAGCATGAAATGCACAAAGCACTCTAAGTAATTATTTCAAGCCTAAAAGTGTGAGATCATTTTCTAACACGTAACGCTTGATAATAATGTCACTCGTGTCAGCTACTTAGCTTATGTAGTGAAAACTTATTTATGTAAAATAATACTTATTTTAAAAGCATTAACAACATGACATGCATGCATGCAGGAGCGGAACACAAGCATTATAACTAGGGGGCCGAAATTAAAATTTCAAAACAAAACTATATAGGCAAAAAAGAAATTGTTCAGAATGATCACATATCAAAATTTGAAAGAAGAAAAATAGTAACAAATATTGTTATATTGCACTTGAAAAGTGGAATTCGTCAATCTTTTTGCATTTTTAAAGTCTTGTTGCAGCAGGAATACTAAACGTTGGGTTCTCCGCAACAGAAATGCTAGACGTTGGGGTATTTTCATCCAACACAATCTCTAATGGTTTTATAGATTCTTGAATAAAATGAATATGTTTTCTTTTAAATAACCGGACAATAATCGATTGGTTTTTTATGTTGATATGTATTATATAAATTAATTAACTAGCAATTAATAAATAACAAAGTATAATACTAATACTAAAATAAAATAACAACTAGAATTTAATAAATAGATGTTATTGAATTTTCTTTTATAACTATATGAAAGCCTAAACTAGATAATATGGTTGTGATTTGTATTAATTCCATTATATACCAATATATAAAATATATAACTATATTCGTTTTAGACTTTTAGTGTTTATATATATATATATATATATATATATATATATATATATATATATATATATATATATATATATTAAGTCTAGTCTATGTACTATACACCAATGTTATCATTTGGTCTAGTCTATGTACTATACACCAATTTTACACTCCACCATCATCCATCATCTCTCAAGTTTTCAGCATAAAGAAAGAGAAAGAGAGTAAAAGCCAAAGAGGGTTAAAGAGAGAGAAACGAGAGGGAAAAAAATACATGTTTACCATTGTGGAGAGAAGATCGAAAAGGTCAAGAGGGTATCAGAAGGAGAGCATTCACTATTTTTCCGGTACCATCACACGACAGAGAAAAGAGATCGAAGCGGAGAAGCCACGTCCGGCGACGAAGAAGCACCGGTCCGACGAGCGGCAAGAGAGACCGGTGTTGGAGATGCAGTTGGGCGGTGGGCGACGGTGTTATTCCGGTGAGATTTTGACGTTTCCGGCGTCGAAATTTCTTGGTCTTTATTGTTTTCTTAAACTCAAATCTTTGAGTTAAGAATTTTATATCTCTGATTCGATTTTTTTCTTTGGTTTTATAGAGTTTAAGAGATTGTTTATTAGCTTAATTAGTTTCCTAATATCATATGGTTTCTTTTGATTTTATCAAGGATTCTTTTGATTTAATTAGTGATTTTCGGAATAATTTTATGGGTTAATAACAAAATTTTGTAACTTACATTACATAATCTCAGAACAGAAGGGGCCAAATGAGGAAATAGTAAAATATAATGATTATTGGACTCATTTTATAAAAAAACTATATGTATTTATGGTATTAGGAGGCTGAAAACCGGGGAGGCCATGGCCCCTCCCAGCCCCTATAAGCGTCCGCCACTGCATGCATGACATTACAAAAGATTTGGATTTATTGATAATAATTCATGTTTAGTAAATTAATGTACACCTTATCAATTTTGCATAATGTTAAAGATGTAAGAATCATTATTGAGTGATATTGCTAATAATATATGGTCATATAGGGTCATATCTTTTTCAAGTTGACACATTTTGTATATTTATTATTAATGTGATTATTAATAAATAATATCAATTCATGTATTTAATTAGGGAATAGTTATTGTTTTATGAAAAGAATAATTATAAGAAAAGTATAACTAGTTATTATTTTGTAACATCCCAGAAATAAGGATAATTTTTTTTTTTGCTTTTAATTTCATTCAATCATAAAGCACTGATATCAAAATAGTCGAAAGAGTATCATAGTAACGTGTTATCAGAGTACAAATTGTCAAAATCTCTAAATGCGGAAATCATAGGGTGATGCAGTGCGATCAGGCCGGTCCCTTCCCTTTCGAACTGGAAGTACCTGAAACAGAAACTGGAAACTGTAAGCACAGAGTTTAGTGAGTTCATCCAAACATACTAAACAAACATATTGCCAAGCATATTTGGGTGCTTGCCTACCCCTTTGGTCTATTTTAACCGGATACTATCAAGCATATCTAGGTGCTTGCCTACCCCTTCGGTCTATTTCAACCGCATACTACCAATGATATATGGGTGCTTGCAATCCCTTTTGGTCTATTTCAACCGGATATTGTGTCTATTTCACTCCCTGCCAAGGTTTTAAAATACGAAATCGGGCCTCAAGGTGTTTACCCCTCGCCTCACGAGGAGTAAGCCTCGAGGCGAAACGAGGCGTAAGCCTCGAGGTGGAATAATAATAATAATAATAATAATAATAATAATAATATATTAATCATAAAAAACATACTAAAGTCCAATTTTAAACATAAAAGTCTTACTTAATGTCATCATCCCAAAAATAAAAAGATACTAAAATTCATATTAGTCTTCAGATCATGCCAAATTAGTAAAAACAAAAGCATAATAGTCTTCAAATCAAGCCAAATCAACAAAAACGAAGGTCATCATCATCTTCCATTTGACCATCGAGTTCATCATCTTCATCAACCAGATTTAGTTCAACACATTTCCTCCTTTTTGAACTAGAACTTGCACTTGTTCCAACTTTTGTTGCAACTTCTTCATCGGTTCCAACTTCTCCACCATTCTCATCGTCTTCGGTACTTGGGTCGGCTAACCATTCATCATCAGATGGAAATTCCTCAACAATTAACCCTCTCCTAGCTTCTTCTTTGAGACAAACTTTCTCTTCAACTTCTTGTTGTATATAATGTACACCAAGCTATTCATTTTACTCGTAGTCAACCAATTCCTTCTCTTTGTGTGTACTTGATTAAATGTACTCCAATTCCTTTTGCAAGCTGAAGCGAAACAAGTTAGACCTAATATTTTTGTTGCAAACATCATGAGCTCGGGCACACTCTCTCCAAAGTTATCCCACCATTCAACTACATAAATAAACGAAAAACCAAATTCAAATTAGTATAATATTTAATAATAAATGAAAAGTGTATATATAATTATACTTCTAGAATATACCAGGAGGCCGTTTAAGGTATGTTGTTAAAGCCGCATTATATCCAAACAATCCTTTCTTGTACTTAAAGTCATCGAGCTGTGAATCAACCTTTTCATTAGTTTCTTTATCCAAGAGTCTTTCCATGCACCTATACAAACCCATTTTTATCTCGAGATGTCGGAAACATCGGGACTCCACCTATAGCGCGGGTTCAAGAAATAAGCCGCTGCATGCAAGTCACGGTGCATTTGATTCTCCCATTTTTCATCAATAATGTCTCATATTTCCTTGTAAGAAGCCACATCCCCATCAAAATTTATGGCAATCTTTTCCTTGCATTCATCCATAGCACCATAAATATAAGCCATTGCCGATTCTTTTTCACCATTAACAAGTCTCAAAACATGAACCATAGGCTTTGTGGTTTTCATTGAATAAACCACACTAGGCCAAAAATAAACTTCATCCATGACAATCTTCTTGAAAACTATTCCATCCGAATTCTTAGCCCAAGCACAATTTGACCACTCAGTTGAAACAAACATCTGTTGTAATGGTTGTTTCAACTCGTACATGCTTTCTAGTGTCAAAAATGCAGTGGCAAATCGGGTAGCAGCCGGCCGAAGAAGATCTTTCTTGGCAAACATTCTTGCTAAGCTCAAAACTCACTGATGGTTATGAATAAAATTGCTTACTCTTTTCGCCTTAAGTAAAGCATTTTTGTTTTGTGGCAAGCCTCCAATCTTCTCAAGCATCAAATCTATGTAATGAGCAGCACACGGAGTCCAACATAAATGTTTCCAATTCTCCATCAACAAGGTACCAATAGCTTTGTACGCGCTTACATTATTTGTGATCACTTGAATGAAAATATCTTCACCGATTTCCTCAATAACACCATCAAGTAGCTTGAACAACTTTTGTGCATTTTTATGCAATCATACGCGTCAACCGTTTTCAAAAAGACTGTCCCATATTGATTGTTCACAATAAAGTTGATCAGGCTTCTATTTCTAATATCGGACCAGCCATCTGATAACAAAGAAACTCTTGTTTGCTTCCATGTAGCTTTTATGTCATCAACAAATGTAGTGGTTGTCTTGACTTCTTCTTTTAAAATCCAAGTGCCCAACTCGTGTGTTGAAGGAGGTTTTAAGTCACAACCATAATTACCAATTGAACGCACCAAATTTACAAATGCTGGACTCGATGCAATATTAAATGGCATCCCATTCTCATAAAAGCTTCACCCAATATCCAAGAAAAATCTATTGCGGTGTTCTTTAGCCTTCGCTAGTGTCATCTTCTCAACTGCTATTGTCCCTTGGTCATCATCAAGTGGAATCTCCATATAATGGTCCATCGGGCCTCTAACACCCTTGGTGCTAACACTAGGACTAGAATTTGCACCTATAGCAACATTGTTAGTGCTTTTGTTCATATGGTATGATCCACAACCCACATTTTCCTCAAAATTGCATTGATTAGCAAATTTATGATCTTGATATGCTTTTAGATATTGTTTTATTTCTTCCTTTACTATGTCTGGCACGTTTAAACAAGGTGCAACATCTTTTCGTGATCCAGCATGATGTTCCTTCATTCGTTTTACCCCCCCCCCCTTTGATGACCTTGTTACAATAGTTACACTTGAGGTATGTTGTAACCTTTTTTGGCACCCTCTTCAGGTACTTCTATCTCTTCACTATGTCCCCAGGCTGGATGTCACACCCCCAAACTGAAACGGCGGAAACGTTCGGGGGTGGAAGACGTCATGTATAGTATCACAACAATTGCATCATAGTAATCAAAGTAAACACAACCATTACATTGAATAAGTAAAATATTTACATCTGTTTGATACATATTTGTATACACCAAAAGTATAGCAAAATATAAAAAGACGTGACTCTATACGCTCCGTCTTCTCGAAAGCTGCGGGAGTACCTGTCTACTGATTTCCTGAGAATACAAGCAGTTTTGAAAAGACTATCAGCATTAAGCTGGTGAGTTCATAAGTATATTTTTGTAATGAAAACCTGTTGATGAATCTGTGAAAATGTTTGTATGTTTCCAAGAAAATCCAATATTTTCTAACATGTGTGTTCGTTACGGTGTTCCATAATGTGTTAGTTCGTATGTCTGGTTACCACCAGATGTATTTTATAATGTTGTTTTGATCGAAAACCCTTTGTATGAAAACACTAGCTATCACCAGTATGGATAGAATATTCTGTTTGAAAACCCTGGATAGCACCAGTATGTATAGTAGTTTTATTAATTAAAATAAAACCATGAGTTGAAATCCTTGGAATCCTCCAGTTGTAGTATGTAGTAGTTTTATTAATGAAAATAAAACTAATGAAGAATGAAATCTCGTAAACAAAAGGTTAGTTTATACTGTTGTGAGTTCGTATAACCATGCTTGATATGACCTACTGACCTCTACGACGTTCTTCAGGCGTCAGACGTTATGACATTTGTCACCCCAGGCTTGCCTGCCTAACTGTAGCTAGCAGTTCAGGTGTGGGATAGTCAATCCCGAATAGATCTATTTACAAATCTCACGCTCTCCCTCCAGGAGACGCTGGTTATACTATGATAGGATTTAGCCCGCACCCCGAAGGATACAATTGAAGTGATGTCTCACAACCATGTATTAACTAATTTACGAGTAATGTAATGTTCACTTGTACTTGAATCTATACGTATTTCTTGTAGAGTAAAAATAATTATACTTAAATAATTATTTAGTATGGTACTCTTGTATGTATGCCATAAACTATATTAGTCATAGTTTATATGATTGTTAATGTATAATCCAGAGATGGTAAAACTGTGTATTGAAATCCCAAACTATACCTATTATAGTTTGCATGTATGTTAAGTAATCAGTTCGTGTATTGTTCTGAAAACTATGCAATTATAGTTGTGAGTTGAAAAATTCCCTTATGCTCAGCATGTTACAAAAGGGATAAGGAATCTAAACATTTTATAAAATGTGGTAATCTTTTGGTTGCATCAATTGCATAAGTTTTAATCATGTTTGAAATTCTGTGTATAAAGTTCACAAAAACTATTTGTGATTGGCTTGTATTCCCCCCCTGAAAGGTTAAAATAGTAAAAGCGTAGGGGTATGAACTCACTGTTGGTTGTGTGAATGTGCCGGACAACGAGACTGGAAATGAGCACCCTCGAGTTGTTGTACGCGAAGTTAACGGAATCCTAATAATAATTAAACACATATTTGCATTTAAATTAGCGAATCCATTAGTTAAAGTGTTAGAAAAACACTTGCTTTTGGTTAAGGAATGTTACCGAGACTCGATCGAAGTGGAAAAGTGGGTTTGAAGCCAAGATTCACGATGTTGGGCTGATTGCGGCGGTGAAAGGACTACGGTCGTGAACTGTTCTCGGCTGTGAACTGTTCTCGGCCGTGAACGGTTTACTGCCCTTGAAGGGTTCACGGTCTTTGAAGGGTTTACGGTCTGTTCTTGGTGTTCTTGAGGAAAATATTAAGGTTTGAAGGGTTCACGGTCATGAACTGATTTCGGCCCTTGAAGATTTGAAGATTTGAAGGGTTTACGGCCGTGAACTCAAGAACAACAATGCTTGATTTGATGAAAAGTCGTATGTTTGATGCTCCAAAACGGGTTCCCAAGGTGGATTGAGTGATAGATGAAGAGAAAGTTTGGGTTTTCGGGTGATGGTTTTTAGAGAGAAGAAGTGTGTTTTCGGCCAGAAAAGTATAAATGAGGGTAGGAACACGTATATATAGGCTGGGTTTATGGTCGGTGGTGGGGTCCACCAGCCGTGAACAGTTTACAGCCGTGATCGGGTTCACGGCCGTGAACACCAGTCTGACCGGATATTGTTGATTCTCGAAGAAAAACTCGGGTTTTCGCGATTTTAGTTGGAAGTTAAATATAAAATCTATTTATATAAATAAAACGATTTTCTAAACCATAAGAATTTAACGGAACAAATAAAATTTGAAATTTTATTTAACGGAATTTGATTAACGTTGACGGAAAAAAGGTTCGGGCTGTTAAACTAGATCTTTTCGTGCTCCTTTAGAAGCCATTTTAAGTCCAAAAACTTAATAAATAATCTGCAATAAAGTGAGAGTACAAAAACATTAGAGGGAGAAATTGAGAAATTCCATGGACAAAGAGGTTGAATAATTGATAACACTCTGTTGACAACATTGTGTTGTATAACTGAATAACTGATAAAAACCTTGTAACACCGTAAATTTTCAAACAAAATTTTCATTTTTAAAACACATAATTCTCATTATCGCATTCCAAAAACCACAAGTGTCAAATTGTCAAAAAAACAAATATCATAAATCGTTTGATAAAATCCAGGATCAACAAAACATAAACTCCATCTCATGTGTGTGTACAATCAAGCCGGCGCCTTCCCGTGATCCTGAGAAGTACCTGAAATACATATCACATAACACGGTAAGCACAAAGCTTAGTGAGTTCCCCAAAATACCACAGACATCTCATTAACCTCTCATGGCTATATCTCAAATAAGACCCTCCAGTCAATGTGTCTCAGTGGAACCCTCCAGTCCCACAACTCGGGTGGACCCTCCGGTCCTAACTCAGTAAAGCTCAGAATAATACACAACATAAATCACAAAGACATAATGTAGGATATCACAATACTCAATAATAGCATACAAGACCCTCCGGTCACACAAATTACCACTCAAGGTAAGTATAGTGAGAAGACTCACCTCGTAAACAAGCAAATGAATCTCGTACACAAATCACCGATCTAGCCTCCGCCTAACACATATGATAATTATTTATAATTAACACTTCAATCACAACTCTAAATAAACTAAAGGATATTCTCTTACTATAACTATTGGAATGGGTAAAAGACCATTCTACCCCTCCATGGTCTCAATAATCCCTGCCTTGACCAAACCCTAAAGCCAACAGAAGTCAACACTTGAGTCAACAGTCCATGTTGGCCCGACTCGTCGAGTGCATCTATGTGACTCGCCGAGTACCTTTGTTCCTTCAGAAAAGTCGCGAAAACCAAACCTAACTCATCGAGTTGCCTCATCAACTCGCCAAGTTACTCATGTCTAGACTCATCAGGGAAAACCCTAGTCGACTCGTCGAGTCAGCTCATTGACTCGGCGAGTCCAATCAGTCTATATCTCATTCAGACGTTTAAAGGCACATCTTGAAGGGTTTTGAGAATTCTAACACTCCTAAGGTGTACATGCAACCCTAGAAACCTTGGATCTATGTTTTACTAAGATACATGCAAATTTGATTTCCAAGGTTCTTAACCTATCTAGCATAGCATAGGGAACTTTTAAACATAAATGCTAGAAGAAGAACATACCTTTTTGTTGTTTGGATTCCTTGAGAACCTTCTGAGCCTATCACCTCAAGTGTGATGCCTCAAATGTCTCACACAACACCACAACACTTGGAATAACCTTGAGAGAAGTTCACTAACACTTCAAAATCGGCTAGCCCTCTTTCACTTGCTTGTAGTAGCCGATTTTGCTAGACTTGGGGTCTTTATATAGTTGTGACACAAGTAGGATTACACCATGTAAACCCTAATTGTCATGGCTTTCCATATTCCATGATCCATGGGTTTGTAACCTCCATGGACTATCCATGGAGCACCTTATGGGTTTTAGCCCAATTCACACAAACCATGGATCATTAGCCCACTATACAAGAATAGATGATTTACACAATCAACCCCATATATTTGATTAGTCTCATTTTGATCACTTAATTAATTCCAAATTAATTCTTTGATCAAAACTAATTAAATAATATTATTAATATATTAGAACTTATAATATATTAATAAACCTTAAGTGTTCTTTCTCTCATTTTGGTCTATCCAAGTATTGCAATGCCATGCAACCCAAATGGACCATGCTAACCGGGTCAAGTACATTCCAGGAATAATTATGAACTTAGACACCTAATCCAACAGTCTCCCACTTGGATAAGTCTAATAGCTATAACTGCAAGAATGACTTCAGGAACCGATCAACAATCGTAGCTCTTTCAAGGTCTCGCGGAACTGAGATGATGATGATACACCATTTAAGATAAGTGATCATATAATCCTCTGTTCTGGATATCAGCCGGACAAATACATGGAACATTGTCTTACTTATTGTCCAGCAGTTTGTTTCCTGATTTCCGATTTGTTTGATATAGAACTTAATCGAACACATCAATTTAGTTCTGACCGGGCCCGGTACATAGGTCGCAAAAAAATCATCGAGGGGCCCATATATCACTTCTAATCCAAGAAGGAACAGATAAACTTCGACTCATATGCTTGTTCTACTACTTTGTTGAATTATACACAAAGGCACGTTTTATAACATCGAGTTACCAATGCATTTTCGTACAATCAATGTATAACCAACTCATAGTTAACAACTCATATCTATAGGTTTGAAGACTTATATGATATTTCCTTCTCACGATCACTCGAGATAAATTCCATGAAGTGATACAAGTGAGCGTGGGTTGAATCCAATACTCAAAACTTATGAGCACTCATGAGTGTTGTAGCAACTATTGCTATGTCCAACAACTTAGACATCTACAAGCCAACTCATGACAATCTTGATTCATATCTACTTCCAACATACGACCGACTGTGGAGAATTTGAATAATATGATATACCATAACATAATTATTCTAGGAGTCAAAACATGCAAAATGAAATAATAGTAAACGATTGATAGAAGATAGCAACACCTTACTTATAAATAAACAACAACTTTTATTTATCACCAAATGTCAATTACACTTTACAAATTTCAAAGCTATCTAAATACTAAAACTAATATCATCCTTCAGCCCTATGCGCCTCGCATGCTGGAGATGCTTAACCCTACCCAGTCCCTTCGTGAGGGGATCTGCTGGGTTCTCATCCGATGATACCCTCTTTGCCACGAGGAGTCTTTCTTCTATTCGATGTCTGATAAAATGGTATTTTCTGTCGATGTGTCTGGATCTCCCGTGATCCATTGGTTCCTTAGCTAAGGCAACTGCAGTTTCACTATCACAGAAAATCTCCATAGGCTCCTTTATAGCTGGTACAACCCCAAGGTCTCCAATGAAGTTCTCTAGCCATATAGCCTCCTTTGATGCCTCGCTTGTCGCTATATACTCTGATTCGCAAGTTGAATCAGCCACTGTCTCCTACTTGGAACTTTTCCAAGAAATTGCTCCTCCGTTTAAGGTAAAGACCCAGCCTGACTGAGAGTGGAAATTATCCCTATCAGTCTGAAAGCTAGCATCACTATACCCTACTACTCTCAAGTCATCACTCCCACCGAGGGTAAGGACCCAGTCCTTAGTCCTCCGCAGGTACTTGAGAATATTCTTTACCGCAGTCCAGTGAGCCTTGCCAGGGTTCCCCTGATATCTGCTGACCATGCTCAAAGCAAAGGCCACATCGGGACGAGTACAAGTCATAGCATACATGATCGAGCCTACAACGGAAGCATACGGTACTCGACTCATCTCAGCTATCTCAGCCTCTGTACTCGGGCTCTGAGTCTTACTCAATTTGGCGTTACTCTTGATCGGTAACTCTCCTTTCTTGGAATTCTGCATGCTGAACCTATTCAACACCTTATCCAAGTTGGTACTCTGACTAAGTCCAATTAGTCTTTTACTCCTGTCTCTCAAAATCCTTATCCCTAGGATATAGGCAGCTTCTCCAAGGTCCTTCATAGCGAAACACTTCCCAAGCCAGGACTTCACTTCCTGCAGAGTTGGGATGTAATTTCCTATGAGTAGTATGTCATCTACTACAACACCAAAAAGCTAACTATACTCCCACTAGACTTGACATATACACATGACTCATCTTCGCTCCTCGAAAAGCCAAACTGTTTGACTTTCTTATCGAAACAAAGATTCCATCTGTGAGGTGCTTATTTCAATCCATAGATGGATTTCTCAAGCTTACACACTCTATTAGGGTACTCTGTGCTGACAAAACCCTCTGGCTGACTCATGTAAACATCCTCAGCCAACTTTCCATTAAGGAAAGCGGTTTTGACATCCATTTGCCATATTTCATAGTCATGAAATGCAACAATGGCTAACATAACCCTAATAGACTTAATCTTTGCTACTGGTGAAAAGGTCTCATCATAATCAACTCCCGGAGTTTGAGAAAAACCCTTTGCAACCAGTCGCGCCTTATAAGTGTGTACATTACCATCCATGTCGGTCTTCTTCTTGAAGATCCATTTGCACCCGACGGTCTTGTGACCTGGTACATTGTTAACCAAGTTCCAAACTTGATTGTCATACATGGACTGTATCTCGCTGTCTATAGCCTCTTTCCATTTAGCAGCCTCAGGGCCTGCCATGGCCGTGTAGCTGTTAGGTTCATCCAGACTTACCAGTGTATTATCACTGATAAGTGTATCACCTTCCGTAGTAATATGGAAACCATAGTAATGCTCAGGTGCATTCCTAACTCTCGTGGAACGCCTTAGAGGTACAGACTCGTCAGTCGGATCAACAGGAGTTTCCTCCTCAAGTTGATTGCTAGGGTTTGAGGTTCCTTCACCAGTTGACTCTTGAATTTCTTCAAGGTTAATTTGCCTCCCACTGTTTGCTTGGCTTATGAATTCTCTCTCTCGAAAGACTCCTTTCCTCGCTACAAAGAACACATTATCACTGGGTCTGTAGAAGAGGTAACCAAAGGATTTTTGTGGGTAACCGATGAAAATACACCTCTCACTACGAGGTTTGAGCTTATCGTGAGTCTCGCGCCTCACGAAAGCCTCGCAACCCCAAATCTTGATGTGGTCTAGATTGGGAACTTTTCCAGTCCACATCTCATGAGGTGTTTTGGCAACCTTTTTGGTAGGGACTAGGTTAAGAATATGGGCGGCAGTCTCTAAGGCTTACCCCCAGAATGAGATTGGTAGTGAAGCTCGACTCATCATGGAACAAACCATGTCCAACAAGGTTTGATTACGCCTCTCAGCCACACCATTAAGCTGTGGTGTTCTGGGAGGTGTCAATTGTGAGACACTCCCACATTCCTTAAGATAGTCAAGGAACTCTGTACTAAGATATGTTGGATATAGTGTCTAAGTCCATAACTTTATTTGGTATGTACTTGACCCGACCCGGCATGGTCCATTTGGGTTGCATGGCATTGCAATACTTGGATAGACTAAATGAAAGAAAGGACACTTGTGATTATTAATATATTATAAGTTCTAATATATTAATAATAGTATTATTTAATTAGTATTGATCAAGTATTAATTTAGAATTAATTTAGTGATCAAAATGAGACTAATTAAATACATAGGGTTGATTATGACAATCATCTAATCTTTTATGGTGGATTCATGATCCATGGTTTATTGTGATTTGGAGCTCCATGGATATGGGAGTTACAAACCCATGGATCATTAAAAATCAAGAGTCATGACAATTAAGGTCATTCATGTGTAAACCCTAATTGTGACAACACTATAAAAGGAACCCTATAGCTAGCAAAATCGAACACTAGTTGATTCTAAGAGGGCATAACCGATTTTGAGTGTTAGTGACATTCTTTCAAGTTATTCCAAGTCTTGTGGTGTTGTGTGAAGCATTTGAGGCACAACATTTGGGGTGCTAGGCTCACAAAGTCTTCAAGGAATCCAAGCAACAAGAAAGGTTTGTACTTCTACTAGTTTTTTATATTACATATCCCCATGCCATGCTAGTTAGGAAGTAAACCTTGAAAAACAAATTTGCATGTATATTAGAGAAAACATATATTCAAGGTTTATAGGGTTGCATGTACACCTTAGGAGTGTTAGAATGCTCAAAACCCATCAGTGGTATCAGAGCCTAAGATTGTTTTCTATATATTTGATGCAAACTGCTTGAAAAATCGAAAAATTGCTCACTGTTCGACTGGACTCGCCGAGTGCAAGGGGAGAACTCGACGAGTCCAAGACAAAATTCATCCTACTCATCGAGTAGGATAATGCACTCGACGAGTAGGTGCGTGCTGGGCAGTTTTCCGAGTTTTGTTGCTGGAAATGGGCTAGAATCATTATCCCAAACTGTTTTGGACTTGTAAAATCTGTTTTTAAAAGTGGTAATGATTATGTTAACCCATTTCAAATGACTATTATCAATTTTCAAGTTTTATATGTGATTTCTTGAAATTGTTTGATATGAATATTTGTTCTTATGAGTTTTAGAAGATCATAGGAATTGTGTGTAACCTACATGCTAGTTTAATTCATGATCTTAATGTTAATGATGATGTTCATAACTTGTCCTCAAGTTATGGATAACCAAAAGTCACTTCTTTAAAAGTTGTCATTAAAGAATAGTAGGTTTCATAAAATGAAGAGTCTTCAACTTTATGAACCATTAAAACTCATAAGTTACAAATTTGAAAAGTCTTGAAATAGTTTCAAAACTTGCCCTCAAGTTTTGGAATTTGTAAAGTCTTACACTTTAATACTTTAATTCCAAATTAAACCTTAGATTTTTAAAAGTTTAAAAATCAACACTTATACTATTATTATAATCTTATTTATATAGATATGTATAAGAATAAGTCATTCTTACCGCAAGTAGGCCTCATTCACGAAGCCGGTCTATAAGGGGGGTATAAGGTTGTTGCCTATAAAATGGCAGCTTAATGGGTGTCTACTCTCACCCACCGCTTCCTTGACTGGTGGAGGGTCGTTAGCCGAACGGGTAGGATAAGACTCTAACTCTCATTAAAAGTATAATGAGTTATAAAGTAACTATACATTATTAATTCCCAATCTTAGTTACTTTAGGAAAATGTGAAATAGGTGCTAGCCCATAAAATTACACTTTGTACCTTACAAAGTCGTTAGTGGAGCGTGTATGGTTAACCGGCACACTAACAAGGACTAGTAAGTGTGGCAAAGGGTAACTTGACTTTATTATAGATCGGTGGAGCGTGTGTGGTTAACCGGCACATCGATTAGGTAATATAGTTAAGGGTACCAAGTCAATTTGTATGGTTATTCACACCTTGTTTGTGATCCTCGGCATCCCAGTCACAAACTTGAGAGGGCACAATCGAGATTTAAACATGCCATTGAAAAGTTCAATGTATCTCAAAAGATCTAGGAGTTTCAAATCCAATAAAACCTAATAATAAAATATTTCGTTCTTATGGTGGAAATTGGTAAATCGTCATTTACCTACCTTCAAATATTTTATAGCTTGGATTACGACATCCCTCTTCCAACTATAAATAGTTTGTTGGATCCTAGCCTTAATATTTCATTTGGGTGACTTATTAAGGACTCTTAATCTAATGAAACTTGCCTTTCTTTTCCTTCAAATGTCTTCCAACAATGCTTCTGGATCAAACCCAACAGTCTCTTTTTCCCTTATGAACTTGTGTGGGAAAGTCACTTTTGATGGATCCAACTGATGGGTTTTGAGCATTCTAACACTTCCTAAGTGTACATGCAACCCTAATAACCTTGGATCTATGTTTGTCTAATAATCATGCAAAGTTGAATTCCAAGGTTATATTCCTATCTAGCATACATGGGGAACATTTTTAACTTGAATGAAAGATAGAATAACTTACCTTGTTGTTGATTATGATCCTTGAAACCTTGTGAGCCTAGCACCCCAAGTGTGATGCCTCAAATGCTTCACACAACACCAAATGCTTTTGGAATGACTTTAGAGAGAATACACACTTCTAAAATCGGCCTAGCCCTCTTGTTTCTTATGTGTAGCCAATTTTGGTGGAGAATGGGTTTCTTATATAGTGTTGACACATCTAGGGTTACACCATGTAAACCCTAATGTGTCATGACTCTTCATTTCCATGACCCATGGGTTTATAACTCCCATGGAGCATCCATGGAGCATCCTATGGGTGGAACCCAACTTGATAATCCATGGAGCCTCTTAGCCCACTATATAAGATATGGAAGATTTACATAATCTACCCATATATTTAATTAGTTATCTTTTGATCACTTAATTAATTCTAAATTAATTCTTGATCAAACTAATTAAATAATATTATTAATATATTAGAACTTATAATATATTAATAAACCATAAGTGTTATTTCTCTCATTTTAGTTTATCCAATTCCATGGTGCCATGCAACCCAAATGGACCATGCCGGGTCGGGTCAAGTACATACCAGAAATAGTTATGGACTTAGACACCTTATCCAACAGTCTCCCACTTGGATAAGTCTAATAACTATAACTGCAATACTTCAGGAACCGATCGGCAATCGTAGCTCTGTCAAGGTCTCTCGGAACTGAGAAGATGATGATACGCCATTTAAGATAAGTGATCATATAATCCTCTGTTCTAGATATCAGCCGGACAAATACATGGAACAATGTCTTACTTATTGTCCAGCAGTTTGTTTCCCGATTTCCGATTTGTTTGACAAAGAACTTAATTGAACACATCAACTTAGTTCTGACCGGGCCCGGTACATAGGTCAAAACAAAATCATCGAGGGGCCCAGATATCAGCTTCTAATCCAAGAAGGAACAGATAAACTTCAACTCATATGTTTGTTCTACTACTCATTGAATTATACACAAGAGCACGTTTTATAACATCGAGTTACGAATGCGTTTTCGTACAATCAATGCATAACCAACTCATAAGTAACAAATCATATATCTAGGTTTGAAGACTTATATGATATTACCGTCTCACGATCATTCGAGATAAATTCCATGAAGTGATTCCAGTGAGCGTGGGTTGAGTCCAATGCTCAGAACTTATGAGCACTCATGAGTGTTGTAGCCATGTCCAACAACTTAGACCTCTGCAACCAATCATGACAGTCTTGATTCATACCTACTTCCGATATATGACCGACTGTGGAGGTTCGAATAATATGATATACCAAACATAATTATTCTGGAAGTCAAAACATGCAAAAGAAATATAGTAAACGATCGACAAGAGATAGCAACACTTTACTCATAAATAAAACACCTTTTATTCATCATCTAATGTCAATTACACTTTACAAATTTCAAGGTTATCTAACTACTAAATCTAATATCATCCTTCAGCCCTATGCTCCGAGCATGCTGGAGATGCTTAACCCGAGTCAGTCCCTTCGTGAGGGGATCTGCTGGATTCCCATCCGATGATACCCTCTTTGCCACGAGGAGTCCTTCTTCTATTCGATGTCTGATGAAATGGTATTTTCTGTCGATGTGTCTGGATCTCTCGTGATCCCTTGGTTCCTTGGCTAAGGCAACTGCACTTTCACTATCACAGAAAATTTCCATTGGCTCTTTAATAGCTGGTACAACTCCAAGGTCTCCAATGAATTTCTTCAGCCATATCGCCTCCTTTGCTGCCTCGCTAGCTGCTATATACTCTGATTTGCAAGTTGAATCAGCCACTGTCTCTTGCTTGGAACTCTTCCAAGAAATTGCTCCTCCATTTAAGGTAAAGACCCAGCCTGACTGAGAGCGGAAATTATCCCTATCAGTCTGAAAGCTAGCATCACTATACCCTACAACTCTCAAGTCTTCACTCCCACCGAGGGTAAGGACCTAGTCCTTAGTCCTCCGTAGGTACTTGAGGATATTCTTTACCGCAGTCCAGTGTGCCTTGCCAGGGTTCCCCTGATACCTGCTAACCATGCTCAAAGCAAAGGCTACATCAGGTCGAGTACACGTCATAGCATACATGATCGATCCTACAGCCGAAGCATAAGGTATTCGACTCATTTCTGCTATCTCAGCCTCAGTACTAGGGCTTTGTGTCTTACTCAATCTGACATTACTCTGGATGGGTAACTCTCTTTTCTTGGAGTCCTGCATGCCGAATCTCTTCAACACCTTATCCAAGTAAGTACTCTGACTAAGTCCAATTAGTCTTTTACTCCGGTCTCTCAAGATCCTTATCCCTAGAATATAGGCAGCTTCTCCTAGGTCCTTCATAGAGAAACACTTCCCAAGCCAGGACTTAACTTCCTGCAGAGTTGGGATGCCATTTCCTATGAGTAGTATGTCATCCACATACAATACTAAAAAGCTAACTATACTCCTACTAGCCTTGACATATACACAAGATTCATCTTCACTCCTAGAAAAGCCAAATTCCTTGACTTTCTCATCAAAGCAAAGATTCCATCTGCGAGGTGCTTGCTTTAACCCATAAATGGATTTCTCAAGCTTACACACTCTATTAGGGTACTCTGTGTTGACAAAACCCTCTGGCTGACTCATGTAAACATCCTCAGCCAACTTTCCATTAAGGAAAGCGGTTTTGACATCCATTTGCCATATTTCATAGTCATGAAATGCGGCTATGGCTAACAGAACCCTAATAGACTTAATCTTGGCCACTGGAGAAAAGGTCTCATCATAATCAACTCCCGGAGTTTGTGAGAAACCCTTTGCAACCAGTCGTGCCTTATAAGTGTGTACATTACCATCCATGTCGGTCTTCTTCTTGAAGATCCATTTTTACCCTACAGTCTTACGACCTGGTACATTCTCAACCAAGTTCCAAACTTGATTGTCATACATGGACTGTATCTCGCTGTCCATTGCCTCTTTCCACTTGGCTGACTCAGGGCCTGCCATGGCTTCTGCGTAACTGTTAGGTTCATCCAGACCTATCAGTGTCTCATCACTGATAAGTGTATCACCTTCCGCAGTAATATGGAATCCATAGTAATGCTCAGGTGTATTCCTAACCCTTGTGGAACGCCTCAGAGGTACAGACTTGTCAATTGGCTCAACAGAAGTTTCCTCCTCAAGTTGAGTGCTAGGGTTTGAAGTTCCTTCACCACTTGACTCTTGAATTTCTTCAAGGTCAACTTGCCTCCCACTGTCTCCTTGGCTTATGAACTCTCTCTCTCTCGAAAGAAAGCCCTCCTAGCTACAAAGACCACATTCTCACTAGGTCTGTAGAAGAGGTAACCAAAGGATTTCTGTGGGTAGCCGATGAAAATACACCTCTCACTTCGAGGTTCGAGCTTATCATGAGTCTCGCATCTTACGAAAGCCTCGCAACCCCAAATCTTAATGTGGTCTAGTTTGGGTACTTTACCAGTCCACATCTCATGAGGAGTTTTGGCAACTTTCTTTGTGGGAACTAGATTAAGGATATGGGCGGCAGTCTCTAAGGCATACCCCCAAAATGAGATTGGTAGCGAAGCTCGACTCATCATGGAACGAACCATATCCAACAAGGTTCGATTACGCCTCTCAGCTACACCATTTAACTGCAGTGTCCTGGGAGGTGTCAATTGTGAGACAATCCCACATTCCCTAAGATAGTTGAGGAACTCTGAACTAAGATACTCAC
This sequence comes from Lactuca virosa, assembly GCF_052849685.1. Taxonomy (NCBI): domain Eukaryota; kingdom Viridiplantae; phylum Streptophyta; class Magnoliopsida; order Asterales; family Asteraceae; genus Lactuca; species Lactuca virosa. The sequence goes on along the minus strand of NC_136434.1, from coordinate 150,682,517 downwards.
CACCTCGATCGGATCGAAGCATCTTAATGTTCCTGCCCAATTGATTCTCGACTTCCTGTTTAAACTCTTTAAACCTCTCAAAAGTCTCCGACTTATGCTTGATTAAGTAGACATATCCATATCTACTGTAATCATCAGTAAAAGTCAAATAATAACGATTAGCATCCCTTGTGGCATGTTTGAAGGGCCCACACACATCCGTGTGTATAAGATCCAACAAACCTTGACCCCTCTCACAAGAACATGTGAAGGGTGACTTTGTCATTTTTCCAAGTAAGCATGATTCGCAACTATCATCTGACTTTAGGTCAAATGACTCCAATACTCCATCCTTTTGGAGTTGGCCTATGCGTTTCTTGCTTATATGTCCAAGACGACAATGCCATAATGATGCTTTATCCAAGTTATTATCATTAACAGAATCAATACACAATACATTATTTCCTAAGTTATCAACCACAGATACAGTTTCATACACACCATCACAAGGTAATGCTTTAAAATAAAGAACATTATTAAAGAAAGCATTAATCGAACCAACTTCATTATCAAATGAAAAGGTGAAACCTTGTTTATACAATGCATGAAAGGAAATAATATTTCTTGCCATTTCTGGCGAATAACAACATTTATTCAAATCTAAACTAAACCCACTACTTAGCGATAAAGTATAAACTCCAATCTTGGTGACAGGTAAAGCTTTCCTATTCCCCATGATTAAGTTTATTCTTCCATGTTCCACATTCTCACTTCTTCTTAGTCCCTGCAAATCAGAACAGATATGAATACCACAACCGGTATCAAGGACCCAAGAGTTAGAATGGGGTGAGTTATTAGATAAGATAGTGTAAATACCTGCATGGTTGGGTTTAACTTTCCCATCCTTCACATCTTGCTGGTACTTTGGGCAGTTCCGCTTCCAATGTGACTTTTCATGGCAATAGAAGCATTCAGCCTCTTTAGCGTCAGAAGGAGTGAAAAAACCTTTCTTGGTTCCACTTGAAGAAGAGCCATCAAGGGTCCTAGCCTTGGTACCCTTCGAAGAGCTCTTCCTCTTCTTCCCTCTACCTTTCCCGATTGCCAAAACCGGGGCGGAGTTTGGAGTAGGAGTGTTAACAACCGACTTACCCTTAAGACCTGTTTCTGCGGTCTTGAGGAGTCCCTGAAGTTTGCTGAGTGTGACCTCTTCCTTATTCATGTGATATGTCATGCGGAATTGATCATAGCACGATGGTAAGGAGTGCAAAATGATATCTATTGCAAGCTCCTCAGGGAAGTTCACATTAAGCTTCAGCAACCGATCCACATACCTTTGCATTTTCTGCATGTGGCTCGTGACGGATTCCCCGTCCTTCATCATGGTTGTTATGATAGAGCATATGATTTCATACCTCTCTTGTCGTGCACTTTGATGGTATCTTTCCATCAGATCTTGGTGCATTTCAAAAGGGTAGAAGTCCTCATAGGACTTTTGGAGTTCCGCTGTCATGGTGGCCAACATGATGCATGCCACTTTTGTAGCATCCCTTTTATGTGCCCGGAAGTCAGCGATCTCCTCGGGAGTTGCAGTGGTCTCATCAAACTCCTTAAGCTTCTTGTCAAGGACATATTCTTTGTCCTCGTAGCGGGTAATCATCCTGATGTTTCTGATCCATTCATTGAAGTTGGATCCATCAAAAGTGACTTTCCCACACAAGTTCATAAGGGTAAAGGAGCCATTAGGATTAGAGCCAGAAGCAGCATTGTTTGAAGACATCTGAAAGAAGAGAACAAGATTAGTTTAGATATTAAGAGAGTCCTTAATAAAACACCCAAATGTAATATTAAGGCTAGGATCCAATCACAATATATTATAACTTAGAAGAGGTATGCCGTAATCCAAGCTATAACATATTTGAAAGGTAGGTGAATGACGATTCACCAATTTCCACCATGAAAAACGAAATATAAATATTAGGTTTTTAATTGGTTCTTAGAAATTCCTAGATTCTTTTTGAGATTCAATGAACTTTTCAAAGGCATGTTTCAATCTCGAGTGTGCCCTCCAAGTTTTGTGACTGGGATACCGAGGATCACAAAACGAGGTGTGAAGTAACCATGCAAATCACTTGGTACCCTCAAGGTTTATCACTCAATCGATGTGCCGGTAAACCACACACGCTCCACCGATGCTATGGTAAACCTTAAGTCACCCTTTACCTACCTTGTTAAGTCCAAGTTAGTGTGCCGGTTAACCACACACGCTCCACCAACGACTTAAACAAAGTGTAAAGTGTAATTTCATGGATTAGCACCTTATTCACATTTTCCTAAAGTAACTAAGATTGGGAATTTAATAAAAGCATTTAGTTACTTTATAATATTCATCATACTTTTAATGACAATTTATAAGTCCCTGTCTTACCCGTTCGGCTAACGACCCTCCACCGATCAAGGAAGCGGTGGGTGAGAGTGGACACCCATTAAGTTGCCATTTTATAGGCAACAACCTTATACCCCTCTTATAGACCGGCTTCGTAAATGAGGCGTACTAGCGGTAAGACGACTTGTTGTTATACATATATATATTAGTAACTTATAATATTATAAAGTATAAGGGTTGAATTTTAACTTTTAAAATTCTAAGGGTTGGAACTAAAGTTTTAATCAAGACTTTACATGTTCCAAAACTTGAGGGCAAGTTTTGTAAACTTCCAAAACTTTTCATTTCTTATAACTTATGAATTAATTGAGTAATAAAAATGAAGACTCTTCATTTTTATAATTCTTGTGTTCTTTTAATGGCTTTAATAAAAGTGAGACTTTTGGTTTTCCATAACTTGAGGACAAGTTATGGACTCCATTAAAACACATTATGATCATGAATTAAACTACCATGAAGGTTACAAACAATTCCTATGATCATCTAATCTTCATAAGTTCAAGAACATGAATATGAACACTTTCAAGAATCAAAAATTACACTTAAAAAAAACTTGTAATTTAACGATTTTTTTTCAAGCTGTTTACACAAAAAAAAAAAAAACAACAAACAAACCTAGGCTCTGATACCACTGATGGGGTTTGAGCATTCTAACACTTCCTAAGTGTACATGCAACCCTAATAACCTTGGATCTATGTTTGTCTAATAATCATGCAAAGTTGAATTCCAAGGTTATATTTCTATCTAGCATACATGGGGAACATTTTTAACTTGAATGAAAGATAGAATAACTTACCTTGTTGTTGATTATGATCCTTGAAACCTTGTGAGCCTAGCACCCCAAGTGTGATGCCTCAAATGCTTCACACAACACCAAATGTTTTTGGAATGACTTTAGAGAGAATACACACTTCTAAAATCGGCCTAGCCCTCTTGTTTCTTATGTGTAGCCAATTTTGGTGGAGAATGGGTTTCTTATATAGTGTTGACACATCTAGGGTTACACCATGTAAACCCTAATGTGTCATGACTCTTCATTTCCATGACCCATGGGTTTGTAGCTCCCATGGAGCATCCATGGAGCATCCTATGGGTGGAACCCAACTTGATAATCCATGGAGCCTCTTAGCCCACTATATAAGATATGGAAGATTTACATAATCTACCCATATATTTAATTAGTTATCTTTTGATCACTTAATTAATTCTAAATTAATTCTTGATCAAACTAATTAAAGAATATTATTAATATATTAGAACTTATAATATATTAATAAACCATAAGTGTTAGTTCTCTCATTTTAGTTTATCCAATTGCATGGTGCCATGCAACCCAAATGGACCATGTCGGGTCGGGTCAAGTACATACCATAAATAGTTATGGACTTAGACACCTTATCCAACACCAACTTCAATGAATGGATCAGAAACAACAGGATGATTACCCGCTATGAGGACAAGGAGTATGTCCTCGATAGGGAGCTTAAGGTTGTGAATGAAGCCACTGCTACTCCTGAAGAGTGTGCGGAGTTTGCTGCACATGAAAAGGATGCTACTAAAGTAGCATGCATCATGATGGCCACCATGACTCCTGAACTTCAAAAATCCTATGAAGATTTCTACCCCTATGAGATGCACCTAGATCTGATGGAAAGGTACCATCAGAGCGCGCATCAGGAGAGGTATGAAATCATCTCCTCCATGATAACAACCAGGTTGAAAGATGGTGAACCCATCACCGGTCACATGCAGAAAATGCAAAGGTTCGTTGACCGGTTATTGAAGCTTAATGTGGACTTTCCTGAAGAAATGGCGATTGACATCATTCTCCATTCTTTACCTCCAAGTTATGATCAGTTTCGTATGACTTATCATATGAACAAGGAGGAAGTCACACTGAGTAAACTTCAAGGACTTTTAAGGACAGCTGAAAATGGCCTTAAGAGTAAAGCGGTTGTTACTTCTACTTCTACTCCTTCAGCAGCCCCTGTTCTTGCGATTGGGCAGGGAAAGGGTAAGAAGAGGAAAACCCCTTCGAAGGGTACCAAGGGTAAGCCCCTTGATGGTTCCTCTTCTAGTGGGACAAAGAAAGGTCCCATTACTCCTTCCTCAAACCCAAAGGAAGCACAATGCTTCTATTGTCAAGAAAAGGGGCACTGGAAGCGAAGCTGCCCCAAATACTTGCAAGATGTAAAGGATGGGAAAGTTAAACCCACCCATGCAAGTATTTATACAATATTGTCTAATAACTCATCTAATGCTAATTCTTGGGTGCTTGATACAGGTTGTGGTATTCACATTTGTACTGATTTGCAGGGCCTAAGAAGAAGTGAGCAAGTGGAGCATGGAAAGATAAACTTAGTCATGGGCAACAGGAAAGCATCACCTGTCACCAAGATAGGAGTTTATTCTTTATTGCTAAATAATGGGTTAATGTTAGATTTGAATAAATGTTGTTACTCGCCAGAAATGACGAGAAATATTATTTCTTTTCATGGCTTGTACAAACAAGGGTTTACATTTTTATTTGATAATAATAATGGTGCTATTAATGTTTACTACAATGATGTATTTTACTTTAAAGCATTACCTTGTGATGGTGTATATGAAGCTGTGAATGTTGTAGACAATCTAGGAAATAATATGTTGTATATTGATTCTTCGAATAGCTTGGATAAAGCATCCTTGTGGCATTGTCGTCTTGGACATGTCAACAAGAAGCGCATAGGCCAACTCCAAAAGGCTGGAGTCTTGGAATCATTTGACCTAAAGTCTGATGATAGTTGCGAGTCTTGTTTACTTGGAAAAATGACGAAGTCACCCTGCACAGGTACTTGTGATACGGGTGAAGGTTTGTTGGACCTGGTACACACAGATGTGTGTGGGCCCTTCAGAGTTGCTACAAGAAATGCTAATCGCTATTATGTGACTTTTACAGATGATTATAGCAGATATGGATATATCTACTTAATCAAGCATAAGTCAGACATGTTTGAAAAGTTCAAAGAGTTTAAGCAGGAAGTTGAGAATCAATTGGGCAGGAACATCAAGATGCTCTGATCCGATCGGGGAGGAGAGTATCTTAGCATTGAGTTCCTTGACTATCTTAAGGAATGTGGGATTGTCTCACAATTGAAACCTCCCAGAACACCACAGTTGAATGGTGTAGCTGAGAGGCGCAATCGAACCCTGTTGGATATGGTTCGTTCCATGATGAGTCGAGCTTCGTTACCAATCTCTTTCTGGGGGTATGCCTTAGAGACTGCCGCCCATATCCTTAATCTAGTCCCTACTAAAAAGGTTGCCAAAACACCTCACGAGATGTGGACTGGGAAAGTTCCCAATTTAGACCACATCAAGATTTAGGGTTGTGAAGCTTTCGTGAGGCGTGAGACTCATGATAAGCTTGAACCTCGAAGTGAGAGATGTATTTTCATCGGCTACCCACAGAGATCCTTTGGTTACCTCTTCTATAGACCCAATGATAATGTGGTCTTTGTAGCAAGAAGAGGAGTCTTTCGTGAGAGAGAATTTCTAAGCCAAAGGGACAGTGGGAGGCAAATTGACCTTGAAGAGCTTCAAGAGTCAAGCGGTGAAGGAACCTCAAATACTATCAACCAACCTGAGGAGGAAACTCCCGTTGATCCGATAGACCAGTCTGTACCTCTGAGGCGTTCCACTAGGGTGAGGAACACACCTGATTTTTATTATGGTTATCACATCACCACTGAAGGTGATACATTTATTAGTGATAGTACACTAATAGATTTAGATGAACCTAATAATTACAGGGAAGCCATGGCAGGCCCCGAGTCTGCTAAATGGAAGGAGGCTATGGACAGCAAGATTCAGTCCATGTATGACAATCAAGTGTGGAACTTGGTTGACAATGTACCAGGTCGTAAGACAGTTGGGTGCAAATGGATCTTCAAGAAGAAGACCGACATGGATGGGAAGGTACACAGTTACAAAGCGCGACTGGTTGCGAAGGGCTTTACTCAGACTTCGGGAGTTGACTATGATGAGACCTTCTCACTAGTAGCGAAAATTAAGTCTATTAGGGTCTTACTGGCCATAGCTGCATTTCATGATTATGAAATATGGCAAATGGATGTCAAAACCGCTTTCCTTAATGGAAAGTTGGCTGAGGATGTTTACATGGCTCAGCCAGAGGGTTTTGTCGATGCAAAGTACCCTAATAGAGTGTGTAAGCTTGAGAAATCCATTTATGGATTGAAACAAGCATCTCGTAGATGGAATCTTTGCTTCGACGAGAAAGTCAAAGAGTTTGATTTCTCGAGGAGCGAAGATGAGTCCTGTGTATATGTCAGGGCTAGTGGGAGTATAGTCAGTTTTTTTGGTGTTGTATGTGGATGACATACTACTCATAGGAAATGACGTCCCAATCTTGTAGGAAGTGAAGTCCTGGCTTGGGAAGTGTTTCGCTATGAAGGACCTTGGAGAAGCTGCCTATATCCTAGGGATAAGGATATTAAGAGATAGGAGTAAGAGACTAATTGGACTTAGTCAAAGTACTTACTTGGATAAGGTGCTGAAAAGGTTCAGCATGCAAGAATCCAAGAAAGGGGAATTACCCATCCAGAGCAATGCCAAGCTGAGTAAGACTCAGAGTCCGAGTACAGAGGCTGAGATAGCTGAGATGAGTCATATACCATATGCTTCCGCTGTGGGCTCTATCATGTATGCTATGACTTGTACTCGCCCTGATGTGACCTTCGCTTTGAGCATGGTCAGTAGATATCAAGGGAACCCTGGCAAGGCTCATCGGACTGCGGTAAAGAACATTCTCAAGTATCTGCGGAGGACTAAGGACTGGGTCCTTACCCTTGGAGGCAGTGATGATTTGAGAGTGGAAGGATATAGCGATGCTAGCTTTCAGACTGATAGGGATAATTTCCGCTCTCAGTCAGGCTGGGTCTTTATCCTAAATGGAGGGGCAATTACTTGGAAAAGTTCCAAGCAGGAGACAGTAGCTGATTCTACTTATGAATCAGAGTACATAGCAGCGAGTGAAGAAGCTAAGGAGGCGATATGGCTAAAGAACTTCATCGAAGACCTTGGAGTTGTACCAGCTATAAAGGAGCCAATGGAGATTTTCTGTGACAGCGAAAGTGCGGTTGCTTTGGCTAAGGAACCAAGAGATCACGGGAGATCTAGGCACATTGACAAAAAATACCATTTCATCAGACATCGAATAGAAGAAGGACTCCTCGTGGCAAAGAGGGTATCATCAGATGAGAACCCAGCAGATCCCCTCACGAAGGGACTGAGTAGGGTTAAGCATTTACAGCATGCGAGGCGCATCGGGCTGAAGGATGATATTAGTTTCAATAATTAGATTTCTGAAACTTGTAAAATGTAATTGACATTTTGATGATTAAATAAAAGTTGTTATTTATTTATGAGTAAAGTGTTACTATCTTATGTTAATCGTTTACTATGGTTTCAATTTTGCATGTTTTGACTTCCAGAATAATTAATTTATTCGAACTCTCCACAGTCGGTCATATGTCGAAAGTAGATATGAATCAAGACTGTCATGAATTTGGTTTGTATGATATGTCTAAAGGGTATTAGACATAGCAATAGTTGCTGCAACATTCATGAGTGCTCATAAGTTCTGAGTATTGGATTCAATCCACGCTCACTTGCATCACTTCATGGAATTTATCTCGAGTGATCGTGAGATGGTAATATCATATAAATCTTTAAACCTAGAGGTATGAGTTGTTGACTATGAGTTGGTTATCCATTGATTGTACGAAAACGCATTGGTAACTCGATGTTATAAAACGTGCTTTTGTGCATAATTCAACAAGTAGTGAGTACAAGCATATGAGTCAAAGTTTATCTGTTCCTTCTAGAAATAGAAGCGATATCTAGGCCCCTCGATGATTTGGTTTTGACTTATGTACCGGGCCCGGTCAGAACCTAATTGATGAGTTCAATTTAGTTATATGTCGAAACAAATAAGAGATCGAGAAACAAATGCTGGACAATAAGTAAGACCATGTTCCATGTGTTTGTCCGGCTGATATCTTGAGAGCAGAGGATTATATGATCACTTATCTTAAATGGCGTATCATTATTATCTCAGTTCCGAGAGACTTTGAAAGAGCTACGATTGCTAGTCGGATCCTGAAGTCATATTTGCAAATATAGTTATTAGACTTATCCAAGTGGGAGACTGTTGGATATAGTGTCTAAGTCTATAACTTTATTTGGTATGTACTTGACCCGACCCGACATGGTCCATTTGGGTTGCATGGCATTGCAATACTTGGATAGACTAAATGAGAGAAAGGAAACTTGTGATTATTAATATATTATAAGTTCTTATATATTAATAATAGTATTATTTAATTAGTATTGATCAAGTATTAATTTAGAATTAATTTGGTGATCAAAATGAGACTAATTAAATACATAGGGTTGATTATGACAATCATCTAATCTTTTATGGTGGATTCATGATCCATGGTTTATTGTGATTTGGAGCTCCATGGATATGGGAGTTACAAACCCATGGATCATTAGAAATCAAGAGTCATGACAATTAAGGGCATTCATGTGTAAACCCTAATTGTGACAACACTATAAAAGGAACCCTATAGCTAGCAAAATCGGACACTAGTTGATTCTAAGAGGGCATAACCGATTTTGAGTGTTAGTGACATTCTCTCAAGTTATTCGAAGTCTTGTGGTGTTGTGTGAAGCATTTGAGGCACAACATTTGGGGTGCTAGGCTCACAAAGTCTTCAAGGAATCCAAGCAACAAGAAAGGTTTGTACTTCTACTAGTTTTTTATATTACATATCCCCATGCCATGCTAGTTAGGAAGTAAACCTTGAAAAACAAATTTGCATGTATATTAGAGAAAACATAGATTCAAGGTTTATAGGGTTGCATGTACACCTTAGGAGTGTTAGAATGCTCAAAACCCATCAAGATACTCACCACCTTGATCGGATCGAAGCATCTTAATGTTCCTGCCCAATTGATTCTCTACTTCCTGCTTAAACTCTTTGAACTTTTCAAAGGTTTCTGACTTATGCTTGATTAAGTAGACATATCCATATCTACTATAATCATCAGTAAAAGTCATATAAAAGCGGTTAGCATCCCTTGTGGCGGTTCTGAAGGGTCCACACACATCAGTGTGTACCAGATCCAACAAACCTTCACCCCTAGCACAAGAACCAGTGAAGGGTGATTTTGTCATTTTTCCAAGTAGAAAAGATTCACAACTATCATCCGACTTTAGGTCAAATGACTCCAAGACTCCATCCTTTTGGAGTTGGCCTATGCGTTTCTTGCTTACATGTCCAAGACAACAATGCCATAATGATGCTTTATCCAAGTTAGTGGAAGAATCAATACACAATACATTATTTCCTAGGTTATCTACAACTGACACAACTTCATACACACCATCACAAGGTAATGCTTTAAAATAAAGAACATTATTAAAGGAAGCATTAACACCACCACATTCATTATCAAAAGAAAAGGTAAATCCTTGTTTGTACAAAGCATGAAAAGAAATAATATTCCTCGCCATTTCAGACGAGTAACAACATTTATTCAAATCTAATGTTAACCCACTACTTAGCAACAAAGTATAAACTCTAATCTTGGTGACAGGTGATGCTTTCCTATTCCCCATGATTAAGCTTATCTTCCCATGCTCCACATCCTCACTTCTTCTTAGTCCCTACAAATCAGAAAAAATATGAATACCACAACCGGTATCAAGGACCCAAGAATTAGAATGGGGTGAGTTATTAGACAATATAGTGTAAATACCTGCATGGTTGGGTTTCACTTTCCCATCCTTCACATCTTGCAGATACTTTGGGCAGTTTCGCTTCCAGTGCGACTTTTCATGGCAATAGAAGCATTCAGCCTCTTTAGGGTTAGTAGAAGGAGTGACAGAACCTTTCTTGGTTCCACTTGAAGAGGAGCCATCAAGGGACTTTCCTTTGGTACCCTTCGAAGGGCTCTTCCTCTTCTTCCCTTTGCCTTGCCCGATTGCCAAGACCGGGGCCGCGGTAGGAGTAGGAGTGGGAAAAACCGATTTACCCTTAAGACCACTTTCGGCGGTCTTCAAGAGTCCTTGAAGTTTGCTGAGTGTAACTTCCTCGTTGTTCATGTGGTATGTCATTAGGAATTGATCAAAACAAGAAGGTAAGGAGTGCAAAATGATGTCAATTGCCAACTTCTCGGGGAAGTTCACATTTAGCTTCAGTAAACGGTCCACATACCTTTGCATTTTCTGCATGTGGCCCGTGATGGGTTCACCATCCTTCATCCGGGTTGTTATCATGGATGAGATGATTTCATACCGCTCTTGACGAGCAATCTGATGGTAGCGGTCCATCAAATCCTGGTGCATCTCAAAAGGGTAGTGGTCCTCATAGGACTTTTGGAGCTCGGTTGTCATTGTGGCCAACATGATACATGCCACTTTGGTAGCATCTCTCTCATGTGCCTGGTATTCAGCGATCTCCTCAGGAGTAGCAGACGACTCAAGTTCCTTAAGCTCCTTGTCGAGGACATATTCCTTGTCCTCATACCGAGTGACCATCCTGATGTTCCTGATCCAATCCATAAAGTTGGATCCATCAAAGATGACTCTCCCACAAAGGTTCATGAGAGAGAAGGAACCGGTAGGGTTTGAGCCAGAAGCAACATTGTTGGAAGACATCTGAAAAAGAAAGACAAGTTTAGATTAGATATAAAGATAGTCCTTAATAAAACACCCAAATGTAATATTAAGGCTAGGACCCAACACAATATTTTATAACTGAGAAGAGGGATGCCGTAATCCAAACGATAAAATATTTGAAGGTAGGTGAATGACGATTCACCAATTTCCACCATGAAAAACGAAATAAATTATTGGGTTTTAATTGGTTTTTGAAACTCCTAGATTCTTTGAGATTCACTGAACTTTTCAATGGCATGTTTCAATCTCGAGTGTGCCCTTCAAGTTTTGTGACTGGGATGTCGAGGATCACAAAACAAGGTGTGAAGTAACCATGAAAATTACTTGGTACCCTTAATGTTTATCACTCAATCGATGTGCCGGTTAACCACACGTGCTCCATCGACCTATGATAAACCTTAAGTCACCCTTTGCCTACCTTGTTAAGTCCAGGTTAGTGTGCCGGTTAACCACACACGCTCCACCAACGACTTAAACAAAGTGCAAAGTGTAATTTCATGGGTTAGCACCTTATTCACATTTTCCTAAAGTTACTAAGATTGGGAATTTATAAAAACATTTAGTTACTTTATTTTTCATCATACTTTTAATGAGGATTTAAAGTCATTGTCCTACCCGTTCGGCTAACGACCCTCCACCAGTCAAGGAAGCGGTGGGTGAGAGTGGACACATATTAAGCTGCCATTTTATAGGCAACAACCTTATACCCCCCTTATAGTCTGACTTCGTGAATGAGGCCTACTAACGGTAAAACGACTTGATTTTATCATACATACTTATAAAGCTAGCATTTTTTCTTGAATCTCATGCATTTGAAACCCCCATAAAAATTTGCCAACACCTCATGCATTTGAAACCCCCACACCCTTTCACCTTCAAAGTAATTAATCACACATAATCTCATTCCAAGAAAATAACACACTCTATAAGTTCAACACCTCATGCATTTGAAGCCCCCACACCCTTTCACCTTCATTATATATGTAGTTATATTAGTACATTTTTCTTACAAAAAGTCGTCATTCGGTTGAAGATATTATGATTCAAAAGTTTTCATATAGTTAAAGCATTCACGATCCAAATATGATGATTTGAAGAAATGGGTTATGTCGCATCGATGGTAATTGTAATATGATTTTTTCTTTCAACCAAAACAAATGAAGCTTTTTCTATTCTTTCTTTATATTCAATTTCTCATTTGATCTTTATATATGATTTGTATGTATTACTCAATCTTGAATGTGACTCTCCAAACATCAATGTTTTGCTTGGAATATCTTTCTCATTCTTCTTTTTCAAGAAAAACATTTTGATTGCAAGTTAGTGAAGAATTGTCATCAAGTTTCTATGGTTGAATGGTGTTAAATAAAGAAAGAAGATTCAGAAAACGGATATAGGTTTTTTTTGTTTGAGCAAAGTAGACGAATGTTAGTTTTTTCTTTTGATTTAAATGTATATTTATGTAACATTTTTATTTATATATTCAACCGCCCAATGTTCTTATTTATTTTATTATAGTTTTTCTATTTTGATTATGTTTGTTTTCTATTATTTTTTTGTTGGGTTATCCTACACAATATATTTACAAGACAATATTTAAAAGATAACATAATTTTTAACATTTGATATGTAATTATGATGACTTATCATGATATGTTCTTCATATGAAAGTAATTTATCCATATTACTACGACAAGAATTACATATGACATTTACGAAAATATATATTATATGTGATTTGTTTAACATATATATGCACCTATGTATGTTATAAATTTATAATTAAATATCTTTATCTTTTATGTTTAATAATTGAAGGGATTAAAATGATGCATCAAAACCAATTATTTAGACGACTATAATAATAATAATAATAATAATAATAATAATAATAATAATAATAATAATAAATACACATTTCCAAGTACCATATTCATTTAAAACTCACACTACAACTCAAGAGTTTTCTAATTTATGTATATTTATTAGTTACAACTCAAGAGTTTTTAACTTATGATTATTAATTAGTAATCACTAATAACTTTTTATTTTCCTTTCTTTTATAATGTTGTAAAGTTTTGCTCATTAAAAACATTAATGTATTTGAAAAGATTTGTGATTTAAATATGAAAAGTTAATATAAATGTTACAATACATGTTTTATTGTTTTTATGTTATTAAAAGTTGTAGTGTTTATTTTTCATATTTTTTATTATTCATTGTATATATATCTTTTTTAATACAAATGTTATAATAGATGTTTTTGTATTTTTATGTTACTAAAAGTTGTAGTTCATATTTTTGTTCATACACTTTGTTACCAGTTATATATAGATTATCATACGTTTGATATATAATTTACACAATTTTAAACGGTTTATAAAATTATCAAATAATTGTATATATCACAATGACTTAAAAATTAAAACTATAATCATCATATCATATCATACTATATTATAAAGGAAACATTTTTTCTTTCATCACATTCATTTGAAACTCGCAATTTTTCATATTTCCATACAATATGCTTAATTTGTTAACTTAAATATGCTTTTAGTTGTAAACATTATTATAAATGGAAGAATTTGTGACTTATCAATATGATATACTTAATTTGTTAACTTCAATATATAGTTAAATAAATAACCTACATTAATATATCAAATAAGCTTAAAAATTTTGTGTAAAATTTAAAACCTAAAGTAAAATATCAAATAATGTTTAAAAAAAATTCAATATATATTTTTTAACATAGTTAAAAGGAAAACATTAAATGTAATAATAATAAAAGAACCTAAATTGATGAATCGAATTAACTAAAAGGTGTCTGAAAACTATATTCTAACAATATATTTTTAACCTATGTCGCGCAACGCGCGGAAATTCGTCTAGTACATATATATATATATATATATATACTATTAATTTATAATATTATAAAGTATATGGGTTGAATTTTAACTTTTAAAATTCTAGGGGTTGGAATTAAAGTTTTTTAAAGTGACTTTACATGTTCCAAAACTTGAGGGCAAGTTTTGTAACTTTCAAAACTTTTCATCTTTCATAACTTATGAGTTAATGGATTAATAAAATGAGAGACTTTTCATTTTATGTAACCTATATGTTTAATAATGGACTTTCAAAGAGTGACTTTTGGTAATCCATAACTTGAGGACAAATTATGGATTCCATTAAAACACATCAAGATCAATAATTAAACTAACAGGCAAGTTACAAATAATTCCTATGATCTTCTAAACTCATAAGTTCATGAATGTTCATATCAAAAATTTCAAGAATCATAAATAAACCATACAAAACTTGAAATTGTGATAATAGCCATTGAAAATGGATTAGCATAACCATTACACCATCTAAAACAAGTTTTATAACACCAAAACAATTTAGGGTAATCTTTCTAGTCCATTTCCAGCAGCAAAAGTCGAAAAACTGCACTCTGACAAGCCAACTCGTCTAGTGCATAAACTGACTCGCCGAGTTGGTTGAAGATAGGCATGGACTCGTCGACTCCCACCATGGACTCGACGAGTTCACTCAGGCAGAAAGTAGTTTTGTCGATTTTCTTAACAAGTTTGCATCAAGTATCAAATAAACAAGCCTAGGCTCTAATACCACTGAAGGGTTTTGAGCATTCTTGTTGAGAGAAAAACTTGGAGACACACTTGAACAAAAGTTAGAACAAGTATAATGTGGAATAGTTAATCTCAAAGGATCTAAAAGCTCATCAATAATATAGTTAGATAGTTAGAGAGTTAGTTGCGGAAATGTAAAGGAATGGAAATGACAGCAATTGTTATATCAAGAAGACACTTAAGCTGATTCATAACAAGGAATGCATTCACTCCAAGTTAATAAGGAAGATTAAGCTTAGTGATTAAGTCTTAAAGACTTGCTCCGAAGAGGGATTATGATCAGCAGGATTATGATAAGATTTAAGTAAGAAGATATGAGTGAAGAAAGATAAGAGAGATAACTTCAGAATGTGTATTCAGATAGAATTCATAAGTTATCGGTTCCTTTTCTTATCTCTATGAATACAAAGAGAGTAAGTCTCTATTTATAGAGACTTAGAAACTACACTAGATTACAACTCTATAAGCAGCCGTGCAAGGCATACTGGATAATAGAGTGTATTACATAAAAGACAAATAACGTAATCTAGCTAAGTTGACTGCAGTAGCTGACTCAGGTTACTGATGCGGTTGCTGATGAACAAGATTGACTCCGGGTGCTGAAGCGGTTGCGGTAGAAAGATGGTTGCGGTAGCTGAGATGGTTGCGGTAGCTGAGATGGTTGCGGTAGCTGAGTTCAAGAGGGTCACTTTTATGATTCAACAATTTCCCCCTAAGTGACCTCTTTAACTCCGGTTCAGCTATCAAGTTTGAGGAACTTGATCAAAATCCACCAGAACTTCCTGACGTTTTCCAACCATGTGATTCTTCTTGTGATCTCGAACTTGACTTCTGCGGTAGTATGCTTAGATCTTTCAATTGCAGTCCGGTAGATGTCAAGTTGTTTCTTGGTCAGGCGGTGCATGACAGTCATAGGAATGAAATATTTGACGTTGTCAGTCTTCCTTTTGAATATGACTCCAAGTTCAGGGTAGTTTGTTGCGCCTAGAGATCTTTCTTGGAAGCCTTCGGAAGGCATTGGCACAGGTTCAAAAGGTGGGAGATCAAACTTCTTGAGGATGGTGGGGTAGATATCCGCATCTATCTTGGCAAAGTCACAGACCGTATCCCTCAGAAAAGAGTTGGCTTTTTCAAGCGCTATCTGCATTTTAGGGTGCTTTTCTGACTTGTTTTGGAACACCCTGGCAATAAGGAAGATTTCTTCCGGATTCATACAAGGAAAGTCTGCCTGGGTGCGGATGTAGTCATGCTCCCTTCTGGTAAGGGTATACTGGATGTAGTCAGCCTTCATAAATTTCCTGACTTTGTAGTTCTTGACTGCGGATGGTCTGTCGTTAGACCATATGTTTTCAATGGAGGAGGCATGTTTAGCATGAAAAAGACTAAGTCTCTCAAACTCCATTGGCAGTCTCTTGTGATCTGGAAGGCTTTGGTCAAACTGCTCAAATACAGTGAAGTACTTGGCATTTGGAGAAATTGGTATATCCCAGTATCCATCAGCAGGGGGTTCAGCATAAGTGAGGTGCGGTCTGTAATCTTCGTCTAGGAGCCTGCGGTGCGGATTGATCCAAGAATTGATCAAGGACTCATCCATCATGGTGTCAAACCCGCATTCTCTCCAAATTAACTCTGCCAGCTTGGCTGCTTTCCAATCATGCTTCCTTTGAGCGGTGGCAGGGGAGTCTGTGGTGCTAGGAGAAGACATGTTTTCAGCCAAGTTCTTGAAGTGCGGAGGAGTCTCTGGCTTTTTGGGAGTATCTTTTGGAGGTGAAGTGTGAGGAGATGGAGTATGTTGAGATGGTTGCGGTGGTGTGGGAATTTTTTCAGTGATGATGGGGGGGACTCTGATGAATAGAAGTATCAGAGTAATGGACTTCTTGTTCTTCATCACTTCCCCCTCTTGAGGGATGCAACCCCGGTGCTTCCTCAAGCTATTGCTTAAGTCCATCCACCTTGTTGAAGACTTCTTGGAACTGAGCTTTGAGAGCTTCTGCCAAATGTTGGTTGTTTGGAGTGGAGGAGCTGAAGAGCAACTTGTGGATTTCTTTGGTGAGCTGGAGGATCTCAGGGCCATGGAAGTTGGAGGAAAGGGATTTCTGCAGTCTGTTGATGGTTGCTTGAAGAACAGAGATAGTGGACTCATAAGCAGTATGAGTCTCATCTATCAATTTCTGAGACTGAGAAGCTTGATCCGCGATGGCCGCTTGAAGATCCGTTTTGATTGCGGTCACCTCAGTAATGAGGCATTCCGCTGCAGCCATGAAGTCCTTGTGGTCAGCCTTGCGGTTATTGTCAAGGGACCGGATTCCCATCTCTACTTTGAGAGAGATTCGTTCAGCAGCCATGCGTTCCCTTGTTTCCAGACGCTCTATTCTTTCAATCAGTGACTGCGGTCCTGGAGTGTCTTCAGGTTGCGGTTGAGTAGGCTGGACCGCAGCCAGGATCTGATCGATTTTGGCTTGAAGGCTCATGAACTCCTTCCGGGTGACAACATTCTTCTTCTTTTTCTTCTTCTCTTTAGGCTTGGAAGTCGAATGTTGAGAACCGCTGGACTCCTCTTCTTCAAACATCATGAAGTCATCATCAGAAGGGCTTGGCTTGTTTACTTCTTGGATGTCTTCATCATCAAGACCGAAGGTGGGAGCTGAACTGAGTTCGATTGCAGGTTCTTCGTCTTGTGATGGATTGACTATAGGAGTGGGAGATAGAATGGGAGTTGGAGTAGGAGGAACTTTGGAGGTACCTGCGGCTGCACCTGAAGCTTGAGCTTTGGAAATTGTTTCAGCCATCTGATCCATCCAGTTCTGAATTTTTTGAATGGTGGCTACGGTACTGGCATTGCTGATGGCATTTGCCCAATATCTAGCCACAGACTGGATCTCTTGTTCTTTCTGTTGTTGCTGCTTGATTTGTTGTTCCTTGCGGGCTTGGAAAGCCCTTTGGAACGCATCATACTTCTTCTTGTCTGACTCAGTTACAGGATTGTACTGTAACCAAGAGTCATTGGATGCATCATGGTCAAATCCTTCAAAGCGCACCGAAGTGTCCTTCGGGTCCACAGATCCTTGCATATTTGTGCTCACCGTGCCTAAACCACCTGTAAAAGATGAAAGCAGAGTAGGATTTCCTGAGCTTCCTCGGTCTCCTTGACCCGTGGTCAAGTGTGGCCTCTGCTCAGTTCTGGCATGGGCGAAAGAAGTGCCCTGCGGGTGGGAAGGTGTTTGTAGTGTTTGGGTGACAGAAAGAAGGATGGAGCGCAACTCCTCTGGTGAAAAGAAATGCAGTCGGGAAGCCCTGGAGACCTTAGGGCGTGAACCAGTGTCGTCCTCTTGGGAGTGCACTGGGGGGGAGTCTCCACGTAGTTGAGAATCATACTCACTTTCTGAGTCTGACTGGAAAATGATGGTGGTGTCGAATGGGTGTGCGGGCACCCCAAGGACTACTGGAGCCTGTTGAGAGGCTTCAGCATCGGTCCGGTCACGCATATGGATAGTGGTATTGGTTGTTTTCCTTTTCTTGAAGATAGAGATTGGATGCCTATCCTCATCTGAATCACTGCTAGATATGATTGGGGCAGGTTTTGTTTTGCGTTTCTTGGTGGGTGTGGTTCGTTTAGGAGCATCCTTCTTGGGTGTTCTTTGTTTCTTGGTTGCCAACTGCTTTCTTCTTTGAGAAAGATTGGATAGTGTAGTGGAAGAGGGGACTGCGGTACCCTCAGGGATAATGGCTGCGGATGGAAGAGGCGGGGTAGGAGGGTATGGGGCAATACCTTCCGTAGCCTCAATGTGGTCTGAGACATTAGCAGTCTCAAGACCAAGAGAAGAAAGGATATGAGTAGGGAGTCTGCGGATCGGTCCAAATATCGTTTGATCAGAAGAAGGGTTGTACCTTTTAAGATCCTTAGTGACGAAAAAGTTGATGTCACTACCCATGTCTATTCCAGCATCCGCATGTAAGTCTGAGATGCAAAGTGACCAAAACCGTGCAAATGTGAGCTCGGTTGGGTTCTCCCTTGGGTGCTCTTTGGGAATGTATTGGAGGAAGTCGTCCCAAAGGATTTGTCCATAGTTTACGTCGTGGCCTGTGTAGATGCTCCATACCAATTCCAGTAGCTTCAGTCCCATGTTGTCGATGCCTCCGGTTCTGCCGGATAGGCAGCGGATGACAAAATGACACACAAACTGCCAGACCGCAGGCAGCTGATTCTTTTTGAACTCACCACTCCCTCGAATTGGTTTCTGATACCCCATCTGGTAGAGTGC
The DNA here is from genome assembly GCF_052849685.1 of Lactuca virosa. Taxonomy (NCBI): domain Eukaryota; kingdom Viridiplantae; phylum Streptophyta; class Magnoliopsida; order Asterales; family Asteraceae; genus Lactuca; species Lactuca virosa. The sequence continues at coordinate 150,663,427 of NC_136434.1, read as the reverse complement.
GGATGTAACATCTTCCATTGAAGGTGAGAAAATCTTGATGGAGGGGTGAACCAGAAGATTAATGGCATTTAAGAACTTTTCTTTGGACAAGATGACCAAAGAATCGTTCATGAGATTGAGGTGAACTTCTTGGGGGTTTTCCATTGGGCGATATGCAGAGAATGCACATTTGAATAGAGTAGAAACTGGAACAACGTCTGTAAATGCATCGAATGGACCGAACAGAGGGTGGTTCCTGAGAAACTTGATCATAAGCTTGATGGGAGCATTATATGAAGGATGATCTTCAAATATTGCTCTGAAATTACTTGAAGCGATTGTTGGAGAGTCGGAACCTGTTGGATGTACAGAACCTGAAGCCTTGGATTGCTTCTTTGATGCACCTGATTTCACCATTGTTGAAGATTTGAGAGAAGAAAACAGAGTTCTTGAAAGTTTTGAAGGTTTTGAGGAATTTGGGAGAAAGAATCGATATTCAGAAAACGTAAAGTATTGTTGGGGAAGAAGATGGGTTTATAAAGGGGGGTAAAAAAGTATTCAACCCTAGGTAAATGGTAAGGATAGGGTAAAATGTCGATTGGGGTTTTGGGGGGAATCTATGAATTTTGGATTAAATCTCAGCCACACATAATTAAAACGGGTTTGAAGAGATTTTGGGAGATTTCCAAAAGGGGTTTTGCATTTAATGTAAAGTCAGACGCATGTCAATACGTCAGGTGATCGAGGGGGTGATGGGAGAGGAAGTTGTAACGGATGGGACGTATTGGGGAGAGGAAAGGACAAATTAAGGATGAGTTTATTGAAAAACGTTCTTTTTGTCATCATCCCTAAAATAGGTCTGATACAAGGATTATTCAGAAAGAGAATGTGACAGTTTCTAATGAGAATGTTTTTTGTTTTGTCTTTAATGTTTAATTTAATGAAGGATCATTAAATAGCACACAAAGATTCAAGAGTTGATAAAACTGTTGAGAAATTATCATGATGATCGCGGATGGAAAATTCATTGCAGTTGGAAACGTCATTGCGGATGGAACTTTCATTGCGGTTGAGAAACGTCATTGCGGATGAAACTTTCATTGCGGTTGAGAAACGTCATTGCGGATGAAACTTTCATTGCGGTTGAGAAACGTCATTGCGGATGAAACTTTCATTGCGGTTGAGAAACATCATTGCGGATGAACAAGGAAGGACTGTAGTGAGAAACTGAGGAAAACACTTGTACAAAGATTAGTAATAACAGACCATAAAGACCCATGTGAGATACGTATGATATATGGTTGCGGTACCTAGACAGCGGTACCAAAACCATCTATCACATGTAATTCTCAGTTAGAACCGCAACGGAGGCCAAGGATGGTCTGCGGTAGCTAACAATTCAAAAAGAATTGCGGGTCTGGATTCATCATTCCTAACATTTGCAGGAAAATGTTAAGCTTTGTTGAATCGAGCGCTTTTGTGAACACATCAGCAATCTCTTCATGAGAAGGGACAAAGATGAGTTCAATATTACCTTTTAAGATGTGGTCTTTGATGAAATGATACCGTAGTTCAATGTGCTTAGTCTTGGAGTGCTGAATTGGATTGTGAGAAATAGCAATAGCACTTTCAGAGTCACAATAGATCGGTATCCGCAGCATTCTATACCCGTAGTCCATTAGTTGAGTTTTCATCCAAAGGACTTGAGAGCAACAGCTGGCTGCGGCCACATACTCGGCTTCTGCAGTTGATAGAGAGACACAACTTTGTTTTCTTGAGGACCAGCTGACTAGTCTTTCACCTAAGAATTGACATCCTCCTGAAGTGCTTTTTCGATCGAGCTTGCATCCGGCATGATCCGCATCTGTGAAAGCTTGCAGGCTGAAGTCATTGCCTGCGGGGTACCATAGACCAAGATATTTGCTTCCTTTCAGGTACCGTAGTAATTGTTTGGCTGCGGTCATATGTGAGACTTTTGGGTCAGCCTGATACCTTGTACATACACCAGTTGCAAAGACAATGTCTGGCCTGCTTGCAGTGAGGTACATCAAAGAGTCGATGATGCCTCTATAAGTCTTGTGATCCACAGATTCGCCTGAGGGATCAGCAGAGATCTTATAACCGAAGGCCATGGGGACCTTAGCAGATGAACAGTTGTCCATAGAATATTTCTTCAATAGTTCAGTGGTGTATTTTTCTTGATGAATGAATATGCCTTGCGGTACTTGTTTCACTTGAAGACCTAGAAAGAAATTAATCTCTCTATTCATGCTCATTTTGAACTTGTTGGTCATGAGCTTAGCAAATTCATCCACCATGCCTTGATCAGTCGAACCGAAGATGATATCATCCACATATATCTGTACCATCATGAGGTGGTCGCCATTTGCTTTTCTGAATAGTGTGGGATCAATCACTCCTCTCTTGTACCCGGATGAGACAAGGAATTCAGAAAGAGTCTCATACCATGCTCTTGGGGCTTGCTTCAGACCGTAGACTGCCTTTTCAAGCTTGTAGCAGTGGTTTGGGAATTTAACATTTTCAAAGCCTGGAGGTTGCTGAAGATAAACCTCTTCTTTTAGTTCCCCATTGAGAAAGGCACTCTTAACGTCCATTTGGTGTACCTTGACGTTTTTGTGGGCTGCGTATGCTAGAAAGATCCGGATAGCTTCCATGCATGCTACCGAAGCATACGTTTCATCGTAGTCAATGCCTTCAAGTTGACTATACCCCTTTGCAACTAGCCTTGCCTTGTTTCTGACTACCGCACCAGATTCATCCAACTTATTTTTGAACACCCATCTAGTGCCAACAATGGAGTGACCACGTGGCTTCGGAACGAGCTGCCAAACTTTATTTCTTTGAAATTCTTCAAGCTCTTCTTGCATTGCAGCTATCCAGTCAGGTTCAAGCAATGCTTCTTTGATCGTTCTGGGTTCTACCGAGGACATAAATGCTGCATAGTGGCAGTGATCAGATAGGTCCTTGGAAGATCTAGTCTGGATGCCTGCGGATGGGTTCCCAATGATTTGACCTGGTGGGTGGTCTTTTGTCCATACATGAAGACGTGGCAGCAGATGATCAGCAGCTGCGGTAGAGGGAATATCTTGAATGTCAGAGGAATCTGCGGTTGGAGATGACAGTTCCCCCTGGACTTGAGAACATCCTGCTGAGTCATCTTGATCTATTGGAACGGAATTCTCTTGAGCAGTTGGGAGAGGTTCCCCCTGGGTTGCAGATAGGAGTTCCTCTGGAACCTGAGAAGGTTCCCCCTGGACTGCGGATGGGAGAGTGACAATCTTTGGATCAGTTCTAGTGTCGATATTTTCTATGAGTTCATCATCCGAATCCGAAGATACGTTTGATGGTAATGCTTCTCTGCGGACAGGAATTTGAACAACATCAAGTACTGGAACCTCGACGGTTGCGGCTAGATCCGGAGTAGATCTTTCCCCCTCAACCGGAGAGGTGGAAGTATTGAGAGAGGCTACTTCAGATAGAGATGGTCCAGAAACATCAGCATGTTGTTGTTGAGCTGCGGGTGACACAAGAACTTCGGATAGTTTCTCCGTTTCAATAGGATCGAAAAGATCCTCATAGTTGACTTCAACTAGATTCAAGGGACCTGAAGAGGCAGGAATGTCACTTTCCATGATTGCGGTGGTTTCAGTAGATGGAGGGGCGTCGCGGATGTGAGAATCATCAAATTTCACATCGAAGCTTTCAATGATCAGCCTTGTACGCCTGATGAGCACTCGATAAGCAACCTTGTTAGTGGAGTAACCAAGGAATATGCCTTCGTCGGACTTCGGTGCAAACTTGTTGAGCTAATCTCTGTTGTTGATCACGAAGCATCTACACCCAAAAATATGAAAGAAGCGAACATTGGGCTTGCGGTTGTTAAGGCCCTCATATGGTGTTTTATTGAGGCGTTTGCACACGATACTTCGGTTTTGGACAAAGCATGCGGTTGCTACTGCTTCAGCCTAGAAGTAGAGAGGAAGTTGGGCGAAGTTAAGCATGGATCTGGTTGCTTCTACTAGTGTGCGGTTCCTTCTTTCTACTACACCATTTTGTTGCGGTGTGTAGGGTGCTGAGAAGTTGTGAGAAATGCCTTTGGACACCAAGAAACTGTTAAGAAGATGATTAGTGAACTCGGTTCCATTATCACTGCGGATGCGTCTAACTGGAAGCTTGATCTGAAGTTCGATTTCTTTGATGAAGTTGATGAAGATCTGCGGTGTCTCTGATTTGAGTATGAGGAAGAAGACCCATGTGAAGCGTGTATAGTCATCAACAATAACCAGTATATACTTCTTGTGGTGGAGGCTGGCTACGGTTGATGGACCGCAGAGATCAATGTGAAATAGCTCCAGTGGTTCAGAAATAGAAGAGTCCATTATCAGAGGGTGACTTGCTTTAGACTGCTTACCACATTCACAAGCCCGACAGAGAGTATCGTTGCTAAATTTGAGAATAGGGAGACCGCGAACTAGTTCTCCAGTGACTAAGTTGTTGATGTACCGGAAGTTGAGATGAGCTAGCTTACGGTGCCATAGCCAGCTGACTTCGGATACAGCTTTGGACAAGAAACACAATTGCGGTTTACCAATTATTAGAGAAACATCCAAAGGGTACATGGTACCTTCGGATCGAGATTTGATCAGGCAAGTGTTTCTATCACTCGTCATTACGTAGCAAAACTGATCATCAAATTCAACACGATGTCCTGCTTTACATAGTTGGCCAACACTGATGAGATTGTGTTTAAGGCTTTCTACATAAGCAACCTTCTGAATGGAAAAGTTCCCCGTAGTGAGAACACCGTAACCTCGGATGACACCGTTTGCATTGTTACCAAACGTGACATTTCCACCATTGCATATAGGCCTGAAATCCCGAAGGTACTCTAACCTTCCGGTCATGTGCAAGGAGCAGGCACTGTCAATTAACCACTCTTCTTCTTGTTCCTCCTTGCACAAAGCCTGAGAATTACACGGTTAGTTTAGGCATCCAAACAAGTTTGGAGCCTGGGACAATTGATGTGTTTCTGAGTGATGCATGGTCCGAGGTTGCAGGGACAGATCTCTTGTCAACTTTTGAGCCTAGTCCTGGGTGTTTGAGTAGATTTGGAGTGTTGTGATTTTTTGAAAAAATACGAGATTTCTGACTCTGACTCGATTTGACATGAGATAAAACCTTTTGACAACTGCACTGACATTTACAAAAGGAGATTTTGTCTTTTGATCTAACACTGTGATTGGTCAGCGGTTTTAAGGATGTTTTGGATCTGTTACCGGTCCAAGATGGGTTATTCCTGACACGAGTGTTTTTGGGTTTTGAAAAAGTCTGTTTATGAAAGGTTTTAGCACGTGTAGATTTCTGAATTCTTTTTGATGGATTTGGTAAGATACCCTTCCATTTTAAATTTTGACGTGACTTTAAAAGTGTTGGAGTGGGTAAAATACCTTTCCATTTAGGATCATTTGATGAATAGACCTGAAAAACATAGTTTCGAAAAGATTGAACACCCTTTTGGGTTGTGTCAGAAGGAGTAGGAATGACTTTTGAAACTGAACTTTCCTTTTTGTTTGTTTTCTTGAAAGAAGAGTTTTTTGAAATGTAGTGAGAGAAAACAAATTTTTTAGGACTTTTGGATTTAGGAAATCTGACTTGCTTCTTGTTTTTTGAAAAAATTTGTCTATTAGTACCGCGAGATCTGATTTCTTCTTTAAAAGCCTTTTTTGCCAAAGATTTTGGTGAACCGCAGTCATAGTTGTTCAACTGTGGTTTCCTGGAATTCTTGGAATGATTTTGAAAACGCGGAGTTGAGTCATCAGAGCTTGAGGATTCAGGAATTTGGGAACATTGACCTACTTCAAAATTTTCTATAGGTAGTTCATGAAATATTGGCTGAAGAGTTACAGTTCCTTGAACTGATGACTGCGGTAGGGATGACTTGACTACCGCTGAGTAAGTCTTAGATGGGACTTCGGTGGGACATTTGTGGGACATTTGACTACAGTGAGAGACACTGCGGTTTGAGGACAGAGATGGAAAGTCTTTTGAGACTTCGGGGCCCTCAACAACAATCTCTTCGTCAACTACGGATGAAGTTTGAGAATTTGGATAGATGGTGCCACATATAGGAATTTGATCACATGTGTGACCCGAAACCTCCGGCACAATTTCCTCAATGACACAATTATTGCTTAAGTAGTGCAGTCTACCGAAGTGAGTTTTAATATCTTCGGGAAAAGTCTTGTCATTGATAGGGAAATGAAATTCTCGGTCTGGAGGGACATACAGTCTGTCTTTGTTGAACCGGGGTGAGGAATCCATTGAGGTAGGATATCCATTTGACCAACCCCAATTGTATGTATTGTCTACGGTTCCATTGTTTACCAAATTTTCAATAGCTTCACTTTCATTAAACAATTTTTCAATTAAGAGATTTAAGCGTACAATTTCTCTCTGAGCTAAATCTCTCTGGTTCAAAGCTATCTCTAATTGGGTTTCACTTAACATTCTTGCATCCTTTTCTAACTCTAGGTCCTTCTCTAACATAGCCATCTTAAGTCTTTTGTTATCCAGTCGTCCTCTCACGTGGAACATCTCTTGGGAAGCAATGTTCTTCTCATCTAAGGCTTTATTATAGTCTGTAAGGACGGCATCACAAGTGCCATTAAGATCATCTATGTAAGGCTGACAGTCATGCATGCTATAGTTTAGAGTTTGGATCATGAGTTTTACCTGTTCGATGATGCTTAGTGTTCCAACCTTTGCCATGTAGCAGTAGTTCTTGTTCAACATTGTAGACCCATCATCATCCGCAGTGGCCAGCATGCAGATTTTCCCTTTTCCTTTGACACTGCTGATGGCCTCATCTTCGTCTCCGGATGACCAGACTTGATGGTCTCTTTTGACATGGGCCACGTATGCCCTTGCCTTTTCAGCTTTTTCTTTGTCTTCCAACTCTTGAGCCATTCTAAGGTAGAATGCTCTGTCTTTTACTATATTGGCCTTACAATCTCGTGCAAAGTGATTCTCTTTGTTGCATTTGTGAAAAATTACAATATCAGTCTTGTCTTCTGAAGGAGTACCAGAGTCAGTGATTTGAGGAGACCGCGGTACCTCCTTTGGTTGAATATTCTGAGATTGCGGTGGTGGATGAGAACTTTTGGGAAATCGAGAGTAGTTATTCTGAGAACCGAAGTTACGGTTGAATGGAGGTTTGTTGAACTGCTGATTCTTGTGGAAGGAAGGAGGTGGTAGACGGTTGAACTGTTGGCTAACCAGAGCAATAGCCTTCTGAAAATCTTCTTCATCATCATATTCAGAATCCGCTTCGTATGACTGCGGTAGAGTGTCATACGAGGAAGGGTAAGGTGACTGCGGTGGAGCTTGTGCTATGAGAGCAAGTGGTCCTCCGAAGTCAGCACAGTCTTTGAGTACGGTGGATTCTTGAGCTTGCAGCTCTCCATAGAGCTTGTAAAGTGACAGGGAGTGAATCTTTCTATCGCCTTGGACTATCATCTTGGCCGTAGTCCAATGTCTGCCCAAACCATTAAGAAACTGAAGATTGATTTCATGGTTACTGCGGATGGTGCCCGCATCGGATAACTTGGTGACTATCAGGTTGAACCTTTTGAAGGAGTCTTCCAAACTTTCTCCAGTATGAGCTTTGAAGTTGTTGAACTCGTTGAGTGCGGTAGTAAGCGTCTTATCTTGTGCTTGTTCCGAGCCTTCGTACAGGTTTTTGAGAACATCCCAGATCTCTTTCGCTGATTTGCAATTTATGATAATATCGAAGTTGTCAGGAGCAACTCCGCAAGAGATTTCATAAAAAGCAACAACATCATTTTCCATTTTATCGAGATCATCCTTGGTGGGACGGCTCATGGCTGGTTGACCTCCTCCTAGCCTGGTTGCAGCGCCGTCAGTTTGGACTGGTGTAAGGACTGGAACATGTGGTCCTTCTTCTACGGATCGCCATACATCTCTACCCAGTCTTCTCAAGTACCTTTCCATTCTTTGTGACCAGTGATGATATTCATTTGCGACTAGTATTGGGGCTCGGTTAGAACTACCGACACTGTTGGAAATATTTAGAGATAATGATTGTGCCATTTGAAATTGTTTTTTTTGTTTTGAAGAAATGAGCTTTAGTGGTATAGAAGGCTCTTTGAAAAATCAGAGTTCCTTTTTCAAAAAGCAACCACTTTGGCTCTGATAACAATTGTTGAGAGAAAAACTTGGAGACACACTTGAACAAAAGTTAGAACAAGTATAATGCGGAATAGTTAATCTCAAAGGATCTAAAAGCTCAACAATAATATAGTTAGATAGTTAGAGAGTTAGTTGCGGAAATGTAAAGGAATGGAAATGACAGCAATTGTTATATCAAGAAGACACTTAAGCTGATTCATAACAAGGAATGCATTCACTCCAAGTTAATAAGGAAGATCAAGCTTAGTGATTAAGTCTTAAAGACTTGCTCCGAAGAGGGATTATGATCAGCAGGATTATGATAAGATTTAAGTAAGAAGATATGAGTGAAGAAAGATAAGAGAGATAACTTCAGAATGTGTATTCAAATAGAATTCATAAGTTATCGGTTCCTTTTCTTATCTCTATGAATACAAAGAGAGTAAGTCTCTATTTATAGAGACTTAGAAACTACACTAGATTACAACTCTATAAGCAGCCGTGCAAGGCATACTGGATAATAGAGTGTATTACATAAAAGACAAATAACGTAATCTAGCTAAGTTGACTGCGGTAGCTGACTCAGGTTGCTAATGCGGTTGCTGATGAACAAGATTGACTCCGGGTGCTGAAGCGGTTGCGGTAGAAAGATGGTTGCGGCAGCTGAGATGGTTGCGGTAGCTGAGATGGTTGCGGTAGCTGAGTTCAAGAGGGTCACTTTTATGATTCAACAATTCTAACACTCCTAAGGTGTATATGCAACCCTAGAAACCTTGGATCTATGTTTTACTAAGATACATGCAAATTTGATTTCCAAGGTTCTTAACCTATCTAGCATAGCATGGGGAACTTTTAAACATAAATGCTAGAAGAAGAACATACCTTTAGTTGTTTGGATTCCTTGAGAACATTGTGAGCCTAGCACCTCAAGTGTGATGCCTCAAATGTATCACACAACACCATAACACTTGGAATAACCTTGAGAGAAGTTCACTTACACTCAAAATTCGGCTTGCCCTCTTACACTTGCTTGTAGTGGCTGATTTTGCTAGACTTGGGGTCTTTATATAGTTGTGACACAAGTAAGGTTACACCATGTAAACCCTAATTGTCATGGCTTTTCATATTCCATGATCCATGGGTTTGTAACCTCGATGGACTATCCATGGAGCACCTTATGGGTTTTAGCCCAATTCACACAAACCATGGATCATTAGCCCACTATACAAGAATAGATGATTTACACAATCAACCCCATATATTTAATTAGTCTCCTTTTGATCACTTAATTAATTCCAAATTAATTCTTTGATCAAAAATAATTAAATAATATTATTAATATATTAGAACTTATAATATATTAATAAACCTTAAGTGTTCTTTCTCTCATTTTGGTCTATCCAAGTATTGCAATGTTATGCAACCCAAATGGACCATGCTAACCGGGTCAAGTACATTCCATGAATAGTTATGAACTTAGACACCTAATCCAGGGCCGGTCCTAAGATATTTGACGCCCGGGGCAAAACAAAAAAAGTCCCCTTCAAATTACCAAAATTCATATAATAATTAAATTTAAGTTAATTTTTTTCGAAGAATCTTGGCGATAGACAAACTAAGGATCATAAATAAAAATATTTAGTAATTTATTACAAAAGATTGTTATTATATAGAATTATATGTAAATAACTTCAAATGAATTGTAAATAAAATAATTAGAAAAATGTCAAAATCAATACTATTACATAACATTCTAATAAAATCAAAATATAAACCATCTAGCCTACTATGTGGCATTTGATGGTGTATTGCAAGGAAATGAAAGTTGAAGTCGGATTACACATATTAATAATAAAGTCGTGGTAAAAAATACTGCTACTCCAAGGGATAGAACCAGGGTGCTTCAATATGAGAAAATGATCCTACCGACTCTACTAGAGACTATTTCACATTATATTTTAACAGATTTAATTATTATTAGATACCTACTGATATAAAATTGGGGCCCCCAAATTGATATGGGCCCTGGGCAGTGGCCCAGCTTGCCCCCCTCTTAAACCGGGCCTGACCTAATCCAACAATTGGTTGTGCCCTAACCATGCTGACATCCTATGCTATGAAAGATCCATTCGCCTGAATTTGCCAACTAACAAAACTCTTATTATCTACGACGACAAACCCGGAACGAACCTTCAGATCATTTCTTGCATCAAGGCACAGAAGTACCTTTGCAAAGAGTACTGTGCTTTCTTAGCTCATGTGGTAGACAAAAAGCAAGAAGTGAAAGACATCGCGAGCATTCCTGAGGTCTACAACTTTCCCGACATCTTTCCTGACGATCTTCCAGGAGTGCCTCCCGAACGACAAGTCGAATTTCAGAATCGACTTAATCCCTGGGGCTACCCCTGTAGCCAAATCCCCTTATCATCTTGCACCTTCTGAAATGCAGGAATTATCCAGCCAGCTGAACGAACTCCTTAGCAAGGGTTTCATAAGACCAAGCTTCTCACCCTGGGGAGCACCGATTTTGTTCGTGAAGAAGAAGGATGGATCATTCCGTATGTGCATAGACTACCGTGAGCTGAATAAACTTACCATCAAGAATCGATATCCTCTACCTCGCATTGACGATCTGTTCGACCAACTTCAAGGTGCGAGCTACTTCTCGAAAATAGACTTAAGATCCGGGTATCATCAGTTACGGATTTTGGAGGAGGACATTCCCAAAACCGCGTTCAGAACTTGTTATGGTCATTACGAGTTTGTAGTGATGCCATTCAGATTGACGAATGCACCTGCTGTGTTCATGGACCTGATGAACAGAGTGTATCGTCCATTCCTGGACAAATTCGTCATAGTCTTCATTGACGACATCCTTATCAACTCAAGAAGTGAAGAAGAGCACGGCCAACATCTTCATCAAGTATTGCAAACTCTTAGAAAAGAGAAACTCTATGAGAAGTTCTCAAAGTGCGAGTTTTGGATCAGGAAAGTTGATTTCTTAGGTCACGTGGTGAGTTCAGAAGGAATACACGTGGACCTTTCCAAAATCGAGGCAATCGAGAACTGGTCAGAACCCAAAACACCTACAGAAATCCGTCAATTCTTAGGTCTTGCTGGCTACTATCGCAGATTCATCCACAATTTCTCCTGAGTTACTAAACCTCTTACGACCCTGACTCAAAAGGGTGTAACTTTTAGTTGGGGTGAGAAACAAGAAACAACGTTCCAAACGCTGAAGCAAGCTCTGTGCAGCGCACCGATCCTGTCTCTTCTTGAAGGGACAGAGGATTTCGTAGTGTACTGTGATGCTTCTAATCAAGGGCTTGGATGTGTTCTTATGCAAAGAGGAAAGGTTATATCCTACGCCTCAAGACAACTAAAGACACATGAGGTGAATTCTACAACAGATGACCTTGAACTAGGAGCAGTGGTTTTTGCCTTAAAGATCTGGAGGCATTACCTATATGGTACAAAGTGCACAGTCTTTACTGATCATAAAAGCCTTCAACATATCTTTGATCAGAAAGAACACAACATGAGGAAACGACGGTGGGTGGAACTATTGAACGACTATGAATGTTAGATTTTTTATCACCCTGGTAAAGCAAACGTAGTAGCTGACGCCCTTAGCAGAAAAGAATACTCGGGACGCCGAGTAAAGTCGTTGACTATCAAAATCCATTCACATCTGTCCACACATACCAGAGAGGCTCAACTCGAGGCCTTGAAACCCGAAAATGTGGCAGGTGAAATCCTGAGAGGAATGAATAAGAACTTCCAAGTCAGGGATGATGGAGTCTACTGTTTCATGAACCGGATCTGGACACCAAAGTTCGGTGGTTACAAATACGTGGTTATGAATGAAGCACACAAAACTCGATACTCCATTCATCCAGGTTCAGACAAGATGTATGTGGACCTCAAGAAACTATACTGGTGGCCTAACATGAAGGCCGAAATCGCTACCTTTGTGGGCAAGTGCCTTACTTGTGCCAAAGTCAAGGTAGAGTACCAGAAACCTTCAGGTTTATTGCAACAACCTGAAATGCCTGAATGGAAGTGGGAGCGGATTACGATGGATTTCATAACTAAGTTACCCAAGACATCGGGTGGTTATGATACTATTTGGGTGATCGTCGATAGATTGACCAAATCCGCACACATCTTGCCAATAAAAGAAACCGACAAGATGGAGAAGCTAACAAGAACTTACCTCAAGGAAATCGTTAGACTGCATGGTGTGCCAATATCTATTATTTCAGACTGAGATAGTAGATTCACCTCTCGTTTCTGGCAGTCTTTAGAAAAATCTTTCAGAACTAGGCTGGACATGAGTACAGCCTACCATCCACAAACCGACAGACAAAGTGAGAGGACGATTCAAACTTTAGAAGACATGCTGCGAGCTTGCGTGATAGACTTTGGATAGGCATGAGATACTCATTTACCCATTGTCGAATTCTCTTACAACAACAGTTATCACACTAGCATAAAGGCTGCTCCTTTCGAAGCCCTCTATGGCCGCAAGTGCATATCACCTCTGTGCTGGGATGAAGTGTGTGACATGCAACTAGCTAGAGGTCAAACTCCTGACAGTACTCTCACTAGTCTGGAAATCATTCGCGAAACTACGGAGCAAATCGTACAAATTCGGGAGTGACTTAAAGCTTCCAGAGATAGACAGAAAAGCTACGCTGACAAAAGAAGAAAACCTTTGGAATTCCAGGTTGGTGACCGCGTCTTGTTGAATGTCTCACCCTAGAAGGGCATGATACGCTTTGGAAAGCGTGACAAGCTGAATCCAAGGTACATTGGACCATTCGAGATTCTTGCTAGAATCGGTCCAGTAGCTTACAAACTTCGACTACCCCAAGAACTGAGTAACATACATTCTATCTTCCACGTCTCTAACTTGAAAAAGTGCTTATCCGACGAGACTCTTGTGATCCCACTCGACGAGTTCGAGGTAAACGAGAATCTCAACTTCGTGGAAGAACCCGTAGAGATCTTAGACAGGGAAGTAAAGAGAACCAAACAAAGTCGTATCCCGATAGTGAAGGTTCGCTGGAATGCAAAATAAGGACCGTAATTCACTTGGAGTGGGAGGATCAAATGCAACAGAAGTATCCACATCTTTTTCCCTAGTCTTTCTGTATCTCTTTAGTCCAAATTTCGGGACAAAATTCTCTCTAACGGGGGGATAATGTAACATCCCGTTATTTTTCTATCTTGTGAAGCCAATCAGTTCAATCAAAAGTCGGACTTGTTTCTGTTATATTTTAGCTTTGTTAAGGGTCTGTTTGAGAGTTCTAAGCCTAGTACACTCAAGGATTGTGTGTTAGGAAGTATTAAATTGAGATCATTGAGTTGCAGTTGAGCCAGAAACACCTTCACAAGGAGTTCACGGCCGCAAACTAGGGTTTATGGTCGTGAACCCATGTTGGCCGTGAACCCCTCATCATATATATGGTGTTCCTTCATTATTTCTTCATTTCTCACATATTCAAGTCAAGAACTCTCAAAACTCTCTCAAGTATCATCAAGAACACTATTCTTTCTCTTCAAAATCGTAAGTGATTCATCCCTTGTTACTTGATATCCTTCTTATTCACAAGAAACTCTTTGATTTCATCCATGAATTCATCACTTTTGGTTTAGATCTTCAAATCATCATCCTTTACACCAAGAACACCAAGAACACACACTTGTTCTTGGGCCGTAAACTCCCTAAAGGATTCCAAAACGTGAGTATCTCTTCTATCATCTTATTATCCATTAGAAACACTTGATTCAAACCAAGAAACAAACACCCAAATCCATGATCTTCAAGAGTTCATGGCCGTGAACCCTTCATCCATGGCTGTGAACCCTTAATAGGATCTTGATGTGGCCGTAAACCCTTCATAGGATCTTGATGTGGTCGTAAACCCTTCATGAGAACAAGTCTTGGCAGTAAAAACTTCATGTGTGTGGCCGTAAACACCTCTATGGCTGTAAACACTTATAGTGTAGCCGTGAACACCCTTTCATCAATGACATGTGATTGTAACACTTCATTTCAAGTGTTTCCTAGCACCTAAGGTTGTTTACCTTACATTATTAGTTGTTATATACTCTAAGTATACAGATATATGTGTCATTATATGCTTATTAGGATCCATTTGTGTTCAAGAAGTCAATTGGCATTCTTAGCATCCTATATCGATCTTTCATTTGAATCACTCACTACAGGTGAGTTCATACCCCCGTATTTTCATAGTTTTTACTGCTTTAGGGGGGGGGGGGATACAAGTCTAACACAAAGATTTTGTGTTATAAACAAATGATTTCAAATATCTTATCAAAATGGATTTCAGTTATCATCAAATCAAATGGTTTCAAAGATTGTGTTAAAACGACATCAAGTCACCAAAATTATTTTATTAAACTTATTTTAAATGATTTATAAACTTATATTTTCCCCCAAAATCATATATATATATATATATATATATATATATATATATATATATATATATATATATATATATATATATATATATATATATATATATATATATATATATATAAGATTTAAAAGGCTTAGGACTGATAACTCCCTTTGATTCCTTTTCCATGTTTGGATGTGGGCTTATAAGAATCGGTTATTTGTCTGAATGTCATTTAAATTTTACTTATATATATTTGTATATGTATATAAATATAAAAGTTATTTCATTCAGTTCAAATACCCTTTGTAACATGTTGAGCAAGGGGTTGCATTCATGAACAGTTTGTATCAATTCAGAAAGTACATATAAATTATAATAAGTATAATTTATGATTCATAGAACGTTAATTGACGATTCAAGGATACTAAAGTACACTGTTTTACAAGAACAAGGGTTTGATTCAAAACTAATCAAGAGTATACATCTTTCATATACTAATTCAGGGGCATACTATCAATCATTCATTTCAGAATGATTGGGTTTTCATAATTATTATACATGTAACCTCTATATGCTTTTTATGAGTCATTTGATTCAGGTTGTTTAGTTCATTTAAACAACATAGTTAAAGTCCTGACATTATAACCAAAATCTCCAGTCGGGGATCGAAACAATGTGTGTATAGATCTATATTGGGATTGACAACCCCACACTCAAACTGCTAGCTACAGTCAGGCATACACGCCTACGAGTGACAGTTGTTATCAACAGTTTTTGAAGCCTTCAAAGCGTTGGGTCAGGCCATCTAGTCTCAGTATGATTCTAATAACTCATTAAAAAGATATTAACAATACGTTAGTGTATAATTAACTAAACATAAGTACATTTTCAAAGTACTAGTTTACAAGATACAAATTTACAGTATTACATTACAGTTTACAATAACAGCTGGTGGAACTAGGAACACTCACAGTTACAAGTTTTACATAAATACAAATACAGAACATTGGTTTACAAACAAAACGGTTTTATGAGATTAAAACTACTTTTCATATACAGCAGAAAATATAGGATTTTTTGGAACAGTTTACATATTCAAGAAACAGAAAACATTCATTCAAACATAAATATTTATGCACTCACTCAACTTTATGTTGATACTCTCTTTTCAAATTACTTGTATTCTCAGGGAATCAGTAGAAAGGTACTCCCTGAGCTTTTGAGAAGATGGAGCTATTTTCAGTCATGTCTTCTTCTCGTATAACTATTTTGGTGTCAATATACAGTGATTGAACACATGTAAATACTTATACTTTTTAAATACAATGGTTGTTTGTACTTTGATTAATATGATGCATGTGTTGTGATACTAAAAATGAAGTCATCCACCCCCGGACGTTTCCGCTGTCTGGTTTGGGGGTGTGACATTATATATAACCATTTTTCATGCATTTTGGTTATAAAAAAGTTGCCTCAGAAAAAACAAAGAATTGTTTGTTATAATATTTAATATGTTGTGTATAAACAAGCCATTTGGACCTTTGTGCTGTGTTTGGTTGATATTTATTTATTCATAAGATGTAATAGATAAATATGTATTTTTTTCATTTATTGATTTGTTGTAATAAATTAATTAGACTAGACGTATTTTTTTTAAATGTAACAAGATGAAGAATTGACCTCCTTGAAGATGAATTAACCACTTGAGACCATAATCCCAACCATGAGATTCTACTATTAGTTTAGGGTTTAATTATAATCTTAATGGTTTAAGTGCAACAACCTTTACAACATGAAGACTTGAAGTTCTTTTTGCAAGCAATAGTTAACTTGGAAAGTGAGAGTGTGAAGACCTTTTGAAGTTTCCCTTAAGTCCTTTAGGAAATACTTAATAATTCTTGTGATGGCTCACAAAATTATTACTAGACATGACTTGGTTTATACACATTATTATGCATGTATGTGATGTTTATTTTATGTTATTGTATGTTATGTTTGATGTATGAAAATGGTTTTTACAAACTAAATAATATTTTAACATAAGATAATATCACTTGGAGTTTGAGTAAAAAAATATTTAAAATATAACATAAGATGTTTATAAATACATATTTATAAAAGCGTTTTTACCGGTTAAAAATCGATTTTTTGTTGAAAATAGTTTTATTGTAAAACTTATAAATACCTAACTTTAAAATATTTAAAAGGGTTTAAAAGGTTTTTAAACATTATATAAACTCCATGTCTTTATAATAAATAAAAGGGTTTTTATTAAAAATACAAAAATCAATATACAACGTTATAACGACAAATAATAAAACTAGTGATTATTTTTTACGTCGAAACTTAATATATGATATTGGTGTTTTAAACGTAATGCAACATGTTGATATTATCTTTTATTCATGCCAAAGGAGATTTAAAACATAAGTTTCATCACCCAAGTTTTGGTTTATCAAAATATAAATTTTATTACAAGATGCATAGAGTTTATAAAATAAAATAAGTTTATTCTACAAATTCATGAAGTCATAAGTATTTTATTGTTAAAAGTAGATTTAAAATAATGATTTTATAACTCATCCAAAACTTCAAGTCTTAAGTATAAAATGAAGTTTTATTAAGACTATTACAAGTTCTTAAAACCGCTCTACGACTAAGCTTCAAAATATCGGATTTTGGTTTATAATTGATTGCGGCTAATGGTAAATAAAATGAAGTTTTACTTGGTACCTAATGAACCTTATAACAAGTGATATGATTTTTACAAAAGGGTACATGAATTGTTGGATGCATGTCATTTTCATGAGACCATGTTTTTTATAACTATAATTGTAAAAAATATATAAAACCTTTTTTTAAAAATGCAAGTCATTGCCGTCCTTTTGCAAACACTCGATATCGTTTGTATGGTCTTGGTGGAATAGCGTCACCTGGTCATTAGGATTCTCTTATGATGATCGGGGTAGTTTTGTAGTTTTTGGTGTCCAAAGGGTTGCCTTGTCACTGGTTAGTTGTAATGCTACAAGTTGTTTCAAGTAGGATGACTTGATCGAAATCTTGTGTGATAAAGGTCACCTAAGCATGAGAGGTCCGTGTTAGGAATAAATCTGAGATGACGAATGTGGAATATCAAGAACAATCAAGAATCAATCACCATAATATGCAAGTAATCTGATAAAGGTTTTTGTGTATATTGATTATCTCATGAACGTACAGAGAAAACCCTAATCTGGTAAAAATCTTATACAAAAAGCTAACCTAATGATTATTTATAGGGAACAATAAATATATGCCATAAATATAAAATCTATGCCTAATATAAAACCAATGCCTTAGAAGAGCTCGGTTAAGAACTTCAACTATAAAGTCACCGTAGGGAATCATAAAATGATTAACCCTAAAAAGGCTTCCCTAAATAACCAAATATGCAAATTTAGTTTCAATATCTCAAATACTAAACAATCTCCCCCTAGATGATGAAACTGATGAAGATCACGATTTCCGATCTTCTTGGCATTTCTCCCCCTAAATTGTGATACTCATCAGCACATGGGGTCTTCAAAGCGAGAGAAATAAAAATAATTTTCCAAATACGAACTCCCCCTTGAATAATCATCACTCCCCCTTAAATCTTCAACAAATGACATGGAGAGAATCCGGAAAGTTAAGAAGAATCACCAACAATCTTCAAAACCCGTCAGATATGATGAAATAAATCCCTTTAGAATAAACCCAATTCTCAAAAATTAAAACCAAAAAAATAAAAAAATAATAATTTTGTATTTTTCGATTTTTAAATTTAAACAAAAGAATAGAATAAGAAGCAATTATTTACAAGGGTTTAAAAAGAATAAGACCAAAGAAAAAGATAAGAAATGAAAATATTTTGGAAAGAAGGGGTAAAAATGGTAAAAACCCGTCAGATATGATGAAATAAATCTGTGAAAACTGAAAGGCAGGGGGAAAAATTTGAGAAATAACCCATTTTGTTCGTTTTTAATGCTGAACTAAATAACGATCTTTCAAAGGGGTCTGAAACGGTAAATATTAGAAATATTCGGGGATCAGAACAGTCAAAGCGCTGAATTTGGAGGGGTCAAAATTGAAACATTAGTCATCGTCTTCACTGGAACGTAAATATGATACGTTCTTTGACTAGAAAAAGTCAAAATAAAAAAAAATACGTTTAATTTCGGCTCCAACAAATTCCGATTTCAGTTTTTGGTTTTGATCCGATGACAGTCTCCTTGAAGTTCCGATTTGTGATATGCAATTCCAATTCCTATTGATAATTTGAAAGGTTCGATAATCCGATTATGAACCTGTGAATGTGAATGCCCATTCCTGT
Source organism: Lactuca virosa (assembly GCF_052849685.1). NCBI lineage: Eukaryota > Viridiplantae > Streptophyta > Magnoliopsida > Asterales > Asteraceae > Lactuca > Lactuca virosa. The sequence continues at coordinate 150,644,455 of NC_136434.1, read as the reverse complement.
AGATGCAGATGAGGACGCGAATCTAATCCTCTCGCTCCGATTTCAAATGGACATGGACCGAAAGCGAATCTCAGGTTCCCTTCATATACATACCCAAAGCGAACGTTCGCTTCAATAAGGAACCTGCGAACTTGAATTCGATCTCAGAACTCCGATTTCGACTTTGAAGCGAGAAAAACTGATTTTGGATTTTCAACTCCAAAGAAGCGAAATTGATTACACATTCAGTTTCGTTTTGGTGTCTTGAGGCGAGAGACGAACTTCACTTCAATTGATTGTCAGGTTTGTTGCGAATCTAATTCAATGGATCAGGGACCGAAAGCGAATCTCAGGTTCGCTTTAAATCCAATTACCCACCTTTCGTTCCGAATCTATTGATTACACATCCAAAGTGAACCCAACCGAACGTTTGGTTCCATTCATTTCCAATTTTTGGACACCAACCCAAGTTCGCTTCTTGACCTTCGCTTCACTACGTTCGCTTCATTGACTTTCGCTTCTTGTTTAATGAAGTTCGCTTTTGGTTGATGAAGTTCGTTTCTTGATGATTATCTCCGATTCCCACTGTTCTCAGTTTGGATGTGAAGGAATTGAAGCACGGATATGATTTTGGGTCGTCGACATCAATTTACTGGAACGCTCAATTCTAAAAGAGTTTTACCTCAAGTTACAAAATTGGTCCTTAGTGAATTAGCTAAGAATTGGTTTTTTCCCAACATTCCGAAAGTAATCATGTTTGTCTTAAATTGCGAAAGTAACACTTTATTTCTTCAAAGTGGCGAATCTGACCCTTCTTAACGCTGTGAACTGACAGCTTGTGCCCTTTTTGCTGAAATGTGTCAGGTGGCAGCTTACTTTATGCAGAAAATGTCACTTTTTCACTCATTTTTCAGCTTTTGTCATTTCCAACAATTTAAAAGATCAAGAGATTTAATTTCTTCAACAAGATTTCATATCTTTGACCCAATATTCACCAGATCTCACCAAAATTTGTCCCTTTTTTTTGATAAAGGGCAAAACTTTTTATGGGACTTTTGGTACCCATTTAAGATTTAACATTGAAGTTGGTTTCTTGCACACCCACTTATTTGAAGAATATTTATCATCCTCTGAAAATAATACCCGCTTCGTAGTTGGAAAACAAAAATTTCCAAAAAATTCATTAAACCAACCGAACACTATTTTCTCTTTTCTCCAACTCCTAACATATTCATCTGAATGAAATTTCCTTTGAACATCCTTTACTTCAGATTTCTGAACCTTTTCACATGCATTAGATACTTGTACCTTGGGCATCCAAACCTTCTTCATTTTACTCTTGTTCTTCCTCTTGTTCTTCTTTCTTTTCTGATTTTTAGGATTCAGAAACAAATTTCGGATCTGAACAGCCTTTTCATCTTTCTGATTGTTCTTCCTCTGCTCTTTCAAAAACTTTTTACTCTTGAGAAGAATTTTGTGAATTTTATTTTGAAAAGCCCTCAAATCCTCAGTTTGAGTTCAGATACGCCCGAAGGTGCACCCGAATCCCTCAAACCAAGGCTCTGATACCAACTTGTAACGCCCAAATTTTTAAAACAATTTTTCACAATTTCAAAACATACTTTCATTCATAAAATAATAATAAACATAATGTATCCACTGTCATCATAGAAAAACATATCCCAGAATCACATAAACAAAAGCTCCATGAGTGTGTACAGATCATGCCGGCGCCTTCCCGCGATCCTCACCGGTACCTGAAACACATAACACAACATTGTAAGCATAAATGCTTAGTGAGTTCCCCAAAATACCACACACAACACATATTAGCCACTTGAGGCTATAACTCTGTTGACCCTCTGGTCAATGTGCCGCAGTGGGACCCTCCACTCCCATAACTCTGTGGGCCCTCTGGCCCTAACTCTATGGACCTTCCGGTCCTAACTCTGTAAACTCTGAAACATACATAGCATAAATCACATAGAAATCACAACATGCAAAGGCATACAAAATACTCTGTCACATAACTCTAATTACCACTCTGGGTAAAGTATAGTGAGAAGACTCACCTCGGGTAACTCGGATAATCTCGCACTCGAATATAATGATCTAGCCCCCGCCTAATCACATACACAATATCCTCAAATAAATAATGGCTCTCAAAGGCTAGATTAAATCCCTTTCTACAATCCCACAGAAGGGTAAAAGACCATTTTACCCCTCCTTGACCCAAAAGTCCAAATGTTGACCAAAACCCTAAAAGTCAACGAAAGTCAACAGGGGCAGTACGCTGCGCGTACCATCTCTGGTACGCTGGGCGTACTCCGGCGATCCAGAATCGGGGTCTCGGACCCTTACGCTGCGCGTACTGAGATTTACGCCCAGCGTAAGTCTCAGTTTCATGCACTTCATGGATTTTGGTCTTAAATGGTTAAGACACAAACTCAAACTCCAGATCTGACTCTCCTTAAGCCTCTTATCCCATAAAGTCGGAACCTTTAAGCCTTTGCATGGCTGTAAAGGTCCCTACACTCTCTAACACCTTTCCTTTCTCCTCCAAAGATCTAGATCTAATGCATGACTCAATATTCACGTCCAAGATTATATTTTTATGGACATACAACTCATATAGTCCTGAAATATGATAGATCTAGGCCAATGGAGACCATTTGCTCATAAAGTCTCCATCTTGGGACCAAAAACCCTAGAAATGGGTCCAAGAAGCACACAACACCAAAGACAAGGCAAGTTTTGAGCTTTTTACCTCAGGAAGAAGCTCCAACCTCTGAAAAGCTCGGATCTACTCTTTCCTACAAACTTCTAGCTTCCAAAATGGCCTCTTCTTCTCTTCCCCCGCCTTGAAATGACACTTAGAAGCTTAGAACACCAACACACTAGCTAGAAACGAAGGAGGACTCTCTTTTAGGGTTTCACTCTCTGGAATGGAGGCTGAGGTCAAGGCCATAGCATTCCTCTTATAGTGCACAAGCCCTAAATTAGGGTTTTCACCTGGGCCGGTTACGCCCGTCGTAACCGGGGCGTACCCGGGCGAGTCTGCGTCCAAAATAAGCGCGCGAGTACGCGCAGCGTACTCCTCAGTATGCCCAGCGTACTCACAAGCCTAACACTTTTACTTTAAGGGACTTAAATTGACAACTTGGAAAAGGAGAAGGGTTAAATAGTTGTACCTGAATTTCGGGATGTTACATTCTGAATCTGAACATTTGAAGACTTTTGAACACAATCCTTAGGAGTTTGATAAATCTGATAATCTTGAATTATTGGCTTTTTGTAAGGAACCATTCCTTCAAAAACATCTTCATAACATAAAGAATCATCTGTTATAGTTCCAATAGAACAAAATACCTTTGTTTTCACTATTTCAGAAGACTTGATTTGCGATTCACCATTTGAAACACTAAATTCGGAGCTAATGACTTCTGAATCACAAACCTTTGTATGAACATCTGACTCCCCCTCCACAAAAGCATCTGGAGTCACCTTTTCTTCAGAAACATGAAGAACATTATGAACTTCATCAAGAACACCTTCCTTTTCTTTTTTTTCTTTCTCTGACTTCTGTTGTATATGCTTCAAAAGTAAGTATTCTTTGATAATGATAAATTGTTTTAACAAATCTTTATCTTGCTCTACACAATTACTTTTAAATCCACCACTAGAGATCTGTGTGAAATCACCAATCTTCTCATCAATATAGAGATTATACATCTCAATGGCGTTCTTCAACATAGATTGTTCAGGAACATCCCAAAACAAATATCCTTCTTTAAGACGAAACTTTGGATCTGTAACTTTTAATCCTAGTCTTTTCATGTCTTTTGATGAGAATTAAATTCTCTAAGATCGTTTAGATTCGTAACAGATTTAGACAAACACAATAAAAGCAAAGAACACCGGACGAATCAAACAAGAGCTGAATGATTAATATGCTCCACCTCAGAAGAGCTCGATAAAGAACTTCGACTGTAGAGGTGTGCTAGGGTTACAGTACAATGAAAGGAATAATAATTATGAGGCATCCAGAGAACGATGCATGCATGCATCTTATATAGTAAACCCTAATATCATAAACACGGCTGGACAGGCCTAAAACCGTGATACCAATGGACCAAGGTAACATGCCCAATGACGCAACTCCTTGACCCAACAATCTCCCCCTTTACGTCAATCGAGGCGAGAGATCATTTCGGTTGAGTGAGAGTAGATTTCTTCACAGTCTTGAATAACTTCAGTATGATGGCGAGAAGAGTTTGATGGAAGTCAATATACCACCGAAGCATATCCGAATTTTTTTTCTTATCAGCATCACTATTTTGCTTACACCTGTGAATGATGTCAAGAATGTGGTCCAGACAAGAAGTGGAGAACAGGTGTTTATCGTCAAGAGCGAACAAGGACTTTTGGCCTTCGGCTCTGGTGAACATGATTGTGTGATATTTTGGGTCAATCCTACCCATCTGCATCTTGTTAACATCGCTTGCCTTCCTAATTGGTTTGATTGCAGGCTTCTTCCTTAAGTCAGAGGCGATCTCTTGATCCATCTTGGCAACCTCATGAATGTAAGAAACTAATATTCGCTTGATATGATCGATGATAGGCTCATACTGGTGTTGATCAGTTAGCAAAATGTTGTTCAGGAGGATCCAGTCGTGTGGGTTTAAGTTCGGCAGATCAGCAAGAGAGATCATATGAACCGAGTTGTCAGAGCCTCGGGTCACTTTGAACTTCACATTTATAAAATTTCCCGCTGAGGTTGGTTTTAATACCTTGACTGTTGTGATCTTTTGTGCGCTCCAGGTCAAGTGTTGTGGTTGAGAGAATGCGAGATAGTAGTCAATTAATTCTCGGTCAACCTTCGGGTTAGGAGAAGGAACAGCGGCGATTGGTTCAAAGTAATGAAACACAAATGCCTTTCGGGTGATAGGCATGTCGAACTGAGAGTCTCTCGAATTCTCACGATCAAACGAGATGACCGGTTCAAGCCAATGAGTGCTAGGAGACTCGATTGCTTCTTTTAAGAGTCTCTCCAACGACCACAAAGGAAATAGAGTTTTTCTACTTTCCAATGCGTCGTGAGCTTCTATTCTTTTTCTTTCCCTCTCTTCTTCTTCTCTTGCGATGCGAAGATTTTCATCAAACACTCGGTCACATTGCTTTCTTTTAAGATTATCTTCTTCGTTTTATTGCTCATCACTTTCATTGATTATCTTTTTGTCTTTGTCCTTCAGACTAGAACCTGAAGCTTCATTACCCTTCGGTTCAGTGGTGACTTTCGGTTTTTGAATAGGTTTGCTTGTCGGAGGTTGTGGGGGTTGACCCTGACTTGCTTTCCCCCTTATTTCGGTGGGACACCAGTCTCCGGAACACCTTCTATACGGATCAACATGTCAAGAGCAGGTCTCAGCTTCTCAGCCAAGTGCCGTCGAACGGTGAGAGTAAGAACCGAATCATGTGCCTCTAGGAGATTGAATAGAAGAGAGTGCACATCACCAACACAACTTTTGATAACTGCTCTCTCAGACTTGAGATCATCAATTTCCTTGGTCGTCTGTTTGAGCTTCAAGGTCTGAGTTTTGAGCTGAGTAGTGCGAAGAGCCAGTTCATCCATGATTTTGTTTTCCACAGCTAACTCAGTCTGGAGTTGATAAAAACGAGACTTGACTGAAGATACAAACTCTGCATTATCAGCTTTAATCTCCGTTCTAATGCTTTCAAAATGCTTATGCTCATCCTGAAGCGAAGTGATGAGATTCTTAATAGCAGCATTCACCATATTAGCATTCTTTTGAGAAGCTGGCTGGAGAGAGTCCAAAAACACTTGAGCATCTGAGATTAGTTTTTCGACATTTTCGGTCGCTTTCTTGCATTCGTTTGTTGACTTTTCAATAGCGATGGTCGCTTTCTGGCAAGAGGAGGTGGAAGCTTCAATGGCTTTGGTAGCTGTGGAAATAGAGGAGTCATGGTCATTGACAAAAGTTGCCAACATAGCTTTGATAATAGTCTTTAAATAAGTCTCTTTTGGAGTGGAAGAGGAAGAGGAAATCAGCTTGTCAAGTTTCTCGTTAAGATCTTGTAGATGCCGTTTCGTTACAGGAGCATCATCATCATCATCATCGCTCTGAACTCTGTAGGGGCTATAATAGAAGGAATCAAAATCAACATCCTCCCCACCGAGAACGGTGTCAGATTCGTTTGAGATAGGTGGAGATAGAGGTTTAGAGGTAATCGGGGTTTCAGTCCCTAAAGTAGGTGCCCCCGTATCAGATACGTTGACACGAACTTGAGGTTTGGTTGTAGTAGTGGTGGTGGTGGTAATTTCGGTGAATAAAGGGGTTGGTATTAGTATAGAAGTTGCAGTTGAAGAAGAGATTGGAGGAGGGCATGGAGCAATTGTAATAGGAACAGAGCGAGTAGGAGAGAAAGGAGGTGAGTTTCGGTTAACCTGATGAGTCGGTGAAGTTGGAGGCGAATTTCCTCGGTGCAAACTCTCATCTTGAGAATGTTCACTATCGCTTAACTCTTGTTCGGGTTGTTGGTCAGAGGGAACATAGTCTGAATCACTTGAAGACTGAGCCTTTGGCTTGGGCGCCTTCTTCTTGATCTTTCGCTTCTTAGGAGCGGAAGTAGCTGCTTGTTCAGACTTTCGCTTTTTAGGCGTAGCAGCTTTAGATGATGGTCCTTCCTTCTCGCTTTTGTTGGGTTATGAGCATTCTAACACTCCTAAGTGTACATGCAACCCTAAATACCTTGGATCTATGTTTTCTCTATTATACATACAATTATGAACATCCAAGGTATTATCCTAATCTAGCATACAAAATAATAAATATAACAAGATATAATACATACCTCTTTGATGTAGAATGTCTTCATGAAGCTTGAGTGCCTAGTGCCCCAAATGTGACACCTCAAATGGTTCACACAACACCAAATACACTTGGAATAACTTGAGAGAAACTTGAACACTCCTTGAAATCGTCTAGCCCTGACACTCACACATTAGTGCACGATTTCTTGAGCCATGGGATTCTTTTATATGGTGGCTATTAGGGTTACACCATGTAACTCATAACTTTACCCATTCCTTATGCTCCATGGATTTTAACCTCCATGGAGTATCCATGGGTCACCCCATGGACTTAGTCCAACATAAGAAATCTTGGATCACAAGCCCACATATATAAGAATGAATGATTTACACAATCAACCCATATATTTAATTAGTCTCCTTTTGATCACTTAATTAATTCCAAATTAATTCTTGATCAATACTAATTAAATAACCTTATTAATATATTAGAACTTATAATATATTAACCAACCTTAAGTGTTATTTCTCTCATTATAGTCTATCCAAATGCATGATGCCATGCAACCCAAATGGACCATGCCGGGTCGGGTCAAGTCTTACCAATTATAGTTATGGACTTAGACATTAATCCAACAGTCTCCCACTTGGATAAGTCTAAAACTATTATTGCGTATGACTTCAGGAACCGATCAGCAATCGTAGCTCTCAAAAGCTTCTGTCGAACTCTGACCTTGTTGATGAACTCTGACCTTTGTCAATGACTTGTCCATTAGATAAGGGATCATATATTCCTCCATTCTAGATATCATATGGACTGAGACATGGATTATCAATCATTCTCTCTGTCCATTTGTTGTTTCCCGATTTCCGATTCATGATGACTGACTGATTGAACTAATCAAATCAGTCCTGACTTGGCCAAGCACTCACATGTATCATCTTTAAATCATCTAGGGGCCCACAGATATCGCTTTTATCCCGAAGGTAAAAGGAATGGATAAACTTCGACTCATATGGCTTTTTCTACTACTTGTTGAATCATACACAAAGGCACGTTTTATAACATCGAGTTACCAATGCGTTTTCGTGCAATCAATGTATAACCAACTCATAGTAACAACTCATATCTCTAGGTTTGAAGAATATAAGATATTATCGTCTCATGATCACTCGTGATAAAATCCATGAAGTGATTCAAATGAGCGTGGGTTGAATCCAATACTCAGAACTTATGAGCACTCATGAGTGTTGTAGCACCACTTTGTCCACCAACTTGGACCTCTACAAACCAACCCATGACAGTCTTGATTCATATCTACTTCCAACATATGACCGACTGTGGATGATTTGAATAACTTAATCATTCAGGAAGAGCGACTTAGTTATTCTGGAAGTCAAAACATGCAAAGTGAAACACAAGAATAAATGAATCAAATATGGTATCAAACCCTATGAATATAAATAAACACTTTTATTTATCATCATACCGATTACTCATTATTCATTGTTTCGGTTTTATCAACTTTATACTTGAATTAAAAACACTAGTTGTCCCACGCTCCAAGCATGTACACTATGTTTTTCTTAAACAATAGCTTTGCCATACACCAAGTATGCACTCTATGTTTGTCTATGATCCTTACTTTGTGAAATAAACCAATTGAACATAATTTCAATGATTCTAATTTCACACTCCCAAATCCTTATCGAAAAATGTGAGAATTTCAAAATCCTATCATTTATCGAAATCTGTTTAGATTTTAAACTTATATGCACTGACCCTCCTGTAATGAATATGTACAAAGTCACAAAGACTTGTCAACTGTCATTATAAGGTATTCCAATGGAGATCAACTCCATGGAAACTAAGTCTCATATTCAATGTACATTGCTTTGGACATGCTTCTTGCATTAAGTTTTCTAATCTTACACAGATAACTTCCACCTATGGAGACAACTCCATATTCTCATTTTGACTATCACTTCTGAATAAGAGATGCCTCTTTTCAGAATATGTCAATATGGTCCTTCCAAAATTAGCACTATACTTCCAACTGTCCCTGAGCAACCAATCTTTGGTAAACCTCATATTGTCCTCGACAATTGCTTAATCATTTTAGTCATATCCAATTCTAGACCTTTTCCCTTCTTAATGCCTCCGGGCATTTGGAAAAATTTAGAAATGACAAATATTATAGCACATGCAATCGATCCTGTACCCAAAGCAAATGGTACACGATTCATGATGTCTCACATAATGACATGATTCTAGACCAGTCTTTTGCTACAATATTTTTATTTGCCATGTTTTCAAAATTTGAATATGAAGAGGGATGCCGTAATCATAATCGAATTTTGAGAACACAATATATAGAATTTCCTTAAGTTGAACCAATCCAACATGAAATTCATATATATATATTCTTGACTAAAGATGATTAAGGTCTCAATCTAAGCCTTTAGAACTGAAATGAAGTATATCCTCTCCCTTAATTATAGCAAAACAACTTTTTCAATTCCTGCAGCCTCACGAATTGAAACTTTTGTTTTCTATAATTAACATTGCTAACTTGCAACACTAACAATAATTATCATGCTCCCACTAACATGATGATTATTAGCATAACACTTATGCTCCTACTAGCTTTGACATGTACTTAGAAATCAGCTGGACTTCTAGAAATCTACTTTATTGACTTCCTTACCAAAGTTCAGATATCTGATACGAGATGCTTTGATAAAACTTTATCAAAATCATACACCTTTCCTTAGATAGCATGCATGTGTGTCTAAACAATTTCAGAACTATGAAAAGGGATGCCGTAATCATAGTCTCAATTGTTTAGACCTTTTGCCATCTGCTTCAAATCTACTTGGTGGAAGTGTTTCCTCACCATCATTTTCATGAATCGGAGAGAAACCTTATGACCCTTAGATTTTATGGTGTATGTGTTCTTATCCATGTGAATCGTCAAAACCATAGTCACAAGACAAGGATAATGACAAATCCATAGAAGTTTGGGAAGTTGATCTTCTAATCAAATTTGCTTTACTATCATTCCAAATCATTGCTGATTCAGCAGCACCAAGCAAATAGATATGATCATTAAGGTTCATGTCATAGTCTGTTTCATAGTAGTCCCAAAGGAACTCACTATGTGACTTAGAAAGTGATTGAACATCCAACTTTCTCAAGACTTTGACACCCAACTCTCCCAGCTTGTCAATATGTGACTTCATCTCTAAGATGTGATCACACATAGACCTTGCTTGCCATTAGGGCTTGAGTGACCTTAAACTTGTGGGTTAGGGAGAATAATTGGAGGAGGTGGAGGAAGTAAATTTCCAAGAGATTTGGGAAGATCATAGATGTCTGAACTAGTCATCTTTTGGGAGATATTCAAGATAGTTGATCTAAAGTCCTTAATATAACACCCAATATGAAATATTAAGGCTAGGATCCAACAACCTATTTATAACTGGAAGAGGGATGCCGTAATCCGAGTTATAAAATAGTTGAAGGTAGGTAAATGACGATTTACCAATTTCCACCATGAAAAACGAAATAATGTAATTAGGTTTTTAATTGGATTTGAAACTCCTAGATCTTTTGAGATTCATTGAACTTTTCAATGGCATGTTTCAATCTCGAGTGTGCCCTTCAGGTTTTATGACTGGGATGCCGAGGATCACAAAACAAGGTGTGAAGTAACCATGCAAATATACTTGGTACCCTTAATATTTACCCCTCAATCGATGTGCCGGTTAACCACACGAGCTCCACCGATACTATGATAAATATTAAGTTACCCTTTGCCTACCTTGTTAAGTCCAAGTTAGTGTGCCGGTTAACCACACACGCTCCACTAACGACTTAAGCAAAGTGCAAAGTGTAATTTCATGGGTTAGCACCAAATTCACATTTTCCTAAGTAACTAAGATTGGGTATTAATAAGAGTTTAGTTACTTAGTATTTATCATTAATACTTTTAATGAAAGGAGAATTATAGTCCTTGTCCTACCCGTTCGGCTAACGACCCTCCACCAGTCAAGGAAGCGGTGGGTGAGAGTGGACACCCATTAAACTGCCATTTTATAGGCAGTAACCTTATACCCCCCTTATAGACCGGCTTCGTGAATGAGGCCTACTAACGGTAAGACTGACTTTACTCTTATACATATATATAAATATTATTAACTTATAATATTATAAAGTATAAGGGTTGAATTTTAACTTTTAAAATTCTAAGGGCTAACTTGGAATTAAAGTATTCATAAGTGAAAACTTTTCAAATTCCAAAACTTGAGGGCAAGTTTTGAAACTATTCAAAACTAATTAATTCCATAACTTATGAGTTTAAAGTAGTTTTAATTAAAAAAAAAAAAAAAAAACTCTTCAAGTTCCATAACTACTTTAAACTAATTAAAAAAAATAACTTTTTTTTATTGTAACTTATGGAACTAATTAAGGTTACACTTTTTTTTTAATTTAATGAAGAGACTCTTGAACCTCCATAACTTGAGGACAAGTTATGGAGTCATAAAACCATTTAATTAGAACTAGACTCTTCATTTTGTAACCTTTGCCACCTTTTATGAGTTTTATGATTCTTAAATGTGACTTTTCATATAACTTGAGGACAAGTTACAAAAACACACTTTGGAATCAACTCTTAGATTAAAATGGATTGAAAACAACTATTTCACACAACTTTTCTATTAATCTAAGAACCTCATAAGAACAAGATAATTCAAATCATCAATCTTCAAGAAATTAGCATGAACATACAAACTAACACAAATCTTGAAATTATGACAATTATCTTAGAAATTGGATTAGCATGAACATTACCACATCAAAAACAAGTTTATAAGTCCAAAAACATCTTAGGGTAATGTTCCTAGTCCAATTCCAGCCAAAACAATCGAATATATGCATCCAACTCGATTTTTCAGCTACTTTTGCAAGTATAACAAGAAAACAAGCCTAGGCTCTGATACCACTGTTGGGTTATGAGCATTCTAACACTCCTAAGTGTACATGCAACCCTAAATACCTTGGATCTATGTTTTCTCTATTATACATACAATTATGAACATCCAAGGTATTATCCTAATCTAGCATACAAAATAATAAATATAACAAGATAGAATACATACCTCTTTGATGTAGAATGTCTTCATGAAGCTTGAGTGCCTAGTGCCCCAAGTGTGACACCTCAAATGGTTCACACAACACCAAATACACTTGGAATAACTTGAGAGAAACTTGAACACTCCTTGAAATCGTCTAGCCCTGACACTCACACATTAGTGCACGATTTCTTGAGCCATGGGATTCTTTTATATGGTGGCTATTAGGGTTACACCATGTAACTCATAACTTTACCCATTCCTTATGCTCCATGGATTTTAACCTCCATGGAGTATCCATGGGTCACCCCATGGACTTAGTCCAACATAAGAAATCTTGGATCACAAGCCCACATATATAAGAATGAATGATTTACACAATCAACCCATATATTTAATTAGTCTCCTTTTGATCACTTAATTAATTCCAAATTAATTCTTGATCAATACTAATTAAATAACCTTATTAATATATTAGAACTTATAATATATTAACCAACCTTAAGTGTTATTTCTCTCATTATAGTCTATCCAAATGCATGATGCCATGCAACCCAAATGGACCATGCCGGGTCGGGTCAAGTCTTACCAATTATAGTTTACAAAATATACAACCGAAATTTCACCTTAGAAGTAATGAAGCGAAATGGACCGAGCGTTCGGTTCATTTCGGTTCCCGAAAAATCTGGAACTGAAATAGACCGAGCGTTCGCTCTATTTCGCTTGTCCAATTTTGATGAGGCGAAAGTGGTTTCGTTACTGATTCAGCTTCCATCATTCCTAAGCCTTGGAGTATTTTATTAAAACTTGCTTCTGGTAAGGATTTCGTGAAGATGTCAGCTAATTGATCAGCGGATCGAACAAAGTGGATCTCAACGTTACCATCTTCTACGTGATCCTTGATGAAGTGGTATCTCAGTGCTATATGTTTCGTTTTTGAGTGTTGCACTGGGTTGTGACATATCCGAATAGCGCTTTCTGAGTCGCAATAGAGGGGAATTTTCTTCATGTTTAGGCCATAGTCTCTAAGTTGACTTTGTATCCATATGACCTGTGAAGTGCAAGACGCTGCGGCGATGTATTCAGCTTCGGCCGTAGAAAGAGACACGCACGTTTGTTTCTTGGATTGCTAGCTAACGAGTTTTCCATCAATGAATTGACACCCGCCAGTTGTGCTCTTTCAATCTAGACCACATCCTCCAAGATCGGCATCGGAGAATGCTTGAACAAAGAAGCCTGATTTCGCAGGGTACCAAAGACCGAGAGATGAGGTTTGCTTCAAATATCTGAAGATATTTTTCACAGCCACCATATGAGGTTCACGTGGATTAGCTTGGAACATGGCATAATAACAGACAGAAAACATAATATCTGGTCTACTAGTTGTTAGATACATTAGAGACCCTATCATTTGACGATAGAGGGTCATATTAGCAGTTGGTTTCTCCAGAGATGGTGTTAGCTTCGTCCTGAATGCCATTGGAACCTTTACTTTAGAATCTCCCATCATACCGAACTTCGCCAGTAGAGTCTTCGTGTAAGCCTCCTGATTAATGAATATGCCTTCTGTTCCCTGTCTTATGTTCAGTCCAAGGAAAAAGTTAATCGGACCCATTGAGCTCATCTCAAATTTAGTCTCCATCAACTTCCGGAATTCAGCCGTTAAGCTAGGATTCGTAGAACCAAAGATGATGTCATCGACATAGATTTGGATGATCATTAAATGGTTACCCTCTTTCTTGCGAAAGAAGGTTGGGGCAACCGAACCTTGTTTGAATTTTGACGTTTTTAGAAAGCGAGTTAGTGTTTCATACCAGGCTCTTGGAGCTTGCTTTAGACCATAAACCGCTTTGTCCAGAATATAGAAATGATCAGGATACTTCTTGTTCACAAAACCCGATGGTTGCTCCACATATACATTCTCTTCTAGTTCTCCATTCAAGAATGATGTGACAACCCAAAATTTTTTATTGGATTAGGTCAAACACATCAATTTAAGGTCAAATTTATAGGCTTCTAGACCGAGTATACGTAAGGGTTACGTATTAGGAAGCGAGTCACGTAAGAACCAAGAGCCTAGAACAACATTTGTGCCATAAAACCTCAACAAGTGAGGTTCACGACCAAGGACTATGTTCAAGGCTGTGAACCCCTCATGGGCCGTGAACTCATGGTATATAGATGAATGTTAGCCACTTTTCCTTCACTTCTTCTTTTCTTGGCAGCAAACACTCCATTCTCTCTCAAGTATCATCCGCAAACACTCCAATCTTTCACTCTTAAAACACCCCTTTCCTTAGATACTCCATAGAAGCTTGCAAGGATCTTCAAACTCTAGCCAAAACACAAAGATCTTCAAGTGTTCTTCACACTTGGGCCGTGAACCACTCATCAAGTTGGGCCGTGAACCATTCATCCATTTGGGCCGTGAACACCATTGGGCCGTGAACCAGTCATCCATTGGAGCCGTGAACCATTCATCCTTTGGGTCGTGAACACCCAATCAACCTCCTATCTTGTTTCCAACACTTCTTTGGTGAGTTATCCTTGCATCCTAGGTTGTTTCCCAATCTCCTTTGTCGCTAGATTTTCTAATTACATGCATATATGTATCAATATATGTCATTTAGGACTCGTTTGTGTCTCGGAACTTCATTCATGGAACTTCTCATCCTTACGCGAATCATCAATTGAATCACCCACATAAGGTGAGTTCATACCCCTATAATCAATCTTTTAAATGTTTTAAATGCTTTTAAAGGGAGGGGGGGATACAAGTTGAACACAATGATAATTGTCTAAATGTTATCTGTGATAAAACATCATTTTAAAGGATTTATTATGTGTTCATAAGTGATCAAATCATTTCAAAAACTCTTTTGAAGTTATGTTACTTCGTTGTTTATAATACCCTATTTTTAAAGTACAATCGTAACTCAATAGATAATTGAGTCTTTTCTACAAATCAGATACAGTTCCAGTAAACATACTAGTAAACTATAATATGTATAGTTTAGGGGTTCAGTTCATACTATCACTAGTACATGGAGGAACATACTATAACGAGAAACAGTTCAAACATACTATACACTAGAATAGAGAGAACATACTATACAAATAAAAGAATACTATAACTTTAATGTGAGCCACTACTTCATGGCACAACAATATACTGTTGTGTCACGTTATGTAACCAGAGTCTCCTGGAGGGAGAGCGTGAGTTTGTGTATAGATCTATACGGGATTGACCATCCTACACCTTGCTGCTAGCTACAGTGGGACCTGCAGGTCTACGGGTGATGAATGTCATACCATTTCGACGTCTTTGATCGTCGTGTTTACTAGTCAATCAAGTATGGTTATAACCTCATCACATTTTAACCTTAATTAACAAACTGGTTTTAAGGTAGTAAGTGCTTCAATAGTTATTTTATACAATATTACTGAATACTTTCATTTTCCCATTACATTCATATAGTGATATTCTCACATAAAAGGTAATGTAAACTATTTTCTAGAAAAGATAGTTACAAACTTGGGAAAACTTACATCATTCAAACGACAAACAGAACAGTCGAGTCTTAGTACATTCAGTTAGAAGGGGGCCTATAATGCTAACTTTATGATTCCTCGGTAGATACATCAGGGATATATATTAATCGGGTCCGATAGACAGTAGGATGGGTGCTTTCCGCTTCATTTCCTATTCCTTGTTTGGTTGTGGGCTTAGAGCAGATTCACCCAGTCTACTATCTATTCGATCTTAGCTATATATATATATATATATATATATATATATATATATATATATATATATATATATATATATATATATATATATATATATATATATATATATATATTCCGTATACACCAAGTAATCATAAGGAGTACCATGTATGGGTCAGGTCATAGTATACAAATTCAATACACCGTTTTCTAGTACAAAAAAAACACACTTTTTCAGATAGAACATTTAGTAGGCTAAACTAGAAACTTATCAGTAAAGGGTTTAATCCATTTTATTAAACCAGCATAACTTAAAGGGCCTTTAGTGGTTAATTCTATAATAACTTAGTTTATACATCAGGGTTATATATAATTAATATCTGATAGGCAGTTGGATGTGTGCTTTCCGCCTTACTTCCTGTTCCTTGTTTGGTTGTGGTCTTAGGGTAGATTCACACAGTTAACTATCCGTTCGATATTAGATTATATATAGCTAGTATAAACTAAGTGATTATAGAAGGAACTATTGTGGTTACCATTTTTACTAAATGAAATAAGGGTTTTTCTTAAAGATGTTTTCCTCAAATATAAAGGAACTATTACAGTTAACTCCGTGAGTACCAAATGAATACGCTAGGGTTATATACAACGAAGATCTAACAAACAATGGGATGTGTGACTTTCGCATCATTTCCTGATCCTTGTTTGGTTGTGGGCTTAGGGCAGATTCACACAATCGATTGTCTGTTTACTTTGGGTTTTTTTATAACTTGTATCCATTTAGTACTCATAGAAGGGATTGTAGAGCCATTTTTACTTATCTTTCATCATATAAGAAGATATAGGATCTTCTGGAGGAACAGACGAACTTTTATAAAAGAACTTACAACTTACTTTACATCTCTAAAATACTTATGAACTCACCAACTTAAATGCTGATCTACTCTTTCAAAATAACTTGTATTCTCAGGAAACTAGTAGACAGGTACACGCATTGGGATTTAGAAGATGGAGCATAGTAGCTTCATGTCTTGTTATGTTATTTACTTTTGGGGTCTAACTTTTGTGAATCACATACTTTGTAAACACTTTAATATTAATGCAATGGTTGTTTGTTACTTTGATTACTATGATGCATGTTTTGTGATACTAAACATGACGTCCTCCGCCCCCGAACGTTTCTGCTGTTCCGGTTTGGGGGTGTGACAAATGTACACTTGACATCTATTTGAAAAAATTCAAAATTCTTGTGAGCAGCATATGCCAGAAAGATCCGAACTGATTCGAACCTTGCTACAGGAGCGAAGGTTTCTTCATAATCTATACCTTCTTCCTGACAATATCCCTTAACCACTAGCCTTGCCTTGTTGCGTATCACGTTCCCTTCTTTGTCCATCTTGTTCCAGAATACCCATTTTAATCCAACCACAGATGCATCCTTTGGTGTAGGAATCAGTCTCCAGACTCGGTTTCGCTCAAACTCATTGAGTTTGTCTTGCATAGCCTGTACCCAATCAGAGTGATCAAGTGCAGAGTTAACTGTTTTCGGCTCAATCTTGGAGACAAACAAATTAAACATGTAGAATTCCACTTGAAAGAATAAAGCAGTTTGCTTTGCTTTCAGTTAAGAGCGTGTAAGAACTCCCTCAGATGGTTCACCAATTACTTGAGTTTTCGGATGATCTTTTGTCCATTTAGTGAGAGGAGGTTAGTTAGGATCATAAGCAGGATCCAATTCGGCATTGACTTCTTCTTCAAATTCTGACTGAATGTCGTCATCATTCGTATTACCATTCTCCCCCTCAAATGATGAAACAATTTCAACATCAGGTTTAGAATTCTCCCCCTCGATTGGACTTTCATGGTTCATTGTTGGAGATGGGTTCTCCCCCTGGAAAGGAAAATCAGGTCGCTTTGATGTAGACGAACCCTCCCCCTGGAAAGTGGTGCGGTCATTTGTGGGTTCGCTTGGACCTTGAGGTTCGCTAGGATCTTGAGGTTCTCTAGGAGCTTGAGGTTCTCTTTCCATGGCTTTTGCAGCTTCGTTGATTATCTCCTTCAGGTTGTCAACCTTGTTATCAGCTGCTTTCGCTTCAGAGAGAATTGCATTCTCTGGTTCATCAAAGAGCAACATGTACTCTTCAAACAGATTTGATATAGGAGCCGTGACTTAACCTGTTTGTGGAAAGATCTCCTCCATTGGACTTTCGCTAGATTGAAGTTTCTTCACGTAATTGTCATCAAATGTGACATAATAGGTTTCTTCTATCTTCTTTGATCTTTTATTCAGAACCCTATATGCCTTGGAGGTAAGAGAGCAGCCAAGAAAAATCCGTTCGTCTGCCTTCACATCAAACTTGTTTCAGTTATCTTTAGAGTTAAAAATGAAGCACCTAGAACCGAAGACATGGAAGAATTTAAAATTAGGCTTGCGATTATTCAGAATTTCATACGGTGTGATAGAAAATCGCTTATTGAGGAAGGTTCAATTCTGGGTATAGCAAGCGGCAGAAATCGCATCAGCCCAGAAGTACAGATGTAGAGAAGCGAAGCTAAGCATGGTTCTGGCGGCTTCACACAACGAACGATTTCGTCTTTCAACGACACCATTTTGCTGCGGAGTATAGGGTGCAGAGAAGTTGTGAGTTACTCCCTTTTCGGCCAAAAATTCTTCAAAGTCGCTGTTTTTGAATTCTAACCCATTGTCACTTCGGACATTTCTAAACTTTACTTCCACCTGTTTTATGAAGTTTTTGAGTTGTGGAGTTGCCTCTGGTTTCTGTTTAAGAAAGAAAACCCAAGTGAAACGTGAAAACTCATCAACAATAACAAGAATGTACTTATTACCACCAATACTTTCTATGGCCGATGGACCACATACATCGATGTGTAGAAGCTCAAGAGGTTCGATGATCTTTTTGTTAACACGTGTGGGATGACTCTTCCGGCTTTGCTTTCCCATTTCGCATGCAACACACAAATGTTCCTTGTCAAACTTTAGAAGTGGCAGTCCTCGCACATGATCACCAAGAACCAGCTTGTTGATGTCTTTGAAGTTAATGTGTAAGAGTCTTCGATGCCATAGCCAACTTTCATTAGAATGAGATTTCGTTAGAAGACATACAGCATGCTTCCCTCGTATCGGGTTTAGATTTAAAGGATACATTTCGCCTTTGCGCTGGGACTTCAACATAACTGTCTTAGTTTTCTTTTCAATGATCTCAGATCCTTCATCATCAAATGAGACCTTCAGGTCAGTCCCCACAACCAATTGCGAGACACTTATGAGATTGTGTTGCAATCCTTCCACGTAGGCCACCTTTCGAATGAAAAAATCTCCGTTCGTTATCATTCCATAGCCTTTTATTGTGCCATATGAGTTGTTTTCATACTTGACACATCCACCATCTTTTAGAGCTTGAAACTCCCTCAGCTCTTCCCGTCTCCTTGTCATGTGACGCGAGCAGCCACTATCGATATACCGTTCGTCGTCAAACTGCTCGTCACTGATAACCTGCAAAAATCAAGCAGATTTAGGAACCCAAAGTTGCTTGGGTCCACATGAGCTTTTTACAGAGCATGGAATAGCAATAGAAAGATCAACCAAATATGTTCGTTTTATTAAAGTGGTTTCGTATTTCCTTTTGATGGTGAAAACTTTAATTTTGTTAGCTTTCGCTTTGTTTGAATCAGATTGTGGAATTTTATTTTGATTCTTAACAAACTTGTTCTCTTGTTTCCTAGTGTTAGCTGTCGTCTTTTTCATTTGCGTTTCGTATTCTGAGACGAGCTTTCCTTTTCCCTTGACATCCCTGTTAGGATTTTGCTTTGGTTGAGAATGAGGAGGATGGGATTTAGGACCGAAACTGCTCTTTCAGTTCTTGTCACTGCTAGATTTGGGACCGAAATTGCTTCTTCGGTTCGTCTGACTGCAGGATTGGCAGTGAGTGCATGGATCAGAGTTAGTCTTTGATCTTTCTTTCACCTTGTGACTGGATGCCTTTTCTGTGCGAACATAATTGGAGTTTTGAGAATGCCAAAACTGCTTCCTTTCATTGAGATTCTTTTGATATCTCCTGTTTCGCTGGCGTTTTTGTTCAGCAAGCTGCTTTTGAGACTTGTGAATGTTTACTCTCGGCTTTGGTCTCTCAGCATGAGTTTCACTCTCTAATGAAGAGGTTTCGCTTGGAATTTCTTTAGTACCACTTGTGCTTGGTACATCAAAGCTTGTTGGCTTGTTGAGTGGTTCTGCCATGTATCTGCCTTTGACTCTCCATGAAGTTCTTTCCGATAAAATGACAGTTTCATCCGCATTGTCAATTGGAGCAGACCAAAAATAATTATCATAGCCGCCTGCGTTGTCTTCGTTTACTATGGATGTAAGTTCGGCTGTGTGTTTCTGAGTGACTCCTGTTGTGGTATATACCTGATTTAGTACTGTTTGTACCTTTTTTGATATACCATAGCCTTCTGTTTTATAACTTTGGATTTATCTTGGGATATCCGAGCGAACTCAATTGAATTTTCAGATATAAGACCTTTGGTAGATTCGCTTTTGACAAATTCTGAACAGTCAACTACATCCTCCACGGATATTTCACTCATATCACTGTCCTCGTCAAATTCAAAAGTGTTTTCCACATTTATCTTGTTTTCTGAACTCAACTTGGTACTCAATGAGTCAAATTTCTGTACAGTTCCGGTCTTGATTTTTAATTTATCATTTTCATCCAATAGGTTTTTAAGCATGTCCTTATGGTCTTTGGACTTGATAAAGGACTCGATTATGTCCAGACCGATTCTGTAGGCATCAGAAATCCCATCTGAAGAGACACTAGATTCACATTTATAACAATCAGCATCTATTTCGTCTTCCTTTAATTCAAGGAAAGGCAAAATCATTTTGTGAATTTTATCTTCAATCTCACAATTTAAATACAACTGAGTAACATTGGAATAAGACGTTTAGCAATTAAGCAAAAAATATTCCTTTGTTTCAAAAACTTTAAAATGTCACGTTGCAAATAAATCAGTTCATCTCTTGCCTTAACCAACTCTAATTCCTTCTTCTCTATCCACATCCTTTGCTTCTCACTCTTGGAAGACACCCTGCTAAGTTGATCAGTTAGGTTAGAATTCGTGAGGCGAGTTTGTTTTAGACTACCACTTAAACTAGAAAACTTGAATTTTCATTTGTTTAATTCCTTTTCATAGTTATTAACTGGTATTTTCAGTGATTCGAGGATAGATTGTACCTTCTTGATCAACTGATCACGTTCGTTGATCTGCTCACCCATCGGTTTGGCAGCGAAGCATCTGTCTTCGCTTTCCTTCGCCTCATCACACCCGCCAACCGTTGTGTAGACTCCTATTTGTGACACTCCAAGAGTCACCATTAAGCACCTTCCAGCAAACTCAACATTATCTTCCTTCGCCACAAAAGCCCTACTATGCGTAGGTTTGCGAACTTCCTCATCTTCAGAGTCGGTAGACCAGACCTCTACTCCTCCAAACTCAAAATCAACTAAGTTCTCCTGCACAATCAAAGCATTCATAGAATTGTTAGAGGTTTTCTTCTTCTTTATTTCTTCCAGTTTGCGTAGGTGATACGCTTCATCATCTTCTCCATCCTTCTTCTCAGACTTTCTCAACATAAAATATTTGGCAAAGTGATTTTTGCCGTGGCAGAAATTGCAGTCATATCCGGAGTCACCTACAAGCTTGTTCTACTTCTTCGCTTCTTCTTGTTGAGGAGCGTTTTTAACTTCCTCTTTCGCCTTTACGGAACTGTAGCTCCCTTGCCAGTTTCGGTTATTGGAGGTGGGAAACTTTTTGCGAGCAAACTTCTTGGGATTAGAGACCATTAATACATATTCATCATTTGTTAGATCACATTCAGAGAGATCCAACTCTTCTTCTTCTTCAGCCATGTTCTTGACCTTTGAGAGAAGAGCCAAAGATCCCATACTAGACACCACCTTCGTTTCCTTAGTCA
Organism: Lactuca virosa; assembly: GCF_052849685.1. Taxonomy (NCBI): domain Eukaryota; kingdom Viridiplantae; phylum Streptophyta; class Magnoliopsida; order Asterales; family Asteraceae; genus Lactuca; species Lactuca virosa. Next base: position 150,622,784 of record NC_136434.1, on the reverse strand, counting down.
CTACATTTTCATGTGACTTGAGTATTCCCACAAGCTTCGCCAACGAATTGGTTTTGAACTGTTCATGAGCTTTCAATGTCGAAACCACAACCATCCATTCGGGTCTTAGGCCATTCATGAAAGTGACCTTCTGCTCGATTACTTCTCTACCAATTCCATGCTTGATCATCTTGCTGAGAAGATGATTGAAACGATCAAACCCCTGAATAAGTTTTTCATCTGGGTTTTGCTTGAAGTCACCGAACTCAGAGAGCAAAAGAGTTTGTATTGAATGCTCTAGATCCTCATCTGTGGAATACAACTCCTTAAGCCTATCCCAGATTTGTTTTGCCATCGTGCATGAACTGACTAGACAAAAAGTATCCGATTGCAAGGAAAATCTGATCATCCTCATAGCTTTAATGTTGCTCATCAGTTTGTTCTTCTCGTCTTGAGGAACATTATCCACGTCGATCATCAGGTGATTGTACTCCTTTTGAGTTTTGATGATTTTATTTGTTCCAAAGTGAGTAAACGGACCCAAGGTGATAGCCTCCCAAATTAGATACCCATTATCCTCTGAACCAAGAACATAATCTTCAAAGTGATGCGTCCAGACTTCATAATCTTGGGTATATAAGATCGGGATTCTCGTAGTAGATCCGATGCTGTTGGATACGTTGATGGGGTTTGTTTGTGAATCTTCGTGATATATGATGACCTGTTTTGAATATCTGTCAAGAACCAGACTTGTAAAGATTGAATTAGGGTTTTATCAAAAACGTGGAACAACGTCAATAATGAGATGACGGCTCCAACAATTTCAACAAAAGCGGAAACCCTAAAGAGATTCTTCCAACAAAAGAGATGCGTATGAATTACACAGTCTCCTGCTCTGATACCAATTGATGAGAATTAAATTCTCTAAGATCGTTTAGATTCGTAACAGATTTAGATAAACACAATAAAAGCGAAGAACACCAGACAAATCAAACAAGAGCCGAATGATTAATATGCTCCACCTCAAAAGAGCTCGATAAAGAAGTTCGACTATAGAGGTGTGCTAGGGTTACAGTACAATGAAAGGAATAATAATTATGAAGCATCCAGAGAACGATGCATGCATGCATCTTATATAGTAAACCCTAATATCATAAACACGGCTGGACAGGCCCAGAACCGTGATAACAATGGATCGTGACGCAACTCCTTGACCCAACATCTTTTAACATCTTATAATGCGCCATTTAATCTTCAACAAGAAAGAGAACTTGAAGAGAGAGAAGGTAGATCTGATAAGAATTATTGAGAGAGAAAACGGATCTGAGATGGTTTCTAGAGAGAGAAAACAGATCTGAGACGAATTTTAGAGAGATGAAGTAGATCTGAACACAAAAATTCGAATAAACACGAAAATTTTCTTCTAATTCTCTTCCAGAACACGATTCAATAACAAATAAGATGAAATAATGAGTAGAAGATAACATATCTGAAAAAGATTTTTCAATAAAAACGAGGTATAGACTTATTCTTTTCAGAAAACTTACAAAACTTGAAGAACAAGGTGAGATTCATGATAAAATATCGCCATAAACAAGATCGATTCTTGCAATAATCGCTGAGATCTACAAGAACCCGCTCTGATACCACTTGTTAGGAATAAATCCGAGATGACGAATGCGGAATATCAAGAACAATCAAGAATCAATCACCATAATATGCAAGTAATCTAATAAAGGTTTTTGTGTATATTGATTATCTCATGAACGTACAGAGAAAACCCTAATCTGGTAAAAAGCTAACCAAATGATTATTTATAGGGAACAATAAATATATGCCATAAATATAAAATGTATGCCTAATATAAAACCAATGCCTTAGAAGAGCTCGATTAAGAACTTCTACTATAAAGGCACTATAGGGAATCATAAAATGATTAACCATAAAAAGGCTTCCCTAGCTAACCAAATATGCCAATTCAGTTTAAATATCTCAAATACTCAACAATCCGAGACATAGATGGGATAAACATGCCAAGTTAAGAAATAGTTGTTTAGGATCCCATTATCTAGGAGTTACATATTGTATGCAATTGGTAATCGCTACCTACCGATTTTGATTAGGTTTATGGGATAAAGGTCACCTAAACATTTACTTATTTCGCTACTTGGATCCTAGACTTTAGTAAATTAAAGTTTTAAGAAACAATAAAAGGTATTAATTTTTAAAGAGTAAATATTGAAAATACTAAATGAAACTTTGTTAAATTCTGTAAATAACTGTTAATACTATTACACCCTGCAAAATATCTCTTTTGTTGAGTTTCAATAGATAGTAACATTTGATGGTTATAATTTGTATAACTGGTATAATACCTTGAGGTTCTTCCTTAACGATAAATAGAAATTATATATACTGAAAGATCCCATACCTGAACAACCTCTATAAGCCAGTCAGTCTGATCATGATACTTTGATGGAAGTATTATTGTGATGATATTGATATGTTTCACATAATACTGGAATAATTAACATTGTCTTGCAGAAAGTATTGGATAATTATGAAACATATTAGATGTCTCATCAAGTGAAACATATATTAATTATGAACAGTAGAATGAGCTTCAAATATATTCAACCATTGAATAAAGGAAGACCTAAGAGATTGTGTACTCAAATAGACTTATAGTTCCTTTAAGGGAAATATAGCATAAACCCAGAAATCAAGAAAGGATCAAAATGATTAGTATTGTTTCTATTGTGAAGAAACAAGACGCTAAAAAAGGAACTACTCTTCTTATCTGACCAAGTTGAGGAAGTCTGGCTTGACCAAGACTTCAGATATCTATATGATAGAATTATTTATTTTTCCATCATTCACTTGAGTATTTCATACTTCAGGTGAAACTAATAGTTAATATTATGTGCTGATGATTAGAAGAAATAATCAACTGATTACAAACGAATGGGTATTGTGTGCTGAAGATATAATAAGTGCTATTATATTCTTTAAACAATAGATTATTTGTACCAATTTTATAGGAACCTGTAACAGTTATGAATAAATCTAGATTTACTTATCATTTAATGGATGTTCACATTTATGTTCTGAAATGATGTATTATGTGTTAACGAATATTTTCTCATAATGTCATTTATGAAGTAAATATATAAGCTTTCATTAAATTTATAGTTCTAATAATAACACCTAAATAATTAAATGATATTTGATTGAAACTTATCTATGTCATAATCACATGACTATATAAATAAGAAGCATATATACCAACTTCAAAATGATGGAATTTTTAAAGGCAAATGAGTTTGATTTATTTGATATATGTGAATCCTATTTATATGGGAAGATGATTCGCAAGTTTCCTTATCTATTAGTAGTTAAAGAAAAAGGCTTGACAAAGAATTATACATAAGTGATGTATGTAATCTTTTAAATCTTTGAATAGATTTGCTGATAGATTCTTAATCAATTTCATTGACGACTTTTATTCATTATTGTTGAAACCTTTTGATTTGCTCAAATTATTTCATAGTGAAGATTGTAATACAAATTAATGAGACAATCATTAACCTTTTGTTGTGATAAAGAAAATGAGTTTTGTGAACCAATTTTTCTTGGAACATCTTAGGAGTTGTGGAATCGATTCACAACTCATTCCGTCAAAAACACTCATCCGTCATTAGCATGGTTCTTGTGGCATAGAATCACCGGTCACTTGGATCTATCTTTTAATGTTCGAGGTAGCCTTCAAATTCTCTAGTGGAATAGGGTCACTTGGCCACTGACTGAATGTCTCCGGTATAAGTTTTTGAAGAGGATAAGATATAGACCTTATAGTCTATTATATGATGTTTTACAGGAACTATTTACTTTATAAATTTTTTGGAATTATGCTTACTGCAACAAATATATATATATATATATATATATATATATATATATTTCAACCAAACAAGTAGATTAAATACCATATTAGACTAAGGATATAATGATTTATCCTTATCTAAAAGGTATGAAGTTATAGAGCTAATGTTAGACAATGAGCTTAACCACTTTAGCATCTACTAATTGCATTTATATGAATTATCCTAAATGATTGTTTAGGATGAAGTTTATGCCATCCCACTAATTGTCATTCCAGATGACAAGTACCTACAATGTTCTTTTTCTAAGTGGGAGCAACATGGAACTTTAAGAGCTAAAGAACCATAAACTAAATGCATCATAGTTTAGAACTAGCAAGTTTTTAAACTGTTGTTGAATCTGCTCAATAGATGATCAGAAAATAATAAAGCACAAAGAGATGCATTCATGTATGATTATCAAGTATGGACTTGATTAATCTTCCTCGATACGTTAGGAATATAAAGAGTAAGTGATTTTTCAAAGGAGAAAACATACATGAATGAAAATATTTTCAAGTTTAAGCTAACATCTCAAAGTAAGAATCTTCTTTCCTATAATTTAATTGTGTAGTGTGATTTAATTATAAATCAAGATGAATCTTGTGTTTTCTACAAAGCTTGTGGGAGCGTAGTAACATTACTAGTCTTATGTGTAGTTGGCATACTAATTCATGGAATAAAGATGTATATAGATAGATCATGGCAAATTAAAGCATTAAGTAAAATTGCATTAATTGTCAAAGAGCTTAAGATAAAGGACTCTGAGAGAGTTATTTTGTCAAATACCACATGACATGATTTTGAGTATTCCTCAAAATCCTAGTACAACGTTTTGAACTAGATAATATTATAGTATTCAATATGCTGTTGCGATTGGATTAATGATATATGTCATGATTATGCATGAAGCCCAAATAAGTCATATCCTTGGAGCATGTCGAATGATACCAGTATAATCCAAGAACAAGTCATGGTGTGACTTATAGGAACATTCTAAGTTACTTTCAAGAAGTAGAGATATATTCCTAATATACGGAGTATTTTAAAGAAAGCTATGTTTAAAGTTGTTAGACATGTCCTATACTTCCAAATTGATTGAGATGATTCTCAATCACAATCAGGCGTGTCCTCATTTCTAATCAAGGAGAACGTTACATGAATAATGGTTCCATGTAGATTTAATTACAGTTACACATCAAAGTTAGAGTACATTGTGGTTTGGAGAACCACATATGAATAGTTAAATACGACTATGAGTAATCCCATTATGCAAGTATTGGTATCTAAGTCATACTTAAGCATCGAATACATCCTCAATGATTTTCTCTATATATGAGTTATATATAAAAAATGAAAATGTTTTTAATCGCAAAGTTTATACAAGTCAAATTTGTCAAATCTACTTAACAAAGAACATTCATTAGCTAAAGCATGAAAGTCAAGCCGGTGCTATAGGGCCTTGTTAATATAAGTAGATGCATTTGACTGGAATTTAATATTAGGATACTCGAACCTTACAAGCAACATATATTGTAATGAGTTGATGTATTGGATATGAGTCTCTCATTAAATAATTATTGTGTTCTATATTAGCATGTTTAAATCCTTGAATAACTAGGTTATTCTAAATGTTCATAGTCGTTCATAGTTGTGGCAGAATCTATGAGGTAAGATAATATGAGTGAATGGTTGATTTTCATAGAGATGAAAATAGCAAGAGCTGGTACCAACTTCATAGGTACTTGATTAGGAGAATAAGTGTTGGACCTGACCCGCATCAAAATCACTTTATGGATCGTAGTCATGAGTGATGTTTTGATCAAGGTTGTATCTTTGTATTCTTAGACCTGAGATACATATTTGGGACTTGAAGTGTAGGAATTGTTGTGTTTTGACAGGGTTTAACGTTGTTCTGTAAAAGGCAGTCATAAGGTCCATCATTGGGTATGACATGAACTACATGATGGGAGTATGTAGTCAATATAGGATTTGTTCCTCTTATTTTTTGAGAGTTAGATATCTAAGGCCTTACTAAAAATTCAACACTAAATGCGATTGATCACGATCTATATCTCATGTTCAACATGATGTTTAATACAAAGGAATAACTGATATCACATCTTTAGTAACAATTGTAACTTAGAGCGAAAGGAATTGGCCGTTGATAAGATAGTACCCTTCGTATGTTGTTAGGGGCAGTGGCCGATTTCTAGATGTCAGCTACTGTCTATGTCAGTCTATAATGAATATTATGCAAGTAGGAGATTGTTGAATATATATGCCCAAAACTCATTATTGAGTGATATTGGTAATAATATATGATCCTATAGGGTCACAGCTTTATCAAGTTGGCACATTTTGTATACTTATTATTAATGTGATTATTAATAAGTAATATCAATTATTGTATTTAATTAGGGAATAATTATTGTTTTATAAAAAAAATAATTATAAGAGAGTATAACTAGTTATTATGTCATATGCTATGACCTAATAAGTCATGCATAACCTTATGGACTAGTTGGATCGTTTTGTCTTTTATCTAAAGACAAAGTTTATATTTTATAAAGTTTAAGTTTATAAAAATTAAAGAATTCTTCTTCTTGCATAAGGCATGGCCGAAAGTAGATGAAGGCATGAGAGGTCGCTTGTCAAGCTCCCTCCTTTGTCCCCCATGCCCCTAAAGTAAGGTCATTACTTTACATTATAATAAGGGGTTGATTTTTCTTTTTCATGAGTATATAAGAGAGTGTCTTGCATAGGTTTTTGGCTAGTTTTTCACTAGTTTTCTTCTTCTCCTTAAGGTGGCCAAAACTTCTCTCCCTTTTCCTCTTCTTCTTGTATTTTGAAGTCTGTTTAAGATTTGGTGGCATAAAGTGCTTCTCTTTTAGTTCTTATTTGAATTAAGCACTTAAATGCTTAAGAAGTACTTTATACAATAAGGAACTAGCATTCCAAGTGCCTTACTATTGATGGTGGATACACATAGAGAAATTCTACTCTTGAATTTTGGATGTCTTCATCAACATCCCAACAGCAAGTGGTTTCAAAGGCTTCAAAGGTTGTCATTCTAAAACAATATTTGGTTGTTTTTGATTTCATTTTAACCTCTATCCTTGATGGTTTGGTTTTGTTATAAGCTTAAAAATAAACTTGTTATTTTTATAAGACTTATGTTGCAGTTTTTATGAAAAACTAACTTGTGTTTTGTATCAAAATCCATCACTTAGAAAGCTTATAGAAGCAAAGTTAGTGTCATGTATATATTCTTTTGGTTTCGTGTAAAGCTTTTTTTACCATATTTATACGAAGGGTTTGCAGACATATGCCTTAGAAAATTGACAAGTTCTACACAGTTCAAGGGCTACTTTGTCTTTCTAGTAAAGCACGTCTAAAATGGATGAATCAGGTCTAATTTAGACTCCGGGTCTAAAATGGACTAATCATGTGTAAAATAGACATTTATTTCTTTGTAACTTAAATTCAACGCCACTATCTGGAAGAGCTAGAGTAGACAATTAATCAAGAGAATCTTCTTTTTACAATTTTCGGGCTTTCCCTTTATCACTAAATCACCATTGTAGATTATTGCAATCTGTTTGATCAAGCTCTATAAAAAATGCAATATTTAGTGGATTAGTTCTCGCCTTCCTCCGTTCGTGGTTTTTTCTTGATTTGAATTTTCATGTAAATATCTATGTCTCTCATATTTAATGCTTTTCTTGGTATTTTTCATTGCATGTGATTCATTGTTGTTTGATATATATTAGTCTTATTCCGCTTGAACTAATATTGTTCTTGTGATTCAGATTTATGGGTTGATTGATGCATTAGGGCTGTTACGTTTTAGAGTATCCTTACCCTATTTATTTACTACAATTGGTATAAGAGCTTTCGAGTTGAATATTAGTTTGTTAGGATTATTTTATTAATTGATTGATCATGTCCTCGATGAAATACGATATTCCGTTGTTGAATCAGAACACTAGGTTTTTATGAGATCCCGAGAATTAGGTCTAAAATTGTAGACTATCAGTTTACCGCAAACCACATAGTAATAGGAACTATGCCTAAGTACCTCGATGATTTTTAAGTACAAATGAGATCATGTTACTCATAAGTGCCTTCGTGATACATCAAAACGCTCGAAAAGTTGACCATTGTCATCAAACATGAAATAGTTCAAAAATCAGTGATATCTGACGCCCTATAAATCAAATATTCGCATTTGACCTACATGGGGGCCATGGATGATAAAATTGGATAGAACATGCTCTCAGGATTCCGTGGATATAAAGAACGTCCAAAATGGAGATCGTATGGCAAAGTTATGCATGTTTGAAACTTTTAAGCAGGTATGTACCTGATTTTACCCGGTACCGGACACTAAACTGCCTAGTTTGAGGTAGCTACACATCTTGTAAATTAATTTTGAGCATGTTTTTGAACTCAGGCTTCGGTCTAGTATTTGATTTTACTATTCGAACATTTTTAGCCGGGACCGATATCGGATTCGCGAAAACTGACGAATTGAAGCACGAATGTCGCGAAACTTCGAACGTCGTTTTACGGAGATCCGTAAATCGGATTCAAATTCCATTTTGAATATTTGAAGTCACCACGATCGTGACATTTTTCAGGCACTTTTGAAATATTTTTACGAGCTCCGAAACTGATGTTACATAAATCGAGGCAACTTGTGTGTGAGATAAATCAATGGGGGACACAAAGGGTATCATTGCTTACATGTATAGCTTTCAACCAAAAGAAAGTCAACACCTTCTTTTACCTTTGACCCATGATCAATCAACATCATTATTTTTATATTTATTTCCCATTACTTGTACATCTCTCTCAAACTTCTCTCTCCCTCTCCCGTTTTCTTCTTACCCTCGGGTAGACAAACACCATCAGGGTGAGTGTTTTTCGGCGACCACTCAAGGCAACAACCTCGTCCTCTGCCTGTAGTCACGGATTACAGCCCACGAGGTCCTCCCCTTCCTCCCTTGGCAGCCACTGCTGCTGTTCTTGACTCTAACAACTGACGACGAGAAGAGAGAAACGGTGATGAGGAGCTAACTGGAGGAAACAGCTGCCACATCACTCCGTCAACAATTCCAGCCTCCTATGCCCTTCTCTTCGATCAAGTAGCACATCCCAAATGTCGACTGCTACTTCTGCTGCATTTCTTTCATTCCGATTTGCTACCACCGGCGACGAGCAGAGATCCCATAAATGGGTCGTCGCAGATAAGATGCTCCCCTCCTCACGAATCGATTGACCACCGGAGCTGCCGACTGTGGCCACTTTCGTTCATCGTCTTCGATAAGGCCTATTTTCCTCGATTTATGGCTACTGGATATGAAACAAATAGACCAAGGAGGGTTGCCACAGATCGACGCCCTCCTCTCAATCGGCTGTTCTTGTTCATCCGTTTCCATGCTCGATCTGATCAGATGAGTAAGACGCTCCTTTTGCACATTTGAGGACTTTGGCAAAAATAACCCCTTGACTGTTTCAATCGGTTTCTATTCTGACCAGTCAAAAATCAAAGGAAACTCAAACCTTGATTTAAATTAATCAAAATCAACCCTCCTTTGACAAAACATTACGACACTAAGCCTAATCCCCAAACATTGATTCCATTTATTCAAAACAACCCCTCCTTTGGTATTTATTAACCAAAACAGTCCCATTTTCTCAAGAAGTTACAAACTAGCCCCTACAGTTTAGTTAAGTTACAAAATAGTCTATTTTGTTAAAAGTATTACAAAATGGTCCGGGTGGTTTGTTTCAATGCAAGAAGTAAATTGCGGTTTCTCACGTCAATCATCACCAAATCAAACCTAGTCCGAGTTCACGCATCATATTTGAGTGCTTATGACCCCTTTTTAACGTTTTTATTATTTTGGGGGAGAATAGATATGAAAAACGTATATCGATTATGAAAAAAGCATGTTGAACTCATATTTAGCTTTAATCGATATTTTGTCAAAATAATATATCATGACTAGTTTTCATGATGACATACGCATGTCATAGTCGTTTAAAATGTGTTATAACTAGAAAAAATAACTTATATGATGCATTTCATAAATTATAAATCATAAGAATATTATGATTTTACGAAGTAATGCGTATAAAAAAATATGTGTTACGAATGTTTATTAACTTTGCATTATTTTACCTATATCACGCATAGATTTGTAAATATGCTAAATAGATATGTATAAATTATAACACTTATATCTTGAATTTTTTTACACACTTGAGAAACTGTGACAACCCGAAATTTCTATCTTGTAAAGCCAATCAATTCAATCAAAAGCCATAACTGTTTCTGTTATCTTTTAGCATTGTTAAGGGTCTGTTTGAGTGTTCTAAGCCTAGTACATTCAAGAAATGTGTGTTAGGATGTGTTAACTAAAGTTCATCGTGTTGCATTCGAGCCGGAAACTCCATCACAAGGAGTTTACGGCCGCAAAGTAGAGTTTACGGCCGTAAACTCTTGGCAGCCGTGACCCTTCCCTATATCATATACTTCCTTCATTATTTCTTCATTTATCACATCTTCAAGTAGAGAAAACTCATTCTCTCTCAAGTATCATCAAGAACACTTTCATTTCTCTTCAATATTGTAAGTGATTTGTTGAGAGAAAAACTTGGAGACACACTTGAAAAAAAGTTAGAACAAGTATAATGCGGAATAGGTAATATCAAAGGATCTAAAAGCTCAACAATAATATAGTTAGATAGTTAGAGAGTTAGTTGCGGAAATGTAAAGGAATAGAAATGACAGCAATTGTTATATCAAGAAGACACTTAAGCTGATTCATAACAAGGAATGCATTCACTCCAAGTTAATAAGGAAGATCAAGCTTAGTGATTAAGTCTTAAAGACTTGCTCCGAAGAGGGATTATGATCAGCAGAATTTTGATAAGATTTAAGTAAGAAGAGATGAGTGAAGAAAGATACAGAGATAACTTCAGAATGTGTATTCAGATAGATTGCATAAGTTATGGGTGATAGAGTATGTTCAATACAGGAGAATAAGTCTCTATTTATAGAGACTCAGAAATGCACTAGATTACATCTCTATAAGCAGTCGTGCAAGGCATACTGGACAATAGAGTGTATTACAAAAAAGACAAGTAAAGTAATCTAGCTAAGTTGACTGCGGTAGCTGACTCCGGTTGCTGATGCTGATAAAAAGACTGACTGCGGGTGCTGAAGTGGCTGCGGTAGCAAAGTTCAAGAGGGTCACTTTTATGATTCAACAATTTCCCCCTAAGTGACCTCTTTAACTTCGGTTCAGCTATCAAGTTTGAGGAACTTGATCAGAATCCACCAAAATTTCCTGACGTTTTCCAGCCATGTGATTCTTCTTGTGATCTCAAACTTGGCTTCTGCAGTAGTATGCTTCGATCTTTCAATTGCGGTCCGGCAGATGTCAAGTTGTTTTCTGGTGAGGCGATGCATGGCAGTCATAGGAATGAAATATTTGACATTGTCAGTCTTCCTTTTGAATATGACTTCAAGTTCAGGAAAGTTTGTTGCGCCTAGAGATCTCTCTTGAAAGCCTTCGGTAGGCATTGGCACAGGTTCAAGAGGTGGGAGATCAAACTTCTTGAGGATGGTGGGGTAGATATCCGCATCTATTTTGGCGAAATCGCAGACAGTTTCCTTGAGAAAGGTGTTGGCCCTTTCCAGTTCAATCTTCATCTTGGGGTGCTTCTCAGGCTTATTTTGAAATACCTTGGCAATGAGGAAGATTTCTTCCGGATTCATCCAAGGGAAGTCTGCTTGGCTGCGGATGTAGTCATGTTCCCTTCTTGTCAGGGTGTACTGGATGTATTCAGCCTTCATAAATTTCCGGACTTTGTAGTTCTTGACTGCGGATGGTCTGTCGTTAGACCATATGTTTTCGATGGAGGAGGCATGCTTAGCATAAAAACAATTTAGTCTCTCAAACTCCATCGGCAGTCGTTTGTGATCTGGAAGGCTCCGGTCAAACTGCTCAAATACAGTGAAGTACTTGGCATTTGGAGAAATTGGTACATCCGAGTACCCATCAGCAGGGGGTTCAGCATATGTGAGGTGGGGTCGGTAGTCTTCATCCAGCAGCTCGCGGTGAGGATTAATCCAAGAATTAATCAAGGACTCATCCATCATGGTGTCAAACCCGCATTCTCTCCAAATTAACTCTGCCAGCTTGGCTGCTTTCCAATCATGCTTTCTTTGGGCGGTGGCAGGGGAGTCTGTGGTGCTCGGAGAAGACATGTTTTCAACCAAGTTCTTGAAGTGCGGAGAAGTCTCTGGCTTTTTGGGAGTATCCTTTGGAGGTGAAGTGTGAGGAGATGGAGTATGTTGAGATGGTTGCGGTAGTGTGGGAATTTTTTCAGTGATGATGGGGGGACTCTCATGAATAGAAGTATCAGAGTGATGGACTTCTTCTTCTTCTTCACTTCCCCCTCTTGAGGGATGCAACCCCGGTGCTTCCTCAAGCCATTGCTTAAGTCCATCCACCTTGTTGAAGACTTCTTGGAACTGAGCTTTGAGAGCTTCTGCCAAATGTTGGTTGTTTGGAGTGGAGGAGCTGAAGAGCAACTTGTGGATTTCTTTGGTGAGCTGGAGGATCTCAGGGCCATGGAAGTTGGAGGAAAGGGATTTCTGCAGTCTGTTGTTGGTTGCTTGAAGAACAGAGATAGTGGACTCATAAGCAGTATGAGTCTCATCGATCAATTTCTGAGACTGAGAAGCTTGATCCGCGATGGCCGCTTGAAGATCCGTTTTGATTGCGGTTACCTCAGTGATGAGGCGTTCCGCTGCAGCCATGAATTCCTTATGGTCAGCCTTGCGGTTGTTGTCAAGGGACCGGATCCCCATCTCTACTTTGAGAGAGATTCGTTCAGCAGCCATGCGTTCCCTTGTTTCCAGACGCTCTATTCTTTCAATCAGTGACTGCGGTCCTGGGGTGTCTTCAGGTTGCGGTTGAGTAGGCTGGACCGCAGCCAAGATCTGATCGATTTTGGCTTGAAGGCTCATGAACTCTTTTCTGGAGACAACATTCTTCTTCTTTTTCTTTTTCTCTTTAGGCTTGGAAGTCGAATGATGAGAACCGCTGGACTCCTCTTCTTCTTCAAACATCATAAGGTCATCTTCTGAAGGGTTTGGCTTGTTGACCTCTTGGATATCGTCATCATCAAGACCGAAGGTTGGAGCAGAGCTGATTTCAACTGCGGATCCTTCCTCTTATGATGGATTGACTGTAGGAGTGGGAGATGAAATGGGAGTTGGAGTAGGACGAACTTTGGAGGTACCTGCGGCTGCACCTGAAGCTTGAGCTTTTAACATTGTTTCAGCCATCTGATCCATCCAGTTCTGAACTTTTTGAATGGTGGCTACGGTACTGGCATTGCTGATGGCATTTGCCCAATACCTAGCCACATACTGGATCTCCTGTTCTTTCTGTTGTTGCTGCTTGATTTGTTGTTCCTTGCGGGCTTGGAAAGCCCTTTGGAACGCAACATACTTCTTCTTGTCTGACTCAGTTACCAGATTGTACTGTAACCAAGAGTCATTGGATGCATCACCGTCAAATCCTTCAAAGCGCACCGAAGTGTCCTTCGGGTCCACGGATCCTTGCACATTTGTGCTCACCGTGCCTAAACCACCTGTAAAGGATGTAAGTAGAGTAGGATTTCCTGAGCTTCCTCGGTCTCCTTGACCCGTGGTCAAGTGTGGCCTCTGCTAAGTTCTGGCATGGGCGAAAGAAGTGCCCTGCGGGTGGGAAGGTGTTTGTAGTGTTTGAGTGACAGAAAGAAGGATGGAGTGCAACTCCTCTGGTGAAAAGAAATGCAGTCGGGAAACCCTGGAGACCTTAGGGCGTGCACCAGTATCATCCCCTTGGGAGTGAACTGGGGGGGAGTCTCCACGATGTTGTGAATCAGACTCAGTTTCTGAGTCTGACTGGAAAATGATGGTGGTGTTGAATGGGTGTGCGGGCACCCTAAGGACTACTGGAGCCTTTTGAGAGACTTCAGCATAGGTCCGGTCACGCATTTGGTCAGTGGTGGTGGTTTTCCGTTTCTTAAGGATGGCAATCGGTTGCGCATCCTCAGAGTCACTATCAGATGGAGGTGTGACTGGTTTGTTTTTTCTTTTCTTGGAGGGTGCGGTTGGTTTTGGAGCTTTTTTCTTTGGAATTCTCTGCTTCTTGGTTGCCAACTGCTTTCTTCTTTGAGAAAGATTGGATAGTGTAGTGGAAGAGGGGACTGCGGTACCCTCAGGGATAATGGCTGCAGATGGAAGAGGCGGGGTAGAAGGGTATGGGGCAATACCCTCCGTAGCCTCAATGTGGTCTGAGACATCAGCAGTCTCAAGACCAAGAGAAGAAAGAATATGAGTAGGGAGTCTGCGTATCGGTCCATATACAGTTTGATCAAAAGAAGGGTTGTACCTTTTAAGATCCTTAGTGACGAAGAAGTTGATGTTACTACCCATGTCTATTCCAGCATCCGCATGTAAGTCTGAGATACAAAGTGACCAGAACCGTGCAAATGTGAGCTCGGTTGGGTTCTCCCTTGGGTGCTCTTTGGCAATGTATTGGAGGAAGTCGTCCCAAAGGATTTGTCCATAGTTTACGTTGTGGCCTGTGTAGATGCTCCATACCAATTCCAGTAGCTTCAGTCCCATGTTGTCGATGCCTCCGGTTCTGCCGGATAGGCAGCGGATGACAAAGTGACACACAAACTGCCATACCGCAGGCAGCTGATTCTTTTTGAACTCACCAATCCCTCGAATTGGTTTCTGATACCCCATCTGGTAGAGTGTGGATGTAACGTCTGCCATTGAAGGTGAGAAAAACTTGATGGAAGGGTGAACCAGAAGATTAATGGCAGTTAAGAACTTTTCTTTGGACAAGATGACCAAAGAATCGTTCATGAGGTTGAGGTGAACTTCTTGGGGGTTTTCCATTGGGCGATATGCAGAGAACGCACATTTGAATAGAGTAGAAATTGGAACAACGTCTGTAAATGCATCGAATGGACCAAACAGAGGGTGGTTCTTGAGAAACTTGATCATAAGCTTGATGGGAGCATTATATGAGGGATGATCTTCAAATATTGCTCGAAAATTGCTTGATGCGATTGTTGGAGAGTCGGAACCGGTGGGATTCGCAGAGCCTGAAGCCTTAGATTGCTTCTTTGATGCACCTGATTTCACCATTGTAGGAGCTTGAAGGTTTTGAGAAGAAGTAGAAAACAGAGTGCTTGAGGTTTTTTTTTTTTTTTTTTTTTGAGAGATATGATCGATATTCAGAAAGCGTAAAGTGAATTTGGGGAAGAGGATAGGTTTATAAAGGGGGGGGGGGGTGAAAAATGTTTAACCCTAGGTAAATGGTAAGGATAGGGTAAAACATCGATTGGGGTTTTGGCGGAATCTATGAATTTTGGATTAAATCTCAGCCACACATAATTAAAACGGGTTTGAAAAGATTTTGACAGATTTCCAAAAGGGGTTTTGCATTTAATGTAAAGTCAGACGCATGTCAATACGTCAGGTGATCGTGGGGGTTATGGGAGAGGAAGTTGCAACGGATGGGACATATTAGGGAGAGGAAAGGACAAATTAAGGATGAGTTTATGGGAAAACGTTCTTTTTGTCATCATCCCTAAAATAGGTCTGACACAGGTTTATTTAGAAAGGGAATGAGACCGTTTCTAAAGAGAATGTTTTTTGTCTTTAATGTTTAACTTAATGAAGGATCATTAAATAGCACACAAAGATTCAAGGGTGGATGAAACAGTTGAGAAATTATCACGATGATCGCGGATGGAAACTTCATTGCGGTTGGAAACGTCATCGCGGATGGAAATTTCATTGCGGTTGAAAAGTCATCGCGGATGGAAATTTCTTTGCGGTTGAAAAGTCATCGCGGATGGACAAGGAAAAGACTGCAGTGAGGAACTGAGGAGAAACACTTGTACAAAGATTAGTAATAACAGACCATAAAGACCCATGAGAGATACGTATCATATATGGTTGCGGTACCTAGACTGCGGTACCAAAGCCATCTATCATATGTAATTCTCAGTTAGAACCGCAACGGAGACCAAGGATGGTCTGCGGTAGCTAACAATTCAAAAAGAATTGCGGGTCTGGATTCATCATTCCTAACATTTGCAGGAAGGTGTTAAGCTTTGTGGAATCGAGCGCTTTTGTGAACACATCAGCAATCTCTTCATGAGAAGGGACAAAGATGAGTTCAATGTTACCTTTTAAGATGTGGTCTTTGATGAAGTGATACCGTAGTTCAATATGTTTAGTCTTGGAGTGCTGAATTGGATTGTGAGAGATAGCAATAGCACTTTCTGAGTCACAATAGATCGGTATCCGCAACATTCTATACCCGTAGTCCATTAGTTGAGTTTTCATCCAAAGGACTTGAGAGCAACAACTGGCTGCGGCCACATACTCAGCTTCTGCAGTAGAAAGAGAAAGACAGCTTTGTTTTCTTGAAGACCAGCTGACAAGTCTTCCACCCAAAAATTGACATCCTCCTGAAGTACTTTTGCGGTCTAATCTGCAACCGGCATGATCCGCATCTGTGAAAGCTTGCAGGCTGAAGTCATTGCCTGCAGGGTACCATAGACCAAAAGATTTGCTTCCTTTTAGGTACCGTAGTATCTGTTTGGCTGCGGTTATATGTGACACTTTTGGGTTCGCCTGATATCTTGCACATACACCAGTTGCAAAAGCAATGTCTGGCCTGCTTGCGGTGAGGTACATCAAAGAACCAATGATACCTCGATAAGTCTTGTGATCCACAGATTCGCCTGCGGGATCAGCAGAGATCTTATAACCGAAGGCCATGGGGACCTTAGCAGATGAACAGTTGTCCATAGAATATTTCTTCAATAGTTCAGTGGTGTATTTTTCTTGATGAATGAATATCCCTTGCGAAATTTGTTTCACTTGAAGTCTTAGAAAGAAATTGATCTCTCTATTCATGCTCATTTTGAACTTGTTGGTCATGAGCTTAGCAAATTCATCCACCATGCCTTGATCAGTCGAACCGAAGATGATATCATCCATATATATTTGTACAAGCATAAGGTGGTCACCATTAGCTTTTCTAAATAACGTGGGGTCAATCACTCCTCTCTTGTACCCGGATGAGACGAGAAATTCAGAAAGAGTCTCATACCATGCTCTTGGGGCTTGCTTCAGACTGTAGACTGCTTTTTCAAGCTTGTAGCAGTGGTCTGGGAATTCAACGTTTTCAAACCCTGGAGGTTGCTGAAGATAGACCTCTTCTTTTAGTTCCCCATTGAGAAAGGCACTCTTAACGTCCATTTGGTGTACCTTGACGTTCTTGTGGGCTGCGTATGCAAGGAAGATCAGGATAGCTTCCATGCGTGCTACCGGAGCATACGTTTCATCATAGTCAATGCCTTCAAGTTGATTATACCCCTTTGCAACTAGCCTTGCCTTGTTTCTGACTACCGCACCAGATTCATCCAGCTTGTTTTTGAACACCCATCTAGTGCCAACAATGGAGTGACCACGTGGCTTCGGAACGAGCTGCCAAACTTTATTTCTTTGAAATTCTTCAAGCTCTTCTTGCATTGCGGCTATCCAGTCAGGTTCAAGCAATGCTTCTTTGATCGTTCTGGGTTCTACCGAGGATAAATGCTGCATAGTGGCAGTGATCAGATAGGTCCTTGGAAGATCGAGTCTGGATGCCTGCGGATGGGTTCCCAATGATTTGACCTGGTGGGTGGTCTTTCGTCCATACATGAAGACGTGACAGCAGATGATCAGCAGCTGCGGTAGAGGGAATATCTTGAATGTCAGAGGAATCTGCGGTCGGAGATGGCAGTTCCCCCTGGACTTGAGAACATCCTGCTGAGTCATCTTGATCTATTGGAACGGAATTTTCTTGAGCAGTTGGGAGAGGTTCCCCCTGGGTTGCAGATGGGAGTTCCTCTGGAACCTGAGAAGGTTCCCCCTGGACTGCGGATGGGAGAGTGACAATCCTTGGATCAGTTCTAGTTTCGATATTTTCTATGAGTTCATCATCCGAATCCGAAGATACGTTTGATGGTAATGCTTCTCTGCGGACAGGAATTTGAACAACATCAAGTACTGGAACCTCGACGGTTGCGGCTAGATCCGGAGTAGAGCTTTCCCCCTCAACCGGAGAGGTGGAAGTATTGAGAGAGGCTACTTCAGATAGAGATGGTCCAGAAACATCAACATGTTGTTGTTGAGCTGCGGGTGACACAAGAACTTCGGATAGTTTCGCCGTTTCAACAGGATCGAAAAGATCATCATAATTGACTTCAACTAGATTCAAGGGACCTGAAGAGGCAGGAATGTCACTTTCCATGATTGCGGTGGTTTCAGTGGATGGAGGGGCGTCGCGGATGTGAGAATCATCAAATTTCACATCGAAGCTTTCAATGATCAGCCTTGTACGCCTGATGAGCACTCGATAAGCAACTTTGTTAGTGGAGTAACCAAGGAAGATGCCTTCGTCGGACTTCGGTGCAAACTTGTTGAGCTGATCTCTGTTGTTGATCACGAAGCATCTACACCCAAAAATATGAAAGAAGCGAACATTGGGCTTGCGGTTGTTAAGGCCCTCATATGGTGTTTTATTGAGGCGTTTGCACGCGATACTTCAGTTTTGGACAAAGCATGCGGTTGCTACTGCTTCAGCCCAGAAGTAGAGAGGAAGTTGGGCGAAGATAAGCATGGATCTGGCTCCTTCTACCAGTGTGTGGTTCCTTCTTTCTACTACACCATTTTGTTGCGGTGTGTAAGGTACTGAGAAGTTGTGAGAAATGCCTTTGGACCCCAAGAAACTGTTGAGAAGATGATTAGTGAACTCGGTTCCATTATCACTGCGGATGCGTCTAACTGGAAGCTTGATCTAAAGTTCGATTTCTTTGATGAAGTTGATGAAGATCTGCGGTGTCTCTGATTTGAGTCTGAGGAAAAAGACCCATGTGAAGCGTGTATAGTCATTAACAATAACCAGTATATACTTCTTGTGGTGGAGACTGTCTACGGTTGATGGACCACAGAGATCAACGTGCAATAGCTCCAGAGGTTCAGAAATAGAAGAGTCCATTATCAGAGGGTGACTTGCTTTGGATTGTTTACCATATTAACAAGCCGGACAGAGATTATCGTTGCTTAATTTGAGAATAGGGAGACCGCGAACTAGTTCTCCAGTGACTAGATTGTTGATGTACCTGAAGTTGAGATGAGCTAGCTTGCGGTGCCATATCCAGCTGACTTCAGATACAGCCTTGGATAGGAAGCACAACTACGGTCTACCAATGATCAGAGAGACATCCAAAGGGTACATGGTACCTTCGGATCAGGATTTGATCAGGCATGTGTTTCTGTCACTTGTCATTACATAGCAAAATTGATCATCAAATTCAACACGATGTCCTGCTTTAAATAGTTGGCCAACAATGATGAGATTGTGTTTAAGGTTTTCTACATAAGCAACCTTCTGAATAGAAAAGGTCCCCGTAGTGAGAACACCGTAGCCTCGGATGATACTGTTTGCATTGTTACCAAACATGACATTTCCACCATTACATATAGGCCTGAAATCCCGAAGGTACTCTAACCTTCCGGTCATGTGCAAGGAGTAGGCACTGTCAATTAACCACTCTTCTTCTTGTTCCTCCTTGCACAAAGCCTGAGAATTACACGGTTAGTTTAGGAATCCAAACAAGTTTGGAGCCTGGGACAATTGATGTGTTTCTGAGTGATGCATGGTCTGAGGTTGCAGAGACAGGTCTCTTGTCAACTTTTGAGCCTAGTCCTGGGTGTTTGAGTAGATTTGGAGTGTTGTAATTTTTTGAAAAAATACGAGGTTTCTGACTATGACTCGATTTAACATGAGATAAAACCTTTTGACAACTACACTGACATTTACAAAAGGAGATTTTGTCTTTTGATCTGACACTGTGATTGGTCAGCGATTTTAAGGATGTTTTGGATCTGTTACCGGTCCGAGATGGGTAATTCCTGACACGAGTGTTTTTGGGTTTTGAAAAAGTCTGTTTTTGAAAGGTTTTAGCACGTGTAGATTTTTGAACTCCTTTTGGTGGATTTGGTAAAATATCCTTCCATCTTTTGAAATTTTGATGTGACTTTAAAAGTGTTGGAATAGGTAAGATACCCTTCCATTTTGGGTCGTCCAAGGAATATATTTGAAAACCATTGATTTGAAAAGACTTTACACTCTTTTGATTTTTGTCAGGTGAGCTGGAAATGACTGATGAAATTTGACATTCCTTTTTGTTTGTTTTCTTGACAGGAGAGTTTTTTGAAATGTAGTGAGAGAAAACAAGTTTTTCAGGACTTTTGGATTTAGGAAATCTGACTTGCTTCTTGTTTTTTGAAAAAGTTTGTCTATTAGTACCACGAGATCTGATTTCTTCTTTAAAAGCCTTTTTTGCCAAAGATTTTGGTGAACCGCAATCATTGTTGTTCAACTGCGGTTACCTGGAATTCTTAAAATGATTTTGAGAACGCGGACTTGAGTCATCAGAACTTGAGGATTCAGGAACTTGAGAACATTGACCTACTTCAAAATTTTCTATAGGTAGTTCATGAAATATTGGCTGAAGAGTTACAGTTCCTTGAACTGATGACTGCGGTAGGGATGACTTGACTACCGCTGAATAAGTCTTAGATGGGACTTCGGTGAGACATTTATGGGACATTTGACTATAGTGAGAGACACTGCGGTCTGAGGACAGAGATGGAAAGTCTTTTGAGACTTCGGGGCCCTCAACAACAATCTCTTCATCAACTACGGATGAAGTTTGAGAATTTGGATAGACGGTGCCACAGATAGGAATTAGATCACATGTGTAACCCGAAACCTCAAGCGCTATTTCCTCAATGACACAGTTATTGCTTAGACTATGCAGTCTACCGAAGTGTGTTTTGATATCTTCGGGAAAGGTTTTGTCATTGACAGGGAAATGAAATTCTCGGTCCGGAGGGACATACAGTCTGTCTTTGTTGATCCGGGGTGAGGAATCCATTACGGTAGGATATCCATTTGACCAACCCCAATTGTATGTATTGTCCACGGTTCCATTGTTTACCAAATTTTCAATAGCTTCACTTTCATTAAACAATTTTTCAATTAAGAGATTTAAGCGTACAATTTCTCTCTGAGCTAAATCTCTCTGGTTCAAAGCTATCTCTAATTGGGTTTCACTTAACATTCTTGCATCCTTTTCTAACTCTAGGTCCTTCTCTAACATAGCCATCTTAAGTCTTTTGTTATCCAGTCGTCCTCTCACGTGGAACATCTCTTGGGATGCAATGTTCTTCTCATCTAAGGCTTTATTATAGTCTGTAAGGACGGCATCACAAGTGTCATTAAGATCATCTATGTAAGGCTGACAGTTATGCACGCTATACTTTAGAGTTTGGATCATGAGTTTTACCTGTTCGTCGATGCTTAGTGTTCCATCCTTTGCCATGTAGCAGTAGTTCTTGTTCAACATTGTAGACCCATCATCATCCGCAGTTGCCAGCATGCAGATTTTCCCTTTTCCTTTGACACTGCTGATGGCCTCATCTTCGTCTCCGGATGACCAGACTTGATGATCTCTTTTGACATGGGCCACATATGCCCTTGCCTTTTCAGCTTTTTCTTTGTCTTCCAACTCTTGAGCCATTCTAAGGTAGAATGCTCTGTCTTTCACTACATTGGCCTTACAATCTCGTGCAAAGTGATTCTCTTTGTTGCATTTGTGACAAATTACAACATCAGTCTTGTCTTCTGAAGGAGTACCGGAGTCAGTGATTTGAGGAGACTGCGGTACCTCCTTTGGTTGATTATTCTGAGATTGTGGTGGAGGATGAGAACTTTTGGGATATCGAGGGTGGTTGTTCTGAGAACCGAAGTTACGGTTGAATGGAGGTTTGTTGAACTGTTGATTCTTGCGGAAGGAAGGAGGTGGTAGACGGTTGAACTGTTGGCTAACCAGAGCAATAGCCTTCTAAAAATCTTCTTCATCATCATATTCAGAATCCGCTTCGTATGACTGCGGTGGAGTGTCATACGAGGAAGAGTAAGGTGACTGCGGTGGAGCTTGTGCTATGAGCGCAAGTGGTCCTCCGAAGTCAGCACAATCTTTGAGTACGGTGGATTCTTGAGCTTGCAGTTCTCCATAGAGCTTGTAAAGTGACAAGGAGTGAATCTTTCTATCACCTTGGACTATCATCTTGGCCGTAGTCCAATGTCTGCCCAAACCATTAAGAAACTGAAGATTGGTTTCATGGTTACTGCGGATGGTGCCCGCATTGGATAACTTGGTGACTATCAGGTTGAACCTTTTGAAGGAGTCTTCCAAACTTTCCCCAGTATGAGCTTTGAAGTTGTTGAACTCGTTGAGTGCGGTAGTAAGCTTCTTATCTTGTGCTTGTTCTGTGCCTTCGTACAGGTTCTTGAGAACATCCCAGATCTCTTTTGCTGATTTGCAATTTATGATAATATCGAAGTTGTCAGGAGCAACTCCGCAGGAGATTTCATAAAAGGCAACAGCATCATTTTCCATTTTATCGAGATCATCCTTGATGGGACGGCTCATGGCTGGTTGACCTCCTCCTAGCCTGGTTGCAGCGCCGTCAGTTTGGACTGGTGTAAGGACTGGAACATGTGGTCCTTCTTCTACGGATCGCCATACATCTCTACCCAGTCTCCTCAAGTACTTTTCCATTCTTTGTGACCAGTGATGATATTCACTTGCGACTAGTATTGAGGCTTGGTTAGAACCACCAACACCGTTGGAAACATTCAGAGATAATGATTGTGCCATTTGAAATTGTTTTTTTTTGTTTGAAGAAATGAGCTTTAGTGGTATAGAAGGCTCTTTGAATAATCAGAGTTCCGTTTTCAAAAAGCAACCACTTTGGCTCTGATACCAATTGTTGAGAGAAAAACTTGGAGACACACTTGAACAAAAGTTAGAACAAGTATAATGCGGAATAGTTAATCTCAAAGGATCTAAAAGCTCAACAATAATATAGTTAGATAGTTAGAGAGTTAGTTGCGGAAATGTAAAGGAATAGAAATGACAACAATTGTTATATCAAGAAGACACTTAAGCTGATTCATAACAAGGAATGCATTCACTCCAAGTTAATAAGGAAGATCAAGCTTAGTGATTAAGTCTTAAAGACTTGCTCCGAAGAGGGATTATGATCAGCAAAATTATGATAAGATTTATGTAAGAAGAGATCAGTGAAGAAAGATAGAGAGATAACTTCAGAATGTGTATTCAGAAGATTGGTTTCATGGTTACTGCGGATGGTGCCCGCATTGGATAACTTGGTGACTATCAGGTTGAACCTTTTGAAGGAGTCTTCCAAACTTTCCCCAGTATGAGCTTTGAAGTTGTTGAACTCGTTGAGTGTGGTAGTAAGCTTCTTATCTTGTGCTTGTTCTGTGCCTTCGTACAGGTTCTTGAGAACATCCCAGATCACTTTTGCTGATTTGCAATTTATGATAATATCGAAGTTGTCAGGAGCAACTCCGCAGGAGATTTCATAAAAGGCAACAGCATCATTTTCCATTTTATCGAGATCATCCTTGGTGGGACGGCTCATGGCTGGTTGACCTCCTCCTAGCCTGGTTGCGGCGCCGTCAGTTTGGACTGGTGTAAGGACTGGAACATCTCGTCCTTCTTCTACGGATCGCCATACATCTCTACCCAGTCTCCTCAAGTACTTTTCCATTCTTTGTGACCAGTGATGATATTCACTTGCGACTAGTATTGGGGCTTGGTTAGAACCACCAACACTGTTGGAAACATTCAGAGATAATGATTGTGCCATTTGAAATTGTTTTTTTTTGTTTGAAGAAATGAGCTTTAGTGGTATAGAAGGCTCTTTGAATAATCAGAGTTCCGTTTTCAAAAAGCAACCACTTTGGCTCTGATACCAATTGTTGAGAGAAAAACTTGGAGACACACTTGAACAAAAGTTAGAACAAGTATAATGTGGAATAGTTAATCTCAAAGGATCTAAAAGCTCAACAATAATATAGTTAGATAGTTAGAGAGTTAGTTGCGGAAATGTAAAGGAATAGAAATGACAACAATTGTTATATCAAGAAGACACTTAAGCTGATTCATAACAAGGAATGCATTCACTCCAAGTTAATAAGGAAGACCAAGCTTAGTCATTAAGTCTTAAAGACTTGCTCCGAAGAGGGATTATGATCAGCAGAATTATGATAAGATTTAAGTAAGAAGAGATGAAGAAAGATAGAGAGATAACTTCAGAATGTGTATTCAGATAGATTGCATAAGTTATCGGTGATAGAGTATGTTCAATACATGAGAATAAGTCTCTATTTATAGAGACTCATAAATGCACTAGATTACATCTCTATAAGCAGCCGTGCAAGGCATACTGGACAATAGAGTGTATTACAAAAAAGACAAGTAAAGTAATCTGGCTAAGTTGACTGCGGTAGCTGACTCCGGTTGCTGATGCTAATAAAAAGACTGACTGCGGGTGCTGAAGTGGCTGCGGTAGCAAAGTTCAAGAGGGTCACTTTTATGATTCAACATGATTCTTCCGTTGTTTCTTGATATCTTTCTTGATCTTGTTAAACCCTTTGATTTCATCCATGAATTCAACTCTTTTTGGTTAGATCTTCAAATCATCATCCTTTTCATCAAGAATACCTAGAACACATACTAGTTTCTTGGGCCGTAAACACCCTAAAGACCTCCAAAGTGTGAGTATCTCTTCTATCATCTAGTTATCCATAAGAAACACCTGATTCCTAGCCATGAAATAAACAATAAGTGCATGATATTCAAGAGTTTACGGCCGTAAACTCTTCCTTTGGCCGTAAACCCTTCATAAGATCATTGTTTGGCCGTAAATACATCCTTGTGTGGCCGTAAACCCCTTTCATACAATCATATGTGATTGTAACACTTCATTCCAAGTGTTTCCTAGTACGTAAGATTGTTCCCTTACATGATTAGTTGTTATATAGACTAATTGTATGCCTATATATGCGATTATATGTATAATAGGATCCAATTGTGCTTCGGGACTTCATTTGTGATCTCAAGCATCCTATATCTATCTTTCATTCGAATCACTCACTACAGGTGAGTGCATACCCCTAACTTATCTTTTAATGATTTTAAATGCTTTTATGGGGGGGGGGCATACAAGTAGAAAACAATATAGTTAAAATATGAATCACATGTGATTTATAACTATCAAACAAGAGGATTTCTATACTTTAAAACTGTATTATCAAACAAACTGTTTCAAATCATTTTATCAACTGACATCAAGTCATCAATAACCATTCAAATGGTTAAAACCCTTTTATATAATCAACTCTTTATCGTTTTACAAAACTCTTTTAAACTTATATATTGTCAAAATCATGTCTATATAGATATAGTTATATAAACAAGGTTGAAAGGGCTTAGGACTGATAACTCGCTTTATTTCCTGTTCCTTGTTTGGTTGTGGACTTAGGGTATCGGTTGTTTGTCCGAATGTCGTTTGAATCTTAGTTATATATTATGTAGATGTATATAGATATAAAAGTACCTTCAATCAGTTCAATACCTTTGGGTAGCAAAGGTATACAAACATGATCAGTCATTCAATAACAGAGCTTACTAGTAAACTATAATAGGTATAGTTTAGGAAGTTACTACTTTCTATTTCTAGAACAATGAAACTTACATGAGTCAGTTCATACATGAGTCAGTTCAAAACATACAATAAGTAGAACAGGAAGAAACATACAATAACTAGAACAGGAAGGAACATACAATAACTTGAACATGGAGGAATATACAATAACTAGATCAGCAAGGAACATAGAATAACAAGAACAGGAAGGAACGTACATCCTTTTACAAGAACAAGATAACATTAATGTGAAACCACTACTTCACGGCGTAGCAATATACTTGTTAGGTCGCGTTTTGTAACTAGAGTCTCCTGGAGGGAGAGCGGACATTGTGTGTATAGATCTATACGGTACTGACAATCCCACATCCCGAGTGTTCGCTACAGTTTGGCCGGCAGGAGTAAGGGTGACAAATGTCACATCAGTTTCGACGCCAGTAGGCCGTCGTGTTAAACACTCGTCAATCAGTATGGTTATAACCACATCACATTTTAACCTTAATTAAACAAATTGGTTTTAAGGTAGTTAGTGCTTCAGTAGTTACTTATTATAACATTACTGTACACTTTCATTTTTCCCCTTTTTACATTCATAAAATGATCTTCTCACATAAAAGGTAATGTAAACTATTTTCTGGTAATAATAGTCATATACTTGGGAAAACACTCACTTTTATAAAAAGAACAAACATACAGAACAGTCGGGTCTTGGTAGAAGACTACTCTCCATTTTAGTAGAAAATATAGGAATTTCTAGGAAGTGTACAAACTTTACATCAAACATTTACAAACGTTACATCAAACACATACAAACATTTTCTTCAAACTTATACAAACATTTGACACTAAAATACTTATGAACTCACCAGCTTAAATGCTGATCTACTCTTTCAAAATAACTTGTATTCTCAGGTCACCAGTAGATAGGTCACTGGACCAGGTTTTGAGAAGACGGAGCATGTTCAAGACTCGTCTTTTATTTTGATATATATATTTTTGGTGTCTTACAAATACATTTAGAACACACTTGTATTAACTATATTATTAATGCAATGGATGATGTTGTTGCTTGTTGTACTATTGTGCATTGTTATGATACTGAACATGACATCCTCCGCCCCCAAACGTTTCCGCCGTTCTGGTTTGGGGGTGTGACAGATTGGTATCAGAGCTCTGTATATAGTGAATTGAGTATATCAACCCATAAAAGATATACAACTATAAACACATCGGGATTAAAACACTCTGACAAAGATTTAATACTTTTAAAATAATAAAACATTTTAATAAAGTATTCATACAAACATTCATAGTAGGATCAGTGTCATACTAGAACAGAACAAAAGTATTGCGGTTGTTGGACAACACAAGTAGGCTTGGGGACATATAATCAAATCTGGGAGTGATATAGCCTGATCAACTATATCTTTCCAAGAAGTGATTAGCATATGCCTAGGAATGGTTGTGGTGTTGCAGCAAGTCTAAAAACTTACCAACACTACTACAATGAAAACTTTAGAACATAACATAAACTTAAAATACTATAGGAGTATTTTGTGTTACTATAATTACTTATGTGCAAACTAAAAGGTCAATAGTTGTGGACTTAGAGTTAGGGTCACTTATTCGAAGGTCTATTCTGTTTTGGTTACATATGACTGGTATGCACTACGCAAGTATCGAAGTAACTGGTAAGGATCATCCTATAATTATCTTAAGGGGTACATCTATTAACTATCTCTTTTACCCCTATTCTCGCGTAGATAACATGCCTGGATTTCATCTCCCCGGCGACCCGTACTTCCCCAACTAAGGAAATGGTGGATGGCTCGATGCGGAGCCAGAAGAGAATCATGCAATTCCTTTAGATGATGACTTCGTAGAAAACTTCCCAGACGATTCTGTCTCCGATACAGAAGTCAATGATCTACCCCTAGTGGCTCCAATCCCAAATCCTAACCCTCATCCGACTTTTCAAGGTCCGACGCCTTTATGGGCTGAGAACTTGGGCAAATGGAGTCAAGAGCAGGGACAACCCTTACCCTACAATGAAGATCGGAGTTTCTACAACCTACGTGAGGGAGGATCTGCAGACAGAGTTCTTCCCATATTGGTTCGCTGAGTGGCTCGCAATGTTGAACTGGGAATGACAGCCATTCAACAAACCATGGAGCTCGATGCGGATACGAACGCCAATACGGATGGTATTCGCAATCTTGAATTTGCTCATTGGAGAGATATGAGTGAAAATGAGGCTCTGCAGCAAGAGCTAGCTGCAACCCGAGCTGAAGTCATAGGGCTCCGAGTACACCAGATAGTATATGAACGACACCTTCTTGATGTGCAGCGTCAGCTGGCCGACTTAAGGGTTCATCCGAGGGGTGCCCGTTGCCAGTAGGAGATGCTCTGCTCATCCTTTCTTTTGGTTTAAGGAATAGCCTTCTTATCTATGCTCTAAGTAGCACTTTTCCCTGTAAATTTCCTGTCTATGTTAAGACCTTGAATTTTAAGTCTGTTAGGTCTTAGTGCTGTCAAAATTTTCTAAATTCTGGTGTGATGTAAGACCTACTCCAATGTCATTTTTCCCGAACTTGTTACATCTTTAATGCCAATGTTATTGACAGACATCTAATCTCAAGGGAAAACCGCACGTGTTTCATACGAAGTGTTTGAGTGCCTCCTCGTCATATTAATAGCTAATAAGCTAATGCAACCTGGTGAGTTTGTAAATACATTACTCGCATTAGGTTTTAAACTTATCGTCCTATTCTGTTATAGCTAACAACAATAAATCAGATCATGAAATCTCAATTGAGAGTGATTATTTCTCAAAATTCATAAGTCTATTTGATGTAGACTCTATTATGAGCTACTTTCAAGTCTTTTCGAAAGTTGGAACATGATATCCTCCAACCAAAGATAACTTAGTTCAGATAACACCCGCCTTATGACCATTCTAGAAACTTACTTCTACTCCTTACCAGGACTACATCATAGGGATGTAGGTTGAATCATCGAGAATAGTATAACAAAACGAAAAGTTACATTCACATAAATAATTTGGATACACCTAGAGCCAACCATAAACGCTCACGAACTCATTTTCTTATCATATAACAAAATCATGCCTCCAAAGAAACGAAACCAACCTGCTGGCAAAACACCAACCCTTCAGATAGATACGATTACCTTTCAAGCTGCGGTTTCAGCTGCCGTAACAGCTGTCATAACTCACCTTAACGCTAACAACGCAAATGGTAGTGGAATTGTTATCGGCAATCCTAATCAAGGGGATAATCAAGTACAACAACGAGTGCTCAGTCGCAGCAACACTCCGAACCTCCAATTTAAGAACAAGAAACAAATATTCTGGGATAAAAAGAAGGGCAAATCACCTCAAAAGTTCGCCAAGAGACAACAACCTGTGGCAGCCTCTGTGGCCACGACATCTGTTGCTCCTACTGGCATTGCTAATAGTATCCCTGTTACCCCTATCCCAGCGAGGCAGTATGCGGGAAATCTACCGAAGTGGAAAGAGTGCAACTTCCATCACCTAGGAGCCTGCCGAGTGATGCGTTGCAGGAACTGCAACAGGAACGGGCACACTACCCGTTTCTGCAGAGTCCCGATCCGACACATTACTTCGACCACCAATGTTGGAATCAGTCCAATATGCCACCTTTGCGGTGAAATAGGACATTTCAAAAGGGACTTTCCAACAGAGAAGAATAGCGGGGGAGCAGGAGGAGTTTGACCCTAGAATAATGGGAAGCATCAAAGAACCCTGCTATAATTTTGGTACGCTTCCAAACCCCATTAATTAATTATAATTATAATAACTCTTTCGTTCGAACCAAATCACAACACTCGTATAACACTCGGAACCCTAACAGGTAAAGCTATGATGGCTTAGTGTATGCATTAGGGTCATCTATAATTAAGATTTGTAGACTTCGAGTGAGTGATTTTGCCTCATTTCTTGTTCCTTGTTTGGTTGTGGATCTAGGTCAGGGTCACTCAGTCAACTGTCTTTCCAATTTTAATTATACATGACTGGTGTACACCAAACGGTTATAGAGAGACCTAGTAGGGGTCATTTCCTGAGAGTTCATTGTCTCAAATTATCAGAACCCTCGTTTGGTAGTATTTGTTAATTCTGATAAAATAGGGTTTGTAGTAATCATTCTTCTTCCAATTAACATAACATCTGATTCATCGAGAAGTTCCGACATCATCATCCGACATGGTTTGGCTTGGTCCTTACCATGCAAAATTTCTATGATGTGTAAAAAGAACTCTTCCCTTAATCAACCGTCATATGAAATTCTTCCGATCAATAGCGCAAATCCTTATATCATCTCTCACTTCAGAACTTCAGAAGTACCCATGCGAGGGGTACCATGCCTTTCTAACCTACCCAATAATTAATAGCGTTGAAGCAAAAAACACCAAAGAAGTCTCCGAAGTCTGTAACCACCCGAAGTATACCCAGTAGGTCTCCGAGTAAGACCAACCGTACCGCAGGCCAAGTTTAAGAATAAAGACAAAGAACTCATTAGGTTAATCAGTCGCTGCTAAGTGTATAGGCAAGAGCGGTATAAAATTTACACTCAACAAGATTTAGGAAGTGTGATTCCTATTCCTTGTCTGGTTGTGGACTTGGGGCAGAGCCATCCATCTGAACGTTTTGTCAATCTAAATTATATACGACTTGTATACATGAGGTGATGGTGGAAAACCTAAGTATGATTCTTATGATGAACTTCAGAGCAAAAGTTGCAGGCTTACTGCAAACAACTAGAGTTACCTGAGTGGAAGTTTTAGCGAATTACAAAGAGCTTCATAATCAAGTTAACCAAGGCAACATGTGGACTTGTGTCCGAGAAATTAACTAGGACGTGTGTCCGAGAAATTAGTTAGAATGCATGGTGTTCCAATATCTGTTATCTCCGTTTGAGATAGTAGAATCACCTCCCAGTTCGGGCAGTCACTTCAGAAATTTTTAGAAACTAGGCCAGTCATGATGCATAACCTACCATCCTTAAACCCACAGACATAATGAGAGAACGATTCAATCACTAGAAGTTGTGCGAAGAGCATATATGATAGACTTTGGAAGAACAAGAATACCCACTAACCAACTAGTAGAGTCCTTGACCAAGCTAGCAGTTAAAGTTGCTCCATTCAAAACCCTCTTTGGTCACAAGTACAGATCCTCTCTGCACTGGATTAAAGTAGGCGACACACAACTAGGTAGAGGTCCAATTTCCAGATGGCACCTTCGCTGGTCCGAAATTCATCCGAGAAACTACCGAGAAGAGAGTACGGATCCAGGAGCGACGTGAAGCTCCCAGGGTCAGGCAGAAAAGCTAAACGCCTTCGATAAGAGAAAACCCTTTTAAATTCCAGGTTGGTGACCTCGTCAGGTGAAGGTCTCACCCGGAGGGGCAGAATACGCTTCAGAAAGTGTGGAATACTAAACCCAAGGTACGTAAGATCATTTGAGATTCTTACTAGAATTGATCCAGTAACTTATAAGCCCCGACTACCTTGGAAATCCAATATCATACACCCAACTTTCCACATCTCTAACTTGAAAACTAGTCGTCCGACGAAACTTTTGTTACCTCACAAGCTTTGATCGAGGTAAGCGAGAACCTCAACTTTGTGGAAGAATCCATAGAAATCCTAAACAACGAAGTCGTTAGGACTAATCAGATCCCTATCCCGATAGTGAAAGTCCGCTTAAAATGCATAGCGAGGACCTGAATTCACTTAGGAGTGCGAGGATCAAATGGAACTGAACTATCCTTATCTTTTCCCTTAGTTTATCAATAATGGCTTAAACTATAATTTCAAGACGAAATTCCCTTTAAGGGGGGATGATGTGACAACCTGAAATTTCTATCTTGTAAAGCCAATCAATTTAATCAAAAGGCAGACTGGTTTTCTTTTAGCATTGTTAAGGGTATGTTTGAGTGTTCTAAGCCTAGTACATTAAAGAATTTTGTGTTAGGATGTGTTAAGTAAATTTCATCGTGTTGCATTCGAGCCGGAAACTCCATCACAAGGAGTTTACTGCCGTAAACTAGAGTTTACAGCCGTAAACTCTTGGCAGCCGTGAAGCCTTCCCTATATCATATACTTCCTTCATTATTTCTTCATTTATCACATCATCAAGTCGAGAAAACTCATTCTCTATCAAGTATCATAGAGAACACTTCCATTTCTCTTTAATATTGCAAGTGATTCTTCCATTGTTTCTTGATATCTTTCTTGATCTTGTTAAACCCTTTAATTTCATCCATGAATACAACTCTTTTGGGTTAGATCTTCAAATCATCATCCTTTTCATTAAGAACACCAAGAACACTAAGAACACATACTAGTTTCTTGGGCCGTAAACACCCTAATGACCTCCAAAGTGTGAGTATCTCTTCTATCATCTAGTTATCCATAAGAAACACTTGATTCCTAGCCATGAAACAAACAATAACTACATGATCTTCAAGAGTTTACGACCGTAAACTCTTTCTTTGGCCGTAAACCCTTCATAAGATCATTGTTTGGCCGTAAACACTGTTGGATTAATGTCTAAGTCCATAACTATAACTGGTAAGACTTGACCCGACCCGACATGGTCCATTTGGGTTGCATGGCATCATGCATTTGGATAGACTATAATGAGAGAAATAACACTTAAGGTTGGTTAATATATTATAAGTTCTAATATATTAATAAGGTTATTTAATTAGTATTGATCAAGAATTAATTTGGAATTAATTAAGTGATCAAAAGGAGACTAATTAAATATATGGGTTGATTGTGTAAATCATTCATTCTTATATATGTAGGCTTGTGATCCAAGATTTCTTATGTTGGACTAAGTCCATGGGGTGACCCATGGATACTCCATGGAGGTTAAAATCCATGGAGCATAAGGAATGGGTAAAGTTATGAGTTACATGGTGTAACCCTAATAGCCACCATATAAAAGAATCCCATGGCTCAAGAAATCGTGCACTAATGTGTGAGTGTGAGGGCTAGACGATTTCAAGGAGTGTTCAAGTTTCTCTCAAGTTATTCCAAGTGTATTTGGTGTTGTGTGAACCATTTGAGGTGTCACACTTGGGGCACTAGGCACTCAAGCTTCATGAAGACATTCTACATCAAAGAGGTATGTATTCTATCTTGTTATATTTATTATTTTGTATGCTAGATTAGGATAATACCTTGGATGTTCATAATTGTATGTATAATAGAGAAAACATAGATCCAAGGTATTTAGGGTTGCATGTACACTTAGGAGTGTTAGAATGCTCATAACCCAACAGTGGTATCAGAGCCTAGGCTTGTTTTCTTGTTATACTTGCAAAAGTAGCTGAAAAATCGAGTTGGATGCATATATTCGATTGTTTTGGCTGGAATTGGACTAAGAACATTACCCTAAGATGTTTTTGGACTTATAAACTTGTTTTTGATGTGGTAATGTTCATGCTAATCCAATTTCTAAGATAACTGTCATAATTTCAAGATTTGTATTAGTTTGTATGTTCATGCTAATTTCTTGAAGATTGATGATTTGAATTATCTTGTTCTTATGAGGTTCTTAGATTAATAGAAAAGTTGTGTGAAATAGTTGTTTTCAATCCATTTTAATCTAAGAGTTGATTCCAAAGTGTGTTTTTGTAACTTGTCCTCAAGTTATATGAAAAGTCACATTTAAGAATCATAAAACTCATAAAAGTTGGCAAAGGTTACAAAATGAAGAGTCTAGTTCTAATTAAATGGTGTTATGACTCCATAACTTGTCCTCAAGTTATGGAGGTTCAAGAGTCTCTTCATTAAATTAAAAAAAAAGTGTAACCTTAATTAGTTCCATAAGTTACAATAAAAAAAAGTTATTTTTTTTTATTAATTAGTTTAAAGTCTTCCATAACTTGTCCTCAAGTTATGGAACTTGAAGAGTTTTTTTTTTTAATTAAAACTACTTTAAACTCATAAGTTATGGAATTAATTAGTTTTGAATAGTTTCAAAACTTGCCCTCAAGTTTTGGAATTTGAAAAGTTTTCACTTATGAATACTTTAATTCCAAGTTAGCCCTTAGAATTTTAAAAGTTAAAATTCAACCCTTATACTTTATAATATTATAAGTTAATAATATTTATATATATGTATAAGAGTAAAGTCAGTCTTACCGTTAGTAGGCCTCATTCACGAAGCCGGTCTATAAGGGGGTATGAGGTTACTGCCTATAAAATGGCAGTTTAATGGGTGTCCACTCTCACCCACCGCTTCCTTGACTGGTGGAGGGTCGTTAGCCGAACGGGTAGGACAAGGACTATAATTCTCCTTTCATTAAAAGTATTAATGATAAATACTAAGTAACTAAACTCTTATTAATACCCAATCTTAGTTACTTAGGAAAATGTGAATTTGGTGCTAACCCATGAAATTACACTTTGCACTTTGCTTAAGTCGTTAATGGAGCGTGTGTGGTTAACCGGCACACTAACGTGGATTTAACAAAGTAGGCAAAGGGTAACTTAATATTTATCATAGTATCGGTGGAGCTCGTGTGGTTAACCGGCACATCGATTGAGGGGTAAATATTAAGGGTACCAAGTATATTTGCATGGTTACTTCACACCTTGTTTTGTGATCCTCGGCATCCCAGTCATAAAACCTGAAGGGCACACTCGAGATTGAAACATGCCATTGAAAAGTTCAATGAATCTCAAAAGATCTAGGAGTTTCAAATCCAATTAAAAACGTAATTACATTATTTCGTTTTTCATGGTGGAAATTGGTAAATCGTCATTTACCTACCTTCAACTATTTTATAACTCGGATTACGGCATCCCTCTTCCAGTTATAAATAGGTTGTTGGATCCTAGCCTTAATATTTCATATTGGGTGTTATATTAAGGACTTTAGATCAACTATCTTGAATATCTCCCAAAAGATGTCTAGTTCAGACATCTATGATCTTCCCAAATCTCTTGGAACTTTACTTCCTCCACCTCCTCTAATTATTCTCCCTAACCCACAAGTTCAAGGTCACTCAAGCCCTAATGGCAAGCAAGGTCTATGTGTGATCACATCTTAGAGATGAAGTCACATATTGACAAGCTGGGAGAGTTGGGTGTCAAAGTCTTGAGAAAGTTGGTGGCTCAACTACTTTCTAAGTCACATAGTGAGTTCTTTTTGTGAATCCTATGAAACAGACTAAGACAAGACCCTTAATGATCTTATCTATTTGCTAAGATCAACTTCCTAAAACGCTATGGACATTGACAATGATGACATTGGATATCCAGTAAAGCTCTCTCTTCCCAATGGAAAGGGATCGGCCATAGTCAACTCGGTTGACCCAATGGTAAAGAGAGAGGCGAAGTCTGAGATAGTCCAATTATCAAGGGTCCATAGGTAACTATTGCCAAAGGAAGGGGCATTGGTTATGAAGCTGCCAAATTTACCTAAGGATGTTAAAGTCAATAAGTTTGGCTCTACTTCAGGTAAAGTCCATTGTCTAACTCTATTAAGTAGATGTTGATTCTGATCGCGAAGATGGATTTCAATCGCATGGTTCGGTGATCAGAATTTTGGGCTATTACTTAAGAGTTATGATATTTATATTGCTTAGGAATAGATAACAACAAGGTTTTCATATGGATTGTAAGGATAAGTTTTTCCGCAAAGTTTTAAAATAAAAGAAAAAGGTTTTGATTTTATTTATTTTAAGTATCCTTACAATGGCATTTGTGAAAAGTTGTTGCTTATAAGATTCCATTGATAGCAATATTGGAAAAATGGATTTGATTCTTTCGGTTGTGGTAGTGTCTAATATTACCAAATAAGGAAAGATTCTCATCACCCAAGGTTCAATTGGACCGAAACTTGGAATCATGCAAGTTGTATAGTATGATGAATGAGAACTTTCAGCTTGGAAAATTAAGACTAATTCCTTATGTGAATAAGGAAAGGACTAAGGGATCGAGTACACATTCTTGTGCACTGGTCAAGTCCACCACAAAAGATCAAGAAGACTATTCGTCATGATTTACGTAAGTTCAGTAAATATGGTTATACTTATAAGTTTAAGTATAAGTCTGTAGCATTGGAGAAGTTTCAATGTGAGACAGAACGAATAAGAAGAATCAAAGTATGGCAGAAAGATAAAAGTTTCTCAAATATGAAAAGATGGGAGAGTACTTTAGTATCATGTTTATGATCATCTTAATGATTAAGATACCATATCACAATTGGTCCTCTAAAGTCATCTTAGTGCATTCTTATGACTAAGAAGAGGAGTCATGAATTGTTGAAATGGTTAAATCAAAAAGATGAGTCATACTTCGTTCCAAAACAATTCTTAGAGTCATACTCCAAGATTGTAACTTGAGTGACATATCTTAAAGAGGGTTTGTTAACACTAGTCAAATGTAAGAGTAAAAGGTTATCTACTCTTGTATATTTGAAATTGGTAAGTTGTGATGTTTTGGATAAAACAGAGACCAACTTAGGCCAATTGTGTAAAGTGTTAGTCTTGATAAAGAATCTGCACTATCTCTTGAATATTTGACAAGGGAGTCTTATATGTCAAGAGGACAGTGGGAGTCTTAAAGCTCTTGAAATTTCAAGACTTAATCAAGAATAAAACCTAAAAGTCCTTCACTAGCACACTACTTGAGGTTTATAACCTATCGTGTTGAAATTTTTGTGCCTATTCAAGTTGGCTTTGCATAGGAGTTCTGAGAGTTCTCAATTGGTTGCACAACTACTTGGAAGCAATGGCAGGCACCTGAGCTGCCAAATGGCAAGAATTTAAGATTGCACAAGTTTAATCAATATGAGTTTGGATTTGTCACTAACCATGTCTTGTGATTATGGTTTTGACAAATTCACATGGATAAGAACACATACACTATTAAATCTAAGTGTCATAAGGTTTCTCTCCGATTCATGAAAATGATGGTGAGGAAACACTTTCACTAAGTAGATTTTAGCTAGATAGCAATTGTGATATTTGCATTCTCAAAGTCGTTAGTGGAGCGTGTGTGGTTTACCAGCACACTAACATGGACTTGTGAGAAGTGGCAAAGGTCTAAACAATTGAGACTATGATTACGGCATCCCTTTTCATAGTTCTAAAATTGTTTAGACACACATGTGAGCTATCTAAGAGAGGTGTATGATTTTGATAAAGTTTTATCAAAACAATCTAGTATCAGAAATCTGAATTTTGGTAAGAAAGTCAGCTGATTTCTGAGTACATGTCAAAGCTAGTGGGAGCATAAGTGTTATGCTAATAATCATCATGTTAGTGGGAGCATGATAATTATGACAAAGGTTGCAAGTTAGCAATGTTAATTATAGAAAACAAAAGTTTCAATTTGTAAGGTTGCAGGGGTTGAAAAAGTTGTTTTGCTATAATTAAGGGATAGGAAATTATACTTCATTTCAATTCTAAAAGCTTAGATTGAGATTTTAATCGTATTTAATCAAGGATATATATATGAATTTCATGTTGGAATGGCTCAACATAAGGAAATTCTATATATGGGTCCATTATTTGCATTCTAAAATTTGATTATGATTACGACATCCCTTTTCATAATCTGAATTTTGAGAACTTGGCAAATTGAAATGAAAATATTATAGCAAAAGACTGGTTTAGTCTTTATGTGAGACATCATGAATCGTGTCCCATATGCTTCGGATATAGGATCGATTAAATGTGCTATATTCATCCTTTCTAAAATTTTCCAAATGCCTGGGGCATTATGAAGGGAAAAGGTCTAGAATTGGATATGACTAAAATGATTAAGCAATTGTCGAGGACAATCTAAGGTTTACCAAAGATTGGTTGCTCAAGGACAGTTGGAAGTATAATGTTAATTCTGGAAGGACCATATTGACATAATCTGTAAGGAGGCAACTCTTGTTCAGAAGTGATAGTCAAAATGGAATATGGAAATGTTTCAAAGTTAGAAATTATTCAATCTGTGTAAGATTAGGAAACTTAATGAAAGAAGGATGTTTCCAAGGAGCTGATCTCCTTTGGAATGCTCTGTAATGATTGTTGTCAAGTCTTTCTGACTTCGTGCATAATCATTAAGAGGATCAATGCATATAAGTTTAGAATCTAACAGATTTCAGTAAATGGCATGAATTTGGAAGTCTTGCATTTGCAGTAAGGATTTGGGACTGTGAAAAGAGGATCATTGGAGTGATGTTCAATTGATCTATTTTACAAAGTAAAGATTATAGACAAACATAGTATGCATACTTGGTGTATGGCATGACTAGTGTTTAGAAAACATAGTGTACATGCTTGGAGCATGGGACAACTATTGTTTTAAATTCAAGTATAAAGTTGATAAAACCGAAACAATGAATAATGAGTAATCAGTATGGTGATAAATAAAAGTGTTTATTTATATTCATAGGTTTTGATACCATATTTGATTCATTTATTCTTGTGTTTCACTTTGCATGTTTTGACTTCCAGAATAACTAAGTCGCTCTTCCTGAATGATTAAGTAATTCAAACCATCCACAGTCGGTCATATGTTGGAAGTAGATATGAATCAAGACTGTCATAGGTTGGTCTGAGTATTGGATTCAACCCGCGCTCATTTGAATCACTTCATGGATTTTATCACGAGTGATCATGAGACGATAATATCTTATATTCTTCAAACCTAGAGATATGAGTTGTTACTATGAGTTGGTTGTACATTGATTGCACGAAAACGCATTCGGTAACTCGATGTTATAAAACATGCCTTTGTGTATGATTCAACAAGTAGTAGAACAAGCCATATGAGTCGAAGTTTATCCATTCCTTTTACCTTCGGGATAAAAGCGATATCTGTGGGCCCCTCGATGATTTAAAGATGATACATGTGAGTGCTTGGCCAAGCCAGGACTGATTTGATTTGTTCAATCAGTCAGTCATCATGAATCGGAAATAGGGAAACAACAAATGGACAGAGAGAATGATTGATAATCCATGTCTCAGTCCATATGATATCTAGAATGGAGGAATATATGATCCCTTATCTAATGGACAAGTCATTGACAAAGGTCAGAGTTCGACATAAGCTTTTGAGAGCTACGATTGCTGATCGGTTCCTGAAGTCATACGCAATAATAGTTTTAGACTTATCCAAGTGGGAGACTGTTGGATTAATGTCTAAGTCCATAACTATAATTGGTAAGACTTGACCCGACCCGGCATGGTCCATTTGGGTTGCATGGCATCATGCATTTGGATAGACTATAATGAGAGAAATAACACTTAAGGTTGGTTAATATATTATAAGTTCTAATATATTAATAAGGTTATTTAATTAGTATTGATCAAGAATTAATTTGGAATTAATTAAGTGATCAAAAGGAGACTAATTAAATATATGGGTTGATTGTGTAAATCATTCATTCTTATATATGTGGGCTTGTGATCCAAGATTCCTTATGTTAGACTAAGTCCATGGGGTGACCCATGGATACTCCATGGAGGTTAAAATCCATGGAGCATAAGGAATGGGTAAAGTTATGAGTTACATGGTGTAACCCTAATAGCCACCATATAAAAGAATCCCATGGCTCAAGAAATCGTGCACTAATGTGTGAGTGTGAGGGCTAGACGATTTCAAGGAGTGTTCAAGTTTCTCTCAAGTTATTCCAAGTGTATTTGGTGTTGTGTGAACCATTTGAGGTGTCACACTTGGGGCACTAGGCACTCAAGCTTCATGAAGACATTCTACATCAAAGAGGTATGTATTCTATCTTGTTATATTTATTATTTTGTATGCTAGATTAGGATAATACCTTGGATGTTCATAATTGTATGTATAATAGAGAAAACATAGATCCAAGGTATTTAGGGTTGCATGTACACTTAGGAGTGTTAGAATGCTCATAACCCAACAAACACATCCTTGTGTGGCCCTAAACCCCTTTCATACAATCATATGTGATTGTAACACTTCATTCCAAGTGTTTCCTAGTACCTAAGATTGTTCCCTTACATGATTAGTTTTTATATAGACTAATTGTATGCCTATATATGTGATTATATGTCTGATAGGATCCAATTGTTCTTCGGGACTTCATTTGTGATCTCAAGCATCCTATATCTATCTTTCATTCGAATCACTCACTACAGGTGAGTTCATACCCCTAACTTATCTTTTAATGATTTTAAATGCTTTTATGGGGGGGGGGATACAAGTAGAAAACAATATAGTTATAATATCAATCACATGTAATTTATAACTATCAAACAAGATGATTTCTATACTTTAAAACTGTATTACCAAACAAACTTTTTCAAATAATTTTATCGACTGACATCAAGTCATCAATAACCATTCAAATGGTTAAAACCGTTTTATATAATAAACTCTTTATCGTTTTACAAAACTCTTTTAAACTTATATATTGTCAAAATCATGTCTATATAGATATAGTTATATAAACAAGGTTGAAAGCGCTTAGGATTGATAACTCGCTTTATTTCATGTTCCTTGTTTGGTTGTGGACTTAGGGTATCGGTTGTTTGTCTGAATGTCGTTTGAATCTTAGTTATATATTATGTATATGTATATAGATATAAAAGTACCTTCAATCAGTTCAATACCTTTGGGTAGAAAAGGTGTACAAACATGATCAGTCATTCAATAACAGAGCTTACTAGTAAACTATAATAGGTATAGTTTAGGAAGTTACAACTTACTATTTCTAGAACAATGAAAATTACATGAGTCAGTTCAAAATATACAATAACTAGAACAAGAAGAAACATACAATAACTAGAACAGGAAGGAACATACAATAACTAGAACAGGGAGGAACAAACAATAACTAACAGGAAGGAACATACAATAACAAGAACAGAAAGGAACGTACATCCTTTCACAAGAACAAGATAGCATTAATGTGAAACCACTACTTCACAGCTTAGCAATATACTTGTTAGGTCGCGTTTTGTAACCAGAGTCTTCTGGAGGGAGAGCGGGCATTGTGTGTATAGATCTATACGAGACTGACAATCCTGCATCCCGACTGTTCGCTACAGTTTGGCCGGCAGGCCAAGGGGTGACAAATGTCACATCAGTTTCGACGCCAGTAGGTCGTCGTGTTAAACACTCGTCAATCAGTATGGTTATAACCACATCACATTTTAACCTTAATTAAATGAATTGGTTTTAAGGTAGTTAGTGCTTCAGTAGTTACTTATTACAACATTACTGTACACTTTCATTTTTCCCCTTTTTACATTCATATAGTGATCTTCTTACATAAAAGGTAATGTAAACTATTTTCTGGTAATAATAGTCATATACTTGGGAAAACACTCACTTTTACAAAAAGAACAAGCATACAGAACAGTCGGGTCTTGGGTAGAATACTATTCTCCATTTTAGTAGAAAATATAGGATTTTATAGGAAGTACACAAACTTTACATCAAACATTTAAAAACTTTACATCAAACACATACAAACATTTTCTTCAAACTTATACAAACATTTGACACTAAAATACTTATGAACTCACCAACTTAAATGCTGATCTACTCTTTCAAAATAACTTGTATTCTCAGGTCACCAGTAGATAGGTACACTGGACCAGGTTTTGAGAAGACAGAGCATGTTCAAAACTCGTCTTTTATTTTGATATATATATTTTTGGTGTCTTACAAATACATTCAGAACACACTTGTATTAACTATATTATTAATGCAATGGATGATGTTGTTGCTTGTTGTAGTATTGTGCATTGTTATGATACTGAACATGACATCCTCCGCCCCCGAACGTTTCCGGCATTCTGGTTTGGGGGTGTGACAGAAACTTACTATTTATTTAAGCAAGTAATATACACTTCTACGAATATATCGAACTTACTCGGTTTTTATACAACAGCTATATAGTATACCTTAGTTAATGACTTTTATAGTGAGACACTATTCATTACCTAAGTTTAACCGCTTAGAATACCCACTCGACTATAACCGTTAATCCTCGGAGCGAGATACGTATGTATAGATCTATACCGGTGGACACCTCCACCTGCAGTTGCTAGCTACAAC
This sequence comes from Lactuca virosa, assembly GCF_052849685.1. NCBI lineage: Eukaryota > Viridiplantae > Streptophyta > Magnoliopsida > Asterales > Asteraceae > Lactuca > Lactuca virosa. Next base: position 150,581,045 of record NC_136434.1, on the reverse strand, counting down.
CTCGACAGATCAATCGAAGCGGGTGATAATTATCTTTTGTCATTTATCCACGAAGTCCAATGAAACATTGTAAGGGGTTATATATAGTCACATAGCTTGTTTATAGGAATCACTATAAGCATTATCTATATTATTTATCTAGAAACCATAGAGTCCATTTGCTTTCTATAAGCATTAACTGTATTATTTATCTAGAAACCACGAAGTCGGTTTCTCCTTTTATAAGCATTAACTGAATTATTTATCTAGAAACCATGGATTCAGTTTCTCTTTTTATCAAGCATTAACTGATTTTTTTTTATCTAGGAACCACAGATGCAATTTCTCTTTTTATCAAGCATTGAATGGATTATTTATCTAGAAATCACGAATTCGGTTTCTCTTTTTATCAAACATTATCAAACATGGTTTTAACTACAAAAGAAATACTTTTCAGACTTTTTAAAAGTATTATTACTGCTGTTAATAGAAAACCTATAACTCTCACCAACCTTTGTGTTGACTCTCAAACTACATGTATTCTCTGGAGATCATTGAACCATCTTTTAGCAGAAGAAATGTTCATGGATTTCGGGAAACCTAGTTTTCTTTAGTTTTTGTTATATCGCCCTATCTATTAAGGCAAATTCATGTACTTACTATTATTATCTGTATGAACCATGTATTCAAAATTTAAAGTGTAATATAACTGTTTTGTTGTTATTGTTGTACTTGTGATGTATATTCATTTTGCTTGTGATCCATGAACTAAGTTGTACAGTCTGGCATGTTTCGCTACCTCGGCTGGCGGTGTGACAGATTGGTATCAGAGCTAAATTTGCTATAAATACAACTATATCTACACGATCCTAATAAAAGTATTATTAATAATTACGCTACTTCTCGACTACTCACGGGAGAGGTAATTGGTTTGATGGGCTGCTTGGGTACGACTTAATTGCTAAAATGGTCCTGTCCTCCGGTGTTTCCTGTATGGCCCTCATCCATGCTTGGAAGCTTGGAGTACAAAACAAAATAATAATAATACAAACCTCACCAACAATAATATATAAGAGTTATGTATATATACTCTGACCCGTGATGAGAATACTTAATAAATTTCTAACATCCCTTTAACTAAAACTACCAACTCAATCCTCTAGGTCAAACACCTCAACTAAGGTTAGTATAATACATAAGTCATACCATAAAGAAACCTAGAATGCACACCTATGTTATTTATGGTCGGGATGGTGAACAACCAACCTTGAGCAACGAGTTTGACATACTAAAATGGTTGAGAGTTTTAGAGATTGAAGGATGTTCTCAAGACTCGATGTAGATACCGAGTACCCTCGTTAGAACCCTCATCTCAACTCGAAAACCATGCATACATTTTAAAAATCATAAAAATACTTAAAACTCTTGGATAACGTCCATATTTTCCCGATTTACCTAAATCCGAAGAAGAACAAAGAACCAATAGCTCCGCTGCCTTCATAGAAAAGAAACCCATAATTCCTAGTCGATGGTTCAGTAGTCTCCAAACTTCTCTCCCCCTATCTTCCAAAGATGACAAGGATCCTTCCAAGGACGAACTACCTAAAGATCCCACTAAAAGGGAGAAATCTGAAGAAAAGAAAGGAATGATCGAATATAAGAAACCAGTTGGAGAAAACATGTAAGCAGAAGGAATAACAGATGAAGAGTCCCCCATTCAAACGCCACCAGTGTACTACCTCTACTGATTAGTTTTAGGTGGAATCTCCACATGGATAATCCTAAGGAAAGGATTCCACCTCATTTCCGATGTGATACTTCCACCTAAAAGAAGCAAACATCGTCACAAAAGTCGGGATGGTTCACGAACACTATTAGAGAGAACTACTACTATCAAGCAATAAAGCTGACATGTCATCCATGACTCCTCAAGTCCGTTCCTCTTATTGGAAAGTGTGACGATAATGTTGTACTTATCCTAATTGAATGGAGTGTTCAAATTAATCCCTCAAATCAAATCCCTGATAGGCAACATGGATGTAGTAGAATACGCCACTTACACTCTAGGTCAGAGAGTCGTAGAACGCAAGGAAGAACAACATGATGAAAATGGAACTGCCCATACACTATGCCATTATCTCGATTAACCAAATAAAGGTTGTTACCCATGGTCATAAAATATATAATCTAGGGTATAGATTCCAACTGACCTAAAGCAGACTGGGTATCAAACGATTGTAACAAATCAAAGAATGCGCGAAACTCATAACCTGCTCAAAGAGCTAGCCAATCTGTGAGTCATACATCTTAAATCTCTAACAAGGTTACCTAAGGCGAATAGTACCATTAGGTTAGGTTAGGAATCATGGGAAAAGATATTATATGCAAACATTATCCTTGCTATGTCTCTTAGTGTATGAAGCTTTTCCATTACTAACCTTGTCCATGTTTGGAAACTAGGTGTAACAAGATGTAACCGGAATACAAGTGTTTATGCTATCGAGTTGTTTCAATGGTCGTAAATATTAATAATTCTCATTCTATCATTTGGAAATCTGTAGGATTTCCGGAATCGACCACTCTTCCTCTTTATAATTTAAAATTGATAGGATTTCAATTCTCTCTTTATCAATTGGAAATCTCTAGGATTTCCGGAATCGATCACTATCTCTCTCTCATTTGAAAATATATAGGATTTCCGAAGTTGATCACTATCTCTCTATCATTTGGAAATCTATAGGATTTCAGGAATCGATCGCCTTATTATAATATGGAAATCTGTAGGATTTCAGGAATCAATCGCTCTTTATTATTTTGAAATCTGTAGAATTTCAGGAACAAATTACACAAATGAACTATCATACGATACGACTCATACGTACTTGTTTATGACTAAATGGTTACTAGTACGTTTCCTATCAACAAAATTTACGTATTTGTGCTATTGATTCTCATGTCGATAAAAGATTTACTTCCCATGAGTTTAGAAGTATGATAACCCATAAATCATGCAAACTTAACGAAACTTATATGATAGAAGTAGCTAACGATCAGTAAGAAAGCACTTTAGAAATACTTCCAAATTGCCTTCTCACCATGAATAACCACATCTTCCATATCGACCTAATACCCATGACCATTGGAAGTTTGATGTGATTATCAGAATGGATTGGTTATTGCCTCACAGAGCCGAAGTTCTATGTTATGAAAAAGCCGTTTGACTACCTCTACCCAACAATGAAGCCCTTGTGATTTATGGAGATAAATCAGGAAAGAATCTAATAGTCATTTCTTGCATGAAGGAAAAAAGTGTTGACAAAAGAGATGCTTCGCTTTCTTGTCCTACGTGGTGGATATGCAAGGCAAGGGTAAGGAAATCAAAGGTATTGTACAAGTGTGCGACTAGCCGGACGTATTTTCATAGGATCTACTTGGATTACCCCCAGCCAGACATGTTGAATTCCAAATCAACCTAGTCCCAGGTGCAGCGCCAGTGGAAAGATCTCTTTATTGCCTGACACCATCGGAAATGCAAGAACTATCCAGTCAACTCTTGGGACTAATTGACAAAGGCTTAATCCGGCCAAGCTTCTTTCCCTAGGGAGCTATGGTATTATTTTTTCAAGAAGAAGGATGGACCGTTTAGGATGTCCATCGACTATAGAGAGTTGAAAAAACTCACCATTAAAAACCGATACCCACTCCCGAGGATCGATGACCTGTTCGACCAGCTGCAAGGATCCTACTGCTGCTCGAAGATCGATCTAAGATCCGATTATCATCAAATCAGAGTTCAAGAAGAAAACATTCTAAAGACGACATCCATGACTCGGTACGGTGACTACGAGTTCCTAGTTATACCCTTCGGGTTGACCAACACACCCGTCGCATTAATGGACTTTATGAATCGAGTGTGCAAACCCTATTATGATAAATTCGTGATCGTCTTCATCGACAACATTTTAATATACTCATGAATTAAGGAAGAACATGGCCAACACTTGCGATTGATTCTGGAACTACTAAGGAAGGAGAAACTTTATGAAAAGTTCTCAACATGCGAGTTCTGGATCAAGAAAGTGCATTTCCTCGGCCATGTGGTCAGTAGCAAATGGATTCATGTCGACCCTGCGAAGATTGAAGCAATTAAGGATTGGAAAGCAGCAACAACGCCAACCAAAGTGTTGGAACATGAAAATGCTCTACAAATTATGAGTGATAAGTTAGGTTATATTATTCCATTTATTGTATTGTAAGGTGTCTCTCTCTATAAATAGAGAGAGATGGTCATGTATTATTGTAAAAGAGTGCACCAAACTGTAGTTCTCTAGTGAGAGAGAGTGTGGTGGGAATTCTCCCACCACGTGTTCTGGTAATGTTATATTTTATTACTCTTTTTTCTAGTTAAATTATCGAATTTCTCATCTTTTATGTTCTTCATATTATTATGATCATTAAATCTCAAGATGTTCTTATTCCGCACAAGTCGATCGTCAAAATGGGCAACAACAATTGGTATCAGAGCCATACATTGAAGATCTAAGCGATTATTTCAATGGAACGACTCCCGATCGGTTCTCTTATCTTGATGATTTTTGATTTTTATGATGAGTTTTTATGATTTTTTGAGTGTTTATTCAAGATTTCAAGAATAAAAATGTTGCTGTTGTTCGTTCATATTTTTCTGCTGAAAATACGGGTTCGCAAAGCCTTTTATGTTGCTGTTGGAGAAGAAGAAGAAGAAAAAGGGAGAAGATGATATTTTTGGTCTAAAAATATTTGAAGAATTTGCTCCAAGAATTTTATTTATGCTTTGGAAATAGACAGAATGTCTTGGTTTTATTGAAGAAAGTGGAGAAGATTTTTTTTAAGATGTTATCAACACATTTTTTGTTCATCAGAAGAGGTACGATGTTCTCTTTTTGTTCTTCAAATATTGCTGATAGATCTTTATTAGAGATGTTGGACGTTATGAAATTTTTTGAAGAAAGAATTTGTCCTTATTACTCTTTAAAGGAAGAGTACTCCTACCATTAATTTGACATCCTGACAAAACCTTGTGATAAGCCACCTTTTTCCCCTGCACACTCAACCGTTTACCTTTAACCCATGCCTTGTCCCCTCATTTTATGCCTTTCTCTCTCCTACTTTCTGTCACCTTTTACTCTTCCCAACACTCCATTTCATCCCCATATGCTTTATGAAAGATTCCCCTTGATAAACCAGAAGATATAGGCTCATCGGTATCAAAATTTTATGAAAGATGGCCTTTTTCGTCGTCAGCATGCTCATCCTCGGAGCTCAGAACCGAGGACCAAAAATCTGACCGAAGAGAGAAATGCTATATCGAAGTCTGCTGAGCGGACCTCAGTTGAGAAGCCTCTCTTACCACTCTCATCCAAAGGCACCGAAGACCTCCTACCCGGAGTCCCTCTCATCCTAGATACTGCTGACCTACTTAACGGAGACCCTCTCAATCCTTGTACCGCTGACCTGGTACTGAAGACCTGATTCTTCCATGTTCCTTCAACATACCCGAAGACCTCTTCTCGTTCTTCGCCTCAGCTCCTTCAACTCTTCACATAACCCGCAGCCTACCCTCCTCGCTACTCGCAACCTACTCTTCGCATCAACCTAACCCGAAGACCCTCACCTCCCTTACCCGAAGACCTTCCTCTTCGGTACCTATCCCTTCATTCTCTGCATACCTTCTCAACCCGAAGACTTCAAGTCTTCGGTTATCCCTCTCATCCACGCCTATCTCGTCATCAACCCTTACCCCTCAACCCGAAGACATTCCCTCCTTAGTACTTCTCCTCGGTACTCAACCTGCTTCCTCCTCAGCCTTGCCCACCACTCGGTATCGCCCCTCCTTCCTCCTCCTCCCTCCTCATGTTCCCTCCTCCGCTCCTCTCATTCCAGCTCCCCTCTCATTGCAACCCCTCTCATTTCCATAAACCTTCTTTTTGCCTTATTTTTTTAATTAATACTAATTAATTTTTTTTAACACCAATTTTTTTTAGCCAATTTTTTTTTCAGCCAATTTTTTTTGGCCAATTTTTTTTGCTAAAACCCAACAAATACCTTAGCCTTTTATTTTTTTTATATTAAAACCAAATTATTTCTTTATTTTATTTTAAAACCAATTATTTTATTTTAACACCATATTTTGCCATAACCCAACCTGTGACAGTCACATTGGATTACTTCTTGCTGATTATATTGGAAGAATTTTATTATTCTTTCCATGAGGATTACTCCATACCGTAGTCAGACATCATATATTTCTTTACGAGGATTGCACCGCAATTGCGTCTGATCAACAAAATTGTTTCGCAACCTTCGCTCTACATGATTTTTATGACTTGTCGCTCTTGATCTTCGTTTGACGAACCATGTATCTTGAGCACGTGGACTTTATTTATTGAAGACCACTTTAGGAGTTTCGACCCCTCAGTTTGGGTACATCACTATTTATTAGCACAACATATATTTTGCATGCAGAGTTTTTATTGTTACTTTGGTATTTGTTCGAGCAGTTTTCAGTTACAGAATCAATCGACTACAGATGACCGGAGAGTATTTATTTTACTCTCATTCTCGAGTTTCATCAAGACCCTTCATATATCTAGGGAGAGCATGCAAAGCTCTTGGTATCCGACACTCTCCATCCATATGATTTATTTATTTTTGATATCCGGTCATTGGTTATCAAAAATAGGGAGAGAATATTATGTTATCATCCGTATATGATTTTAGGATTGTTTGAGTTTGAATTTTCGAGACTTCTGAAGATGATGATTGATTTAGTGATGCGACGTGGCACAAATTTTTGGTATTCACAGATCAAATTTTTGGCTTCACTAGATGTTTCCTGAATCCAAATTATATTTTATTCAGACTCTACCAAATGATGTCTCATTTGTGTTTGCATCCGGATTAGATCTTATGATTTCTCGAGTTTGGATTTGCGATATTTGAAGATGAAGACTATTTTGGCGATGTGACGTGGAACTTATTTTTGATCTTCCGATCAAATTTTTAGCATTGCTAGACCATCTCTTCGGACTCACTTTATTTATTATTCGGACTTCACTTTTGGATGCTTCACATTCTTACCAGGTTATTCTTTTGAAAAATTTTGGGTGTATTATGATTCGAGAACTAGAGATGTTTCAAATTTCATGAAGTCGAAATGCTTTTCTGATTGGATCTTCTAGTTGATCATTGGGGTTGTGATGAGTTTGAAGATTTGGATCTTATTTTTCTATGTCAAGAGTGATGACATAAAGCAGAAGACCTTTACAGATTAGAGATTCATGGTCAGCGTCAGAGATCACAGACACTTCAGAGTTGCAGAGACGTTTTAGCTTTTGGTTGTCATTATGTTTCATTTTTATTACCACACTTGCTAGTCGATTACTGTGTATTTTAGCCTATTATCACGGTTTCTGTACCTCTCATCATTTAGGAGCATTTAGGGAGAGATTGTTGGAGCATGGAAATGATTTACAAATTATAAGTGATAAGTTAGGTTATTTTATTCCTTTTATTGTATTGTAAGGTTTCTCTCTCTATAAATAGAGAGAGATGGTCATGTATTATTGTAAAAGAGTGCACCAAAATGTAGTTCTCTAGTGAGAGAGAGTGTGGTGGGATTTCTCCTACCAAGTGCTCTTGCATTGTCATAGTTTATTACTCTCTTTTCCAGATAAATTATCAGATTTCTCATCTTTTATGTTCTTCATATTATTATGATCGTTAAATCTCAAGATGTTCTTATTCCTCACAAGTCGATCGTCAAAATGGGCAACAACACAAAGTATGTCAATTCTTAATGCTTGTGGACTATCACCGGAGATTCATCGAGAACTTCTCTAAAATAGCCATTCCTCTCACCTCTCTAACTTAAAAAGACAAGAAATTCGATTGGGGAGAGAGCCAAGAGTCTACCTTCTATAGGTTGAAACAATCGTTATTTAGTGCTTCGATTTTGTCTATCGCAGAGGGAACAAGAGGATTTGTAGTATTCTACAAAGCCTCTATCCAATGATTGGGATGCGTACTGATGTAAATGTATAAATTCATTGCATACGCATCCAGACAACTTAAGCCAAACGAGACAAACTACACCACCTGTGACTTGGAATTGGGAGCCATAGTGCGCGCCTTCAAATTTGGAGGCACTACCTATACAGAATGAAGTGTGTCGTGTTCACCGAACAAAAAAGACTTCAACACATCTTTGATAAGAAAGAACTCAATATGAGGTAACAAAGGTGGGTAGAATTTCTAAATGATTACGAATGTGAAATTCGTTATCATCCTGGTGAACTGAGTGTCGTAGCAGACGCTTTAAGCATGATGGATCGAGCAAAAATCACTTCGTGTAAAAGCTCTAACCCTAACAATCTACTCCAATCTCACCACTCAAATTCGAGACGCTCAGTTGGAAGCTCTCAAACCTATAAAATATCATGGAAGAAAACCTGCAAGGAATGGACAAGCAATTCAGTGTTATGGAGGATAGAACATGATATTTCATCAAACGAATTTGGACCTCGAAATTTGGTGAAGTCAGGAACCTAGTTTTAAACGAAGCTTATAATCCGATATATTCGTTACATCCTGGATCAGATAAGATGCATCTTGATCTTAAAAAGCTTTATTGGTGGTCCAACATGAAGGCATAGATTGCTACGTATGTCGGTAAATGTTTGACTTGCGCCCAAGTCAAAGTAGAGTACCAGAAACCATCAGGACTAGTAAAACAACCATCGATTCCGGAATGGAATGGGAACAAATAGCCATGGACTTTATAACGAAGTTTCCAAAAAACTTCAAGCGGTTATGAAACCATTTGGGTAGTGGTTGACCGTTTGACCAAATCCGCCCATTTCCTAGCCATCAAGGAAACCGACAAGATGGAGAAACTCACCAGGACATACACCAAGGAAATAGTCAAACTACACGGAGTGCCAATATTTATTATCTTGGACTGAGATAGCAAATTTACTAGACATGAGTATTGCGTGTCATCCTCCAACGGATAGACAGAGTGAAAGGAAGATACAAACTCTGGAAGACATGCTCCACACCTATGTGATAGACTTCACTAATGCAAGGGATATGCATTTATCGCTTGTCGAGTTTTCATATAACAACAGTTATCATACCAACATACAGGCTCGTGTTGTGTTTTTGAATCTAGTATATTGAATGAAATCAATAATATAATGAATTAAGAACAAAGATGTAAATAGAATCTGTTAGACACTTTGAGTATGTATGAAGGAGTACAGGAACACAAAAGAGTACAAGCAGTCAAGATCTAGAAAAGTACTCTCGACTCCTACACTTAACCTATTTATAGGGTGATACAGACGTGTTACAAAAAATACATAAGGACTAAACATTCAAGCTTCGACCTCTAAACATTCCTTATGTAATACATACATTCGAAGTACAGACTTCGACATCGATACTACCCATGCCTACATGTACTTCGACACCTCACTACATACATTTACCCTTATAATCTCCTCCTTAGTGAGAAGTGTTGAATCTATGTCATCATCATCTTTACGACCTGGTGAAATACTCTGCGAACCACCATATACCAGATGATCTTCTTTCACATTTCAACTTTATCTTCTGATGTATTCCTCTTGCAATTGTTAAGACGAACCAAAAGACTTGTATACTGGGAGTTCGTATACCTCTCCACATCACAAACTTGGAAAAAAATTGTTATCTTTTTATTCTTGTTCTTTCCAACCAAGACAACACCCAAGGGTTTGTGAACAATCTCCCCATACTCATAGTCCTTGAGACTACCTTGCCCTTTCAGCATCGACTGAGGCACCTTCGAGGTTCTATTCACTGCCATTGCAAGCTCGATATCCGTCACTGCCAAGTAATCATAGTAGTTATCTATGAAAACTTTGATATGAGCATAACCAATCAAAAATCATCCTTGTTGTTAATATGAATCTTCGACACATCGAAAGTGCTTAATATCTTCGCTACATTAATAAGATCATTAAAATTTATCAGGGGAAAGTCTGCAACCGAGAAATCACATGCTACATTGTTTGCTCTAACCACATAGAAACAAAAATGTTGCAGCAAACCTTCGAACAAGCTTTCTCTTGACATGTTCAAAACTTTGAGGATTTTGGTAGAAGACCAAACTTCTTCTTACTTCTTTCCCAACACAGCATGAAACCTTATCTTCAACCTCTTATACTCATTTTTATCATCGAACTTATCAACCAGCTGATACTGAGAAAAGACGAACATCATATGATTAATCGGAAAATCCAGTTGATTAAAATCAGTATTTTCGATCTCATAACTTTTCTTAGGAAACTTCCCAAAATCATGCATTTTCTCATATGAAACAAGTTGTTCGATTGTCTCGTAACACAAATGCTTACTTGGATCGCCCTTTTTACACCTAGTGGATCACCTTCTTGTTGTCTCATTATGCTATTTATCTTTCATTGTTTCTCTATTTCTTTCTCCACATTTTTCTTTTTCTCTTCTTCAAAAATCACTTTCTCAATACCCTTTCCTCTATCATCCTTATCAACACTTGGAGGAGGTGGTTTCGAACTTGAACTTGAACCCCCAACACCTTATCCAATTACTATGCCTTTTGTTATTGGCCTCAAAGTTGTTATAGTAGAAGTTGTTGTTAGAGAAACATGAAGTAATGTTGGAAGTTGAGTTGACATCACCTACCCTACAACTTTACCTTGATCAGGGTCCTTCGAAGAGCCAACCCCCTTTTCTCCCCCTTGAACAACTTGTTTCATAGGCGGGGCATTCGTTGGCATCAGAATAACTAACTTAAGAAGAGGAGCAAGTTCGGCTTTGAGATTCGATTCAAGAGAAGAAATCATCTTCGATAGAGAATCCTGAGACACTAGAGACTGTGGAGAAAAAATCAATCTTCGAAATAGACTCTTTCAAGCTCCCCAAAAACTCTTCCAGTTTTTCGAAGAGTTTAAAATCTTGATATGACTTAGCATCAAACTTGTGGGAGAATGAAGTATGACACTCCACAAGCTTCTTTATTGCATCAACAATAACATCCACTTTGGCTTGATAACTCAAATAATTATGTTCTATCTTTGTTACCTCCTTCGTCATCTCAGACTTGAGTTCCTCCACTTTGAGATTGACATACTCCTCCACTTTCTTAACTTGCTCAACAAAAACAACATCACGTTCTTTTGCAATGTCGCGAAGCTTAGTCACCTCATATTGGAAATTTTTAACATGAAGCTTTAAACGCTCTTCATGTTTCTGCTCAATCTGCTCCATATCCATCTTTAAACGATTCTCTTGTGACTTAAGCATAACATCTACTTCGATCCCACAAACTGAAATATTTGCTTATTCAGGATCAAACTCGATTTAAGCAAAGGAGACCATGACATCATCATCATCATCAGGTTCATCTTCTAAAACTGTCTTTTCACCTTTGATGGAATAATAAGATAAATGTGATGTAATAGGTTGATGCATGATGTTTGAAAAAGTGGATGAAATAGTAGAAGCATGTAATGAAGTTGGGATTGGAGAAGATCATGGTGGTAAAGAAGTAGAAGTATCAATGATGGTGGTTTCGATGGTAGAGGATAAAATAAGTGAGGTAGGAGTAGAAGATATGTCAATAGAAGATGTACTGTGAGCTTCACTATTCATCACCCCTTCACCGATATTGACATTTGTATCCATATCATATATGTTCACAGGGATGCCTGAGGTTTGAACCTCCTCTGTAACAGACTCAGTCATCGAAACCTCGGGTGGTATGACATCTGCCTTCGCACAGATGGTAGTAGTTGGAGATGCACTAAAATTAGTGTTTGTATCCATATTAGATATGTTTACATTGCCACCCAGAGTTATAGTCTCCACGAACGTCAACTTAACTGGAGAGTCTCTTTGAGGTGTCTCGAAACCCACATTAATATCATGACGAATCGGTGACCTTTCGCTGCCACTGTCAAAATCTATTTCAACGACCACTTCGTCAAGAGAATCAGCCAATTGCTTCTTCTTCTTCTTCTTGATTTCTTAACCACCTCATGAGCTTTACGTTTCTTCGAGGCTGGTGAGACTGGGAGTGGAACATCATGAATACACACACCCGTCCTATTAAGTTAGGGTTTGCAAATTTTCCTAATCCCCTTCGAAATAGATCCCTCTTTTGGTGAAGAAAGAGGCGCATCAGAACCGTCTTCAATGAGTTTTGATTTAGGAGAATGAAGAAGGCGATGAGCAGGCTTCTTGATTCGTTTCAGAATGCCCGTCTTCGATGGAACAATCTCCTTTGGATTTTCTTTTTTAACTTTCTCATGAACTAATGTTGTAACCACTTTCTCTATTTGCTCAGGAACAAATGTTTGTTGATCAGGTTTCTTTGGTCTCTTCTAAGCTTTCGCGACCTTCGATGTGCCTTCAACCCCTTTTGGCAACAAAACCCCTACTTGAGCACCTAGGTTAATGGTTGTCAAGTATTGAACGAGAATCGGATTAGCATAATCCACTTTTTGTAACATGGCATCAGGAATTCTAGACACATTAGGAAACAACACAGAATCATTAGTAACAATCTTTGGAATCTGATACGTGGAAAACAACGCCTTTGCATCTTCGTATGGAACCAAAATCCCCTATTTATTGTATACTTCCCTGAGATTCAAGCTCCAATACCTCGCATACGATATTCCATTCGTGGCATTCGTATGATTAATCCCTATTCCAAATTTTTCCCACAATTGAGTTACGTAGTCGACATTCAAATCATAGTACAGACCTACAATCATAGCATACTCTTCCAAATTTTCTTTATCAAGCCCCAGACTTCGACCAGTCAGACATCGAAAAAAAATCCCAAACAAAAAAATCCAGACATAATGCAAAGCAGTTTTGCGAAAGTGACTGATTCCTGTGAGTGGTGGTTGATGACCCATCTCATTGAACATAGACACAACCTGTTCGGTCGTAACTTCAAAAAAAGGACCTGAATGCGAAAGCTTCATAATTTGAGAAAACTGCTTTAGTAAGTTTGTACTTATATTCATTCTCAGTGGAAAAGTCACCAATTTGGTTGTCTTGTCGAACGCAGCCATTGAACCCGCCAAAGATAACATGTTCATTAGTATTGAGAATGAATAAGACATAACCGTTGAAAGAACGGAATGATTGAGAGCCACAATCAACATCTGTAATGGTTCTGTATACTTGGTTACATCAGGTTGAACACAAAAGTTTGAACTTTGGATCTTCATCAATGGTTGAGATATTGCTTCTTCATTGGTGTTTGATGGATGAACATGAGCAGTTGCTGCCGCCATGATTAGGGTTTTGAGAACTTTATGGAGAGATGATTACCGTGAAAGAATATTTGGGGAAAAATTTGACCAGAGTAAGGAATGTGTTTAGTTTAGTCCACCAAAATCCTTTTATAATCAACGGAGAATTTGAATTTGAATCGTTTACCAACGAAATTCTACCACGTGTAGCATTGTGTATGGGGCCGGCTTCTGGAAAAGTCGCCATGTCTGAAAAGTGATCATCACTTTTTCCTAAAAATATGTGAAATAACTGAACCGTCACATCCGTCGTTTAGCTTGGCCGAGTTAGATAAGAACCATCACTTGACCTTTGTTATGTCACCATAAATCTTCATCATTAGAATAGCACTTTGACCTTCGCTATGAGGTAAGGATCATTCTCTTTTGGGATTGTAAAGCAAAATCATATGACAGACTTTGCAAAATCTAGGTTTGAGATGGTATTACCCAAACCTCGAGGATTTCAGTGCTAATGTGTGCCAAAGAAATAGTGGGAATCAAATTAAAAAAAATGTGCGTATAGTGACATCAAATTATCATTCGAGGTAAAAGCAGTTGGATCTCAGGCAAAGATTACTTCATTCAACATCAAGAGAGATGTCGAAGTGCTTGTGTGGTATCCCTTTAAGTACAATCGAATACTCCTTAATGAGTATCGAAGGTCCTCTTTTTGCACATGCATCGAAGGTAGGCTCAATTTTGTTCATAACCACAACTTAACATAAGTGTGAGTTAAATGAACAAAATTACATGTATGACTAGTGTAGTCAGGAACAAGTGAGGTTGAGGAACATTTTAAAGTGACAAGAGTTCGAAAAGATATTCAGGCTGAAATCATATTACAAAGAAAATAATAGTTAGAACTTGTTGGGCAAAAATGTCTTGGTGAAAGAACATTTTGTCAAGACCACGTATAACGAAAGGAATACGATTTGAATATCAAGTTATGGTACAAAAACAAATCTTTCATTAGAATCTTGAACAAAGTTCACCGTCAATTCCTTATAAGTTGGGGTTGTTGGGTTTCACCATCATCACGGAAAAATGAATCAGGATCATTAACACAGACTAGTGCAATATCTACATTATGGTTTGTTTCTACGAGAGATGTCGAGGATATGCAGTGATGTGTGTGATTCGTGAAGAAGATTTATGGTGAAAAAGATTAGTTTAGAAAACACATGGTACCTGTTTATATGATATGGACATAGCAAAAATCTCTTAATTCACAACGAGAAGAGATAGGTAGATCTTCGACTAATGTGAATATAGCCTTATTGGGAAGGAACACTCATAGTGAGGGATCCATTAAGGCTTCAAAAGACATGGAGTCTATGAGGCTTATTGTTAACATTCACCAGCATGCTTCTAGGGACATCAAACTAGTGCAAAGATTCAAAATTGTAGCTCTCCCACTTTTGAATATATTCCATTAAGCATTTGCCACCACAATATGTTGATTCAAGGAAACACTAAAAAAAATATGAAACACACAAAACAAAACGAAGAAAATATTTTTCAATTTTTGTTTTTGAAATTAAAAGAAAAAAATAATAAAATCTTTTTGGAGTTTTTATTTTTGAATTTAAAAAAAAATTAAAAAAAATAAAAGAACAGTAAAGTGTTACCAAACATTCGATGTAAGAAGTAGAACCTGCCAAACATCGCACATCGAACAACATTCCTCCCAAGACAAATAAGGTAAGTCTGCACCATTCTGAGATATTTTGAAAACGAAGGTGGTCGAATGATGAACGGTGAACAGTAACCTCTGAACACTTCAGTTGTACTTCGACATCTGTTGATTCATGATGACGACGAACCAGGAACGAAGCTTGCATCAATCATTCCAAGACCATAAGCTCCTTAAAAATGATTTCTCATCCAAAGGTTTTGTAAATATATCTGCAAGTTGATCCGTTATTTTGACAAAATGAACCTCGATATAACCATCTTCACATGATCCTTGATAAAATGGTATCGAAGTGATTTGTGCTTTGTCTTTGAATGTTGCACCGGATTATGGTAGATGCGTATGAAACTTTGTGAATCACAATATAAAGGTATCTTCTTCATATTGATTGCGTAATCATGAAGTTGACTTTGAATCCATATGACCTGAGAAGTGCAAGCAACAGCTGCAACATATTCTGCTTCAACTGTAGAAATCGATACACATGTCTATTTCTTTGATTGCCAGCTTACAAGCTTCCCGTCCAAAAATGGACATCAACCAGTAGTGCTTTTTCTATCGAGTTGTCACCCACCAAGGTCGGGATCTGAAAATGCTTGTATGAAAAAGCCTATCTTTGACGGGTACCACAAACCCAACGACACAGGTCCTTTGAGATATCGAAAGATATTATTCACAGCTGTTAGATGGGGTTCTCTAGGATTCGAATGACACCTGGCACAATTGCAAACATCAAACATAATATCAGGTCTACTAGCAGTTAAGTATAGTAAGGTGTTGGATTAGGTGTCTAAGCCCATAACTATAATAGGTATATACTTAAGCTGATAGTAGCATGGTCCTTTTGGGTTGCCTTCACCAGAACAATCTGATAGGATGGATATTTGAGAAATAGGTTATTTGTATTTTATTAATATATTATAAGTATAATATGTTAATGGAGAAATCATATTATTTAATTAGTATTGATCAACAATTAATTTGGAATTAATTTAGTGATCAAAAGAGACTAATTAAATTAACGGGGACTAATTATGTAAGTTAGTGATACATATGGTTTGGGCTATTAATCCATGATGGGCTAAGTTTATGTGACAGTCCATGAAGAGTTAGTCCATATGAGTTGTGGATCATAAGCCTAAGTGTAAGAATTAGGGTTACACATGACTCTTGGAATTCTAACACTATATATAACCCCTTAGAGCCCAAAATCGGACACACAAGTGATATAACAAGATTATAGCCTATTTTAGGGTGTTCCTAACCTCTCTTTCAAGTCCTCCAATTGTTGGTGGTGGTTGTGACCTATTAGAGGCATCACACTTGAGGTGCTAAGCTCTTGAAAGGCCAAATTCAACAATCTACAACAAGAGGTAATCTTCTAACTAGTTTTTTTATGATTCATATATCAAGTTGTATGCTAGATAGGCTTTGTGCTTTGGAAAAATGAAATTTTCATGTATAACTAGAGAAAAATTAGATCCAAAGCATTAGGGTTGTATGTGCCCCATAGGGATGTTATAGTGATCAAAACCCATCAGTGGTATCAGAGCCAGGCGTAGTTTTCTGTTATATTGATGCATGGTTGTTTTACAAAGCTGAAAATGTCACATTTCTGGCCTCTGACTAATGGAATCGACCAGTCCAATGATCTGACTCGACGAGTTCACTCACAGAATGGCAACTCGATGAGTCCAATTCATGCACTCGACGAGTAGAATCTTCTGCTTGCATATTTTCGAGCCTTTTGGCCAGAATTGGATTAAGATCATTGCCACAAACAGTTTTGTATCATAAAATTCATTTTTTTTGATATGGTTGCGATTATCCTCATCCAATTAAAAGATAAATGTCAAAATTTCAAGACTATTGTTAGTTTATATGTTAGGCTAATTGTTTGTAAATTTTTGATCTTATATTATGTTGCCTTATGAGTTAATTAGGTCAATGATAAATTATATGATAATTTTATTAGTTAAACTTGATCTAAATGTTTTTGAAGAGTTTCATAACTTGTCCTCAAGTTATGGTACATGAAAAGTCTCATTCATTAAACATTAAACTCATAAGTTATGGAAATCAAAAGTTTAGAAGAGTTACAAAACTTGCCCTCAAGTTTTGGAATTTGTAAAGTCACACTTATGAAACATTTAATTCCAGAACTTAGAATTTTAAAAGTTTAAAATTAAACCCTTATACAATTATAATATTAAAAGTTAATACTTATATATAAGTATAAGACATGTTAGTCTTACCCTTAGTAGGCCTCATTCGCGAAGCTGGTCTATAAGGGGTGTTTAAGGAAGCGACCTATAAAATAACCGCCATTGGGTATCTACTCTTACCCACCGCACTCTTGACTAGTGGAGGGTCGTTAACTGAACGTGTAGGATAGGATATTAATTCTCATTAAAAAGTATAATGGTAATTATAAAGTAACTAAATGTTTTTTTATAAAATTTCCAATCTTAGTTACTTTAGGGAAAATGTGAAACTGATGCTATTCCATGAAATTGCACTTTGCACCTTGCCAAGTTGTTAGTGGAGCGTGTGTGGTTAACCGGCACACTAAGATGGACTAAGAAGGGTGTAAAAGGGTAGCTTGATGTTTGTCATAGATCAATGGAGCGTGTGTGGTTAATCGGCACATTGATTAGGTGATAAATGACATCTAGAGTACCAAGCACATTTGCATGGTTATTCACACCTTGTTTTTGATCCTCGGTATCTCAATCATAAACTTGAAGGGCATAATCGAGATTTAAACATGCCTTTGAAAAGTTCAATGAATCTCAAAAGAATCTAGGAATTTCAATTCATCTAAAACTTAATAATCAATTTCGTTTTTCATGTTGGAAATTGGTAAATCGTCATTTACCTACCTTCAAATATTTTGCAATTGGATTACGGCATCCATCTTCCGAATTGTAAAATATTGTGTTGGGTCCTAGCCTTAATATTTCATTTGGGTGTTATATTAAGGATTCTTGTCTAATCTAAACTTTGTCTTTCTTTTTCAAATGTCTTCCAACACCGCTTCTGGCTCAAACCCTTCTGGCTCTTTCTCCTCATGAACTTGTGTGGGAGGGTCATATTTGATGGTTCGAATTTTAATGAGTGGATTCGGAACATTAGAATGGTCACTCGTTACGAGGACGACGAATATGTTCTCGATAAAGAGCTGAAGGAGATTGATGAAGCAACTGTTACTCCTGAAGAAGTTGTTGAATATAGGACTCATGAAAAGGACGCCACAAAGGTGTCATGTATCATGTTAGCCACTATGACAGTTGAACCTCAAAATTCCTATGAGGACTACTACCCTTTCGAGATGCTCCAAGACTTGATGGAAAGATACCATCAAAGTGCTCGACAGGAAAGGTATGAAATCATTGCCTCCATGATTACAACAAAAATGAAGGATGGAGAGTCCATCACAACCAACTCACAAAAGATGCAAAGGTTTAAGGACCACTTGCCGAAGTTGAATGTTAACTTCAATGTAGAGCTGCCATTGATATTATCCTATACTCTTTGCCTCCCTGTTATGATCAGTTTCATATGACTTATCATATGAACAAGGAGGAGGTCACTCTTACCAAGCTTCAAGGCCTATTGATTACTGCTAAAAGTAGTTTGAAAGGCAAATCTGTTGTGCCTGCTCCTACTACTGCTTCTCCAGTCCTGACAATTGGACATGGGAAAGGGAAGAAGAGGAAGGCTCCTTCTAAGAGCCACAAGGGAAAGTCCCATGATGGATCCTCTTCTAGTGGGACCAAAGGTGGTTCTACTACTCCATCTTCCAACCAAAAGGATGAAGAGTGCTTCTACTGTCATGACAAAGGGCACTGGAAACGAAGTTGCCCCAAATACTTGTAGGACATCAAGGATGGGAAGATAAAGCCCACCCGTGCAGGTTTTTACAGTATTCTATCTAATAACTCATCACATGCTAATTCTTGGGTGCTTGATACAGGTTGTGGTTTTCACATTTGTTCTGATTTGCAGGGACTAAAAAGAAGTATGGATGTGGAGCATGGGAAGATGAACTTAATCATGGGGAATAGGAAATTGTCGCCTGTCACCAAGATTGTATTTTATTTTTTATTTCTTAGTAGTGGGTTAGAATTAGATTTGAATAATTGTTGCTAGTTGTCCGATATGGCGAGAAACATTATTTCATTTCATGGTTTGTATAAACAAGGTTTTAGATTTTCATTTGATAATGAAACTGGTTCTATTAATGCCTTTTATAATGGTATATTATATTTTAAAGCATTGCCTTATAATGATATATATGAAACTGTGATGGTTGTAGACAACTTAGGAAATAATGTATTCCACATCGATTCGTCCAATGGTTTGGACAAGGCATCCTTGTGGCATTGTTGTCTTGGACATGTCAACAAAAAGCACATAGCCCAACTCCACAAGGATGGAGTCTTGGAGCCATTTGACTTAAAGTCGGATGACACTTGCGAATCTTGTTTGCTTGGAAAGATGAACAAGTCACCCTTCACTGATACTTGTGAAAGGAGTGAGGGTCTGTTGGATCTCATACACACTAATGTGTGTGGACCCTTCAGATCTGCCACAAGGGATGCTAACCACTTCTATATGACTTTCACTGATGATTATAGAAGATATGGCTATACCTACTTAATCAAGGATTAGTCAGAAACCTTTGAAAAGTTCAAAGAGTTTAAACAAGAAGTGGAGAATCAGCTGGGCGGGAAGATAAAGATGCTCTGATCCGATCGAGGTGGTGAGTATCTTAGTTTCGAGTTACTTGACTATCTTAAGGATTGTGGAATTGTGTCACAATTAACGCCACCTAGGACACCACAACTTAATGGTGGGGCTGAGAGGCGCAATCAAACCTTGTTGGACATGGTTCGTTCCATGATGAGTCGAGCTTCGTTACCTATCTCATTATGGGAGTATGCCTTAGAGACTGCCGCCCATATCCTTAATCTAGTCCTAACTAAGAAGGTTACCAAAACACCTCACGAGATGTGGACATGGAAGGTTCCCTCGTTAGCACATATCAAGGTTTGAGGTTGCGATGCTTTCGTAAGATAAGAGACTCACGATAAGCTCGAACCTCGTAGTGAGCGATGTATTTTCATCGGTTACTAATAGAAGTCATTTGGATATCTCTGTTGGGTTTTCAGCACTATAACACTCCTATGGTGCACATACAAGCCTAAATGCTTTGGATCTATGTTTTCTCTAATTATACATGCATTTTCAATTTTCCAAAGCATTCTCCCTAACTAGCATACAATTGAACAATTGAACAATATTACAATACAACTAGTTAGACAACTTACCTCTTAGTAGGACTTGTAGTTCTTGGCCTTCAAAAGCTTGAGCACCTCAAGTGTGATGGCTCTAATGGTTCACAAACACCAAATGCAAGAGGAGGCTTGAGAGAATAAGTTACTTAGCACAAAATCAACTTCACTCTCTTAGAATGAATGGGGTAGCCGATTTTGGGACTAGGGGTATGCTTTTATAGTGTTACTAAGCTAGGGCTACATTCATGCAAACCCTAATGCTCCATGACCTTTCACATTCTTATGCTCCATGGGTTAAACCCACATGGACTATCCATGGATTATCTCATTGGTTTAGCCCATCTAAACAATCATGGATCATTGGCCCACACTATAAGAGTCATTGATTTACAAAATCAATCCGCATATATTTATTTAGTCTCTTTTGATCACAAAATTAATTCTAAATTAATTCTTGATCAATACTAATTAAATAATATGATTTCTCAATTAATATATTATACTTATAATATATTAATAAATCACAAATAACCTTATTCTCAAAAGTCCATCCTATCAAATTGCATTGATGAAGGCAACCCAAAAGGACCATCTATAATCGGGTCAAGTACATCCCAGTTTCAATTATGGGCTTAGACACCAAATCCAACAATCTCTTCTATAGACCGAGTGACAATGTTGTCTTCGTTGCGTGGAGTGGGGTTTTCCGCAAAAGAGAACTCATATGCCAAGAGGACAGTGGGAGGCAAATTGACCTTGAAGAGCTTCAAGAATTAAGTGATGAAGGTGTTGGGTTTTGAGCATTCTAACACTTCCTAAGTGTACATGCAACCCTAATAAACCTTGGATCTATGTTTGTCTAAGGTACATGCAAAATATTATTTTCCAAGGTTTATATTATACTTATAATATATTAATAAATCACAAATAACCTTATTCTCAAAAGTCCATCCTATCAAATAGCATTGATGAAGGCAACCCAAAAGGACCATCTATAATCGGGTCAAGTACATCCCAGTTTCAATTATGGGCTTAGACACCAAATCCAACAATCTCTTCTATAGACCGAGTGACAATGTTGTCTTCGTTGCGTGGAGTGGGGTTTTCCGCAAAAGAGAACTCATATGCCAAGAGGACAGTGGGAGGCAAATTGACCTTGAAGAGCTTCAAGAATTAAGTGATGAAGGTGTTGGGTTTTGAGCATTCTAACACTCCCTAAGTGTACATGCAACCCTAATAAACCTTGGATCTATGTTTGTCTAAGGTACATGCAAAATATTATTTTCCAAGGTTTATAACCTATCTAGCATGGCATGGGGTACTTTTAAACATAAAAGAACTAGATGAATTACATACCTTTTGTTGATTGTTGATTCCTTGGAGTTTGAGAGCCAAGCACCAATAATGTGAATGCCTCAAATGGAAATCACAAATCACCACAAACTTGGAAAATGTATGAGAGAGTATACTAACTCTTAGATTTCGGCCACCACTATTACACACACACTTAGGGTGTTTTTCATGCAACATAAGCTTGTTTATATAGTGTGCATGGTTAGGGTGAAACCCTAATAACCCATGTCTTTTCCTCTTCCAAGGATCCATGGGTTAAAAGCTCCATGGATCATCCATGGACTTCCATATAAGCTTAGCCCATTAACAAATGAGCATTAGCCCACACCATATAAATACAATAGCTCATGATTTAATTAGTCTTCCTTTTTAATCACTAAATCAATTCATAATTAATTCAAGATTAAAACTAATTAAATAACATGACTTTATATTAATATATTATAACTTATAGTATATTAATAAATCGTAAGTATACAATTCTCATAAAATTATCCATAAACAGTTTGGGTGAAGTGCAACCCAAATGGACCATGCCGGGTCGGGTCAAGTATATACCAAATAAGTTATGGACTTAGACACCTTATCCAACAGTCTCCCACTTGGATAAGTCTAATAACTATATTTGCGTATGTTACTTCAGGAACCAACCAGCAATCGTAGCTCTCGAAAACTCTGTTGAACTATGAAGCGCCATTTTAGATAAGTGATCATATAATCCTCTGTTCTCATGATATCAGTCGGACAAATACATGGAACAACGTCGTACTTATTGTCCAGCAGTTTGTTTCCCGATTTCCGATTTGTTTGACAAAGAACTAAATTGAACACATCAATTAGGTTCTGACCGGGCCCGGTACATAGGTCAAAACAAAATCATCGAGGGGCCCAGATATCGCTTCTATTTCTAGAAGGAACAGATAAACTTCGACTCATATGCTTGTTCTACTACTTGTTGAATTGTACACAAAGGCACGTTTTATAACATCAAGTTACTGATGCGTTTTCGTGCAATCAATGCACAACCAACTCATAGGCAACAACTCATATCTCTAGGTTTGAAGACTTATATGATATTACCGTCTCACGATCACTCGAGATAAATTCCATGAAGTGATACAAGTGAGCGTGGGTTAATTCCAATACTCATAACTTATGAGCACTCATGAATGTTGTAGCAACCATTGCTATGACTAAACACATTTAGCCATCTACAAACTCGATTCATGACAGTCTTAATTCATACCTACTTCCAACATATGAACGACTGTGGAGTGTTTAAATAACTTAGTCATTCGGAAAGAATAACCTAGCTATTCTGGAAGTCAAAACATGCAAAGTGAAACACAATAATAATCGAATCCAATATAGTCTCAGAACCCTTTTGAATATAAATAAAACCACCTTTTATTTATCACCATATTGATTACACATTATTCATTGTATAATGTTTCAAATAATCAACTTAATACTTGAATAAAAACAACAGTTGTCCCATGCTCCTAGCATGTACACTTTGTTTTTCTAAACAATAGTTACGCCATACTCCAAGTATGCACACTATGTTTGTGTATGATCTTTACTTTGTGAAATAGATCATTTGAACATGATTCCAATGATGCTCATTTCACAATCCCAAATCCTTATTGTAAATGTAAAAATTCCTAATTCCTACCATTTACCAAAAAAACTGTTAGATTTTAAACTTTTATGCAATGTTCTTCTTGTAATGATTATGCACAAAGTCACAAAACTTATCAACAGTCATTACAGAGTATTCCAAAGGAGATCAACTCTATGGAAACAAAGTCTCATATTCAAAGTACATTGCTTTGAACATCCTTCTTGCACTAAGGTTTTCTAATCTTACACAGATTGAATAACTTCCACCTATGGAGAAATTTCCATAGTCCCATTTTGACTATCACTTCCGAACAAGAGTTACCTCTTTTCAGAATATGTCAATATGGTCCTCTCCAACAATTTATATCCTACTTCCAACTGTTCCCGAGCAACCAATCTTTGGAGAACCTTAGATTGTCCTCGACAATTGCTTAATCACTTTAGTCATATCCAATTCTAGACTTTTCCCTTCTTAATGCCCTAAGCATTTGGAAAATTTAGAAATGATAAATATTATAGCACATGAAATCGATCCTATATCCGAAGCATATGGGACACGATTCATGATGTCTCACATAAAGACATGATACTAGACCAGTCTTTTGCTACAATAAGGATGAATATTATAGCACATGAAATCGATCCTATATCCGAAGTATATGGAACACGATTCATGATGTCTCACATAAAGACATGATACTAGACCAGTCTTTTGCTACAATATTTTTTATTTGCCATGTTTTCAAAATTTAACTATGAAGAGGGATGCCGTAATCATAATCGAATTTTGATAACGCAATATATATAGAATTTCTTTAAGTTGAACCATTCCAACATAAAATACATATATATATATATATATATATATATATATATATATATATATATATATATATATATCCTTGACTAAAGATGATTAAAAACTCAATCTAAGCTTTTAGAATTGAAATGAAGTATAATTTCCTCTCCCTTAATTATAGCAAAACAACTTTTCAACCCCTACAACTTTACGAATTGAAACTTTTGGTTTTCTATAATTAACATTGCTAACTTGCAACACTAAACATAATAATCATGCTCCCACTAACATGATGATTATCAGCATAACACTTATGCTCCCACTAGCTCTGACATATTTCCAAAAATCAGCTGGACTCCTGAAATTTAGATTCGTACACCCTTTCTTAGATAGCTCACATGTGTGTCTAAACAATTTCCAGAACTATGAAAAGGGATGCCGTAATCATACTCTTAATTGTTTAGACCTTTGCCATTTCTCACAAGTCCATGTTAGTGTGCCGGTTAACCACACACGCTCCACTAACGACTTTGAAAACATCACAATTGTTATCTACTTAAAATCTTCTTAGTGAAAGCATTTCCTCACCATCATTTTCATGAATCGAAGAGAAACCTTATGACACTTAGATTTTATAGTGTATGAGTTTCTATCCATGTGAATTTGTCAAAACCATAATCACAAGAAAAGGTTAGTGACAAATTAGCCTTACATGGATTGAACTTGTTCAATCTTAATTTCTTGTCGCCTGGTAGCACAAGGCCCACCAATGCTTCCAAGCTGTTATGCACACAGTTTAGAACTAACAAAACTCATATGCATAGTCAACTTAATAGGAACAGACACAGAAACAAGAATTATGTCAACTTAATAGGTTGCAAACCTTAAGTCGTGTGCTAGTGATAAAACTCAGGTTTTACTCTTGATATCTTGAAATCCTTTCAGGATCTTAAAGACTCCCATTGTCCTCTTGACATATAAGTTTCCCTAGTCAAGGACCATTCTTTGACAAAACAAATATTCAAGGAATAGTGCGGACTCTTATCAAGATAAAAACTTCACACAATTGGTCTTAGTTGGTCTTTGTCTTATCCAAGACATCACAACTTACCAATTTCAAATGTACAGGAGTAGAAAACATTTTACACTACATTTGATAAGTGTTTTAAACCTTACTTTATGTCACTCAATGTTACAATCTTGGAGTATGACTCTAAGAGTTGTTTTTGGAACGAAGTATGATCCATCTTCTTGATTTTAACCATTCCAACAATTCACGACCCCTCATCTTAGTCATAACAATGCACTAAGATGTCCTTAGAGTATGAGTTTGTGATATGGTTTCATAATCATTAAGATGATCATAAAACATGATACTAAAGTACTCTCCCATCTTTTCAGATTTGAGAAACTTTTTATCTCTCTGCCAAATTTGATTCTTCTCATCCGTTCTGCCATACATTGAAACTTTTCCAATGTTACAGAATTATACTTAACCTTATAAGTATAACCATATTTACTAATCTGTAGTAAATCATGACGAATCGATCTTTGTGGTGGACCTTGACCAGCACACACCCAGTGTGCCTAACTCCTTAGTCCTTCAATTGGCTCACATATGCATGTGATCAATGAATTAGTCTTAATTTTACAAAGATGAGAATTCTCATTCATCATACAATACAACTTGTATGATTCCAAGTTTCTGTCTAACTGAAGCTTGGGTGATGAGAACCTTTCCTCATTTGGTAAATTCAGACACTACCACAAATGAGAGAATCAAACTCATATTTCCAATATTGCTAGAAACATACAAACATCAATTTTCCATAAATGCCATTGTAAGGGGATATAATATAAAATAAACTAAACAAAACTTTTATTTCTTTATAAAATGCGGAAAAATATTCCTTACAATGCATCTTCAAATGAAAACTATGCTATTACATATTTCCTAGCAATCTATCACAACTTTTAAGTAGTAGCTCAAAAATCCGATCCTCGAACCATGCGATAGAAATCCATCTTCGTGATCAGATTCAGCACACTCTTCTTTTAACCTTCCTTTTGCTCGATCCTGCTAAACATCAAGATGCAACCTAGTCACATCATGTAATAAGAATCAACAATTAGGAACTTTAACAAAGTTAGATAGTGGACTTACCTGAAGCCGAGTCAAACATTTTGTCTCTACTTGCTTTCAAATATTTCAGGTATTCAGGGCAGCTTCGCTTCCAATGTCCCTTCTCATGACAATAAAAACATATAGACTCTTTGGGAATGGTACACGAGACAATCACAGACTTAGCCTTTCCCTTTACCTTTTGGTCAACCGGGTTGACCAAGGCCGATCCCTTTCCATTGGGACGAGAAAGCTTTTCTGGACTTCCAATGTTACCATTGTCCATGTCCATGGAAGTTTGAGAATTAGACCTTCCATCAATATTTGCTTGACCATTGCGCCAAATCATTGCTGATTCAGCAGCAACAAGCAAATAAGAAAGATCTATTAGGGTTATGTCAGGATCTGTCATATGGTAGTCTTTAATAAACTCACCATACGACTCAGGAAGTGACTGAAGAACCCAGTCAACAGCGAACTTCCTTGAAATAACAGCACCCAACATTCTCAACCTGTCAATGTGTGACTTCATTCCTAAGACATGAGTGCACATAGGTCTTCCATCTTTATGTTTCGTTTCTAGTAGAGCTTGAATGACCTTGAACCTTTCAAGTCTTCAGGCTTGTGGGTCAGGGAGAATAAATGGAGGAGGTGGAGGGAGTGAAGCATGATGTTGAGGGACATCATCTTCAAGAGGAAAGCTTGTTCCAAGCGATTTAGGAAGATCATAGTTGTCTGAACCAGACATCTACAATGGGAGAAAATCAAGTTAGTTGATTCAAGTCCTTAATATAACACCCAATATGAAATATTAAGGCTAGGACCCAACACAATATTTTATAACTTGGAAGAGGGATGCCGTAATCCAAGCTATAAAATACTTGAAGGTAGGCGAATGACGATTCACCAATTTCCACCATGAAAAACGAAATAATTTATTAGGTTTTAATTGGATTTGAAACTCCTAGATCATTTGAGATTCATTGAACTTTTCAATGGCATGTTTCAATCTCGATTGTGCCCTCTCAAGTTTTGTGACTGGGATGCCGAGGATCACAAAACAAGGTGTGAATAACCATGCAAACTCACTAGGTACCCTTAATATTATCACCTAATCGATGTGCCGGTTAACCACACACGCTCCACCGATCTATGATAAACATTAAGTCACCCTTCGTGATCCTTACTAGTCCAAGTTAGTGTGCCGGTTAACCACACACGCTCCACCAACGACTTGGTAAGGTACAAAGTGTGAATTTCATGGACTAGCACCAAGTTCACATTTTTCCTAAAGTAACTAAGATTGGGAATTAAAATATTTAGTTACTTTATAATAATCATTATACTTTTAATGAGGATTTGAAGTCATTGTCCTACCCGTTCGGCTAACGACCCTCCACCGATCAAGGAAGCGGTGGGTGAGAGTGGACACCCATTAAGCTGCCATTTTATAAGCAACAACCTTATACCCCCCTTATAGACCGGCTTCGTGAATGAGGCCTACTAACGGTAGAACGACTTATTCTTATACATATATATAATAATTAACCATTAATGTTATAAATAGTATAAGTGTTGAATTTTAACTATTAAAACTCTAAGGGTTGGAATTAAAGTTTATTAAAGTGTGTGTAACTTTACAAATTCCAAAACTTGAGGACAAGTTTTGAAACTATTCAACACTTTTCATTTCATAACTTATGAATTAAAGGTTCATAAAAATGAAGACTCTTCATTTCCATGTAACTTATGTGTTTTAAGTGTGTGTTTAAAAGAAGTGACCTTTGGATATCCATAACTTGAGGACAAATTATGAACTCCATTAAAGCACATAAATGATCAAGAATTAATCCTAAACAATTCAACAAATAATTCCTATCATCTTCTAAATTCATAAGAACATGAACATGATCATCAAAGTTTCAAGAATTATATGAACACATACAAAAGCATGAAATTTTGATATAAGCTATTGTAAATGGATTAGAACAACCATTACACCAACTAAAACAAGTTTTAAAACACCAAAACAGTTTAGGGTAATGTTTCTAGTCCATTTCCAGCAGCAAAAGTCGAAAATCTGCATTCTGAGGCTCCTACTCGCCAAGTGCACGAACCTACTCGGCGAGTAGGATGAGTTTACACATGAACTCGGCGAGTCCCCCCATGGACTCGGCGAGTTCATCAGTCATACAGCAAAAAATCGACTTTTTATCACTATTTTGCATCGAGTATCAAACAAACAAGCCTAGTCTTTGATACCACTGTTGGGTTTTGAGCATTCTAACACTTCCTAAGTGTACATGCAACCCTAATAAACCTTGGATCTATGTTTGTCTAAGGTACATGCAAAATATTATTTTCCAAGGTTTATAACCTATCTAGCATGGCATGGGGTACTTTTAAACATAAAAGAACTAGATGAATTACATACCTTTTGTTGATTGTTGATTCCTTGGAGTTTGAGAGCCAAGCACCAATAATGTGAATGCCTCAAATGGAAATCACAAATCACCACAAACTTGGAAAATGTATGAGAGAGTATACTAACTCTTAGATTTCGGCCACCACTATTACACACACACTTAGGGTGTTTTTCATGCAACATAAGCTTGTTTATATAGTGTGCATGGTTAGGGTGAAACCCTAATAACTCATGTCTTTTCCTCTTCCAAGGATCCATGGGTTAAAAGCTCCATGGATCATCCATGGACTTCCATATAAGCTTAGCCCATTAACAAATGAGCATTAGCCCACACCATATAAATACAATAGCCCATGATTTAATTAGTCTTCCTTTTTAATCACTAAATCAATTCATAATTAATTCAAGATTAAAACTAATTAAATAACATGACTTTATATTAATATATTATTACTTATAATATATTAATAAATCGTAAGTATACAATTCTCATAAAATTATCCATAAACAGTTTGGGTGAAGTGCAACCCAAATGGACCATGCCGGGTCGGGTCAAGTATATACCAAATAAGTTACGGACTTAGACACCTTATCCAATAGAAGGAACCTCAAACACTAGCACTCAAACCGAGGAGGAAACTCCAGTTGAACCAGTTGACGAGTCCTTACCTCTGAGACATTCCAGTAGAGTTAGTGTTCCACCTGTGTTTGTGGTTTCATATAACAACTGAAGGTGATACATCTATCAGTGATAATACATTGATAAATTTGGATGAACCTAATAACTACAAGGAAGCCATGGCAATCCCTGAGTCTGCAAAATGGAAAGAGCCTATGGACAGCGAGATTCAGTCCATGTATGAAAATCAAGTTTGGAATTTGGTTGACAATGTACCAGGTCGTAAGACGGTCGGGTGCAAATGGATCTTTAAGAAGAAGACCGACATGGATGGGAAAGTACACACATATAAGGATCGACTGGTTGTGAAGGGCTTTACTCAAACTCATGGAGTTGACTATGATGAGACCTTGTCACCAGTAGCGAAGATTAAATCTATAAGGGTTATGCTAGCCATAGCTGCATTTCATGATTACGAAATATGGCAAATGGATGTCAAAGCCGCTTTCCTTAATGGGAAGTTGGCTGAAGTCAGCCAGAGGGTTTTGTCAATGCAAAGTACCCTAATATAGTGTGTAAGCTTGAGAAATCCATTTATGGATTGAGACAAGCATCTCACAGATGGAATCTTTGTTTCGATGAGAAAGTCAAAGAGTTTGGATTTTCAAGAAGCGAGGATGAGTCTTGTGTATATGTCAAAGCTAGTGGGAGTATAATTAGCTTTCTGGTATTGTATGTGGATGACATACTTCTCATAGGAAATGACATTCCAACCTTGAAGGAGGTTAAGTCCTGGGTTGGGAAGTGTTTCGCTATGAAAGACCTCGGGGAAGCTGCTTATATTCTAGGGATAAGGATATTGAGAAACAGGAATAAAAGACTAATAGGACTTAGTCAAAGTACCTACTTGGACAAGGTGTTGAAGCGTTTCAATATGGAGAATTCCAAGAAAGGTGACTTATCTATCCAAAGCAATACCAAACTAAGTAAGACTCAGAGTCGGAGTACAGAGACCGAGATAGCAGAGATGAGTTGAGTACCATATGCTTCTGCAGTTGGCTCGATCATGCATGCTATGACTTGTACTCGCCCTGATGTGGCCTTTGCTTTGAGCATGGTCAGCAGATATCAAGGAAATCCTGGTAAAGCTCACTGGACTGCGGTAAAGAACATTCTTCAATACCTGCGAAGGACTAAGGACTGGGTCCTTACACTCGGTGGGAGTGATGACTTAAGAGTGACAGGGTATAGTGATGCCAACTTTCATACCGACATAGATAATTTTCGCTCTCAGTCTGGCTGGGTATTTACCCTGAATGGAGGAGCAATAACTTGGAAAAGTTCCAAACATGAGACTATAGCTGATTCAACATGAGAATTAGAGTACATAGAAGCAAGCGAAGCGTCGAAGGAGGCGATATGGATGAAGAACTTAATCGGAGAACTTGGAGTTGTACGAGCTATAAAGGAGCCTATGGAGATTTTCTGTGACAACGAGGGTGCGTTCGCCTTAACCAAGGAACCAAGGGATCATGGCAGATCTAGGCATATCGATAGAAAATATCACTTCATAAGACATCGGGTAGAAGAAGGACTCCTCGTAGTAAAGAGGGTATCGTCAAAAGAGAACCCAGCAGATCCCCTTACAAAGGGACTGAGTAGGGTTAAGCACTTGCAGCATGCGAGGAGCATTGGGCTGAAGGACGATATTAGTTTTAATGTTTATATAGCTATTTAGAAACTTGTAATAGCTAAAATGTAATTGACATTTGATGATTGAATAAAAGGAGTTTTATTTATAAGTAAAGTTACTATCTTGTGTTAATTGTTTACTATTGTTTCATTTTGCCTGTTTTGACTTCCAGAATAATAAGATTATTCAAACTATCCACATTCGATCATACTTTGGAAGTAGGTATTGAGGCAAGACTATCATGAATTTGGCTTGTAGATTGTCTAAAGTCTTTAGACATAGAAAAAGTTTGCTACAACATTCATGAGTGCTCCTGAAATAAGATTTGAGTATTGGATTAAACCCACGCTCACATGAATCACTTCATGGAATTTATCACAAGTGATTGTGAGATGATAATATCATATACTCTTCAAACCAAGATGTATGAGTTGTTGACTATGAGTTGGTTGTACATTGATAGTGCAAAAACGCATCAGTAACTTGATGTTATAAAACATGCTATTATGTATGATTTAACGAGTAGTTAGTACAAGCATATAAGTCGAAGTTTGTATGTTCCTTTTATCCTTGGAGGAATAAAAGTGATATCTTGGGCCCCTCGATGATTTTGTTTTGACTTATGTGTCGGGCCCGTTCAAGACTCAATTGATGTGTTCAGTTAAGCCCAATGTCAAACAAATCAAAAATCGGAAAACAAACTGCTGGACAATAAGTATGACTATGCTCCATGTATTTGTCCGCATGATATCTTGAAGAAAAGAGGATTATATGATCCCTTGTCTAAAGGACACGTCAGAGTTCGACAACGGCTTTTAAGAGCTACGATTGCTAATCGGTTTTACTTACAGTAGCATGGTCCTTTTGGGTTGCCTTCACCAGAACAATCTGATAGGATGGATATTTGAGAAAGAGGTTATTTGTGATTTATTAATATATTATAAGTATAATATGTTAATGGAGAAATCATATTATTCAATTAGTATTGATCAAGAATTAATTTGGAATTAATTTAGTGATCAAAAGAGAATAATTAAATTAACGGGGACTAATTATGTAAATTAGTGATACATATGGTTTGGGCTATTAATCCATGATGGGCTAAGTTTATGTGAGAGTCCATGAAGAGTTAGTCCATATGTGTAAGTCCCCAAATCTGCTTGTGTATCAATCAAATCCAATTGATGGTGTGGAATCCCAATCAATTGGATGATTTCAGATCAAAATAGAATAGAAGGAGAAGAAGAATAACTTGAATCTATGATGTATTCAATGTTGGAATGAAGCTCCTTACACATAGATTCATGAACACACACACTCTTCTCTCTAACTTTCTCTCACACCTTACGAACACACACTTAAGCACCTTGAGACAACTTATCACCTCACCCACCTAACAGCTATATATACATGGGCCACAAACTCAAGGCCGGACCGAAAACTCAATGGACCGAAAACCCAATGCTATACCGAAAACTCATGGGTTTTCGGTCCAAGCTACAATTAATCCCAATATTAGTTTTCGGCCCAAATGATAAAACAATAAATGCTTAGAAAAGCAAAGTATAAACCAATTTTAGACCCAACAATATGAGTTGTGGATCATAAGCCTAAGTGTAAGAATTAGGGTTACACATGATTCTTGGAATTCTAACACTATATATGTAACCCCTTAGAGCCCAAAATCGGACACACAAGTGATATAACAAGAGCATAGCTGATTTTAGGGTGTTCCTAACCTCTCTCTCAAGTCCTCCAATTGTTGGTGGTGTTTGTGACTTATTAGAGGCATCAAACTTGAGGTGCTAAGCTCTTGAAAGGCCAGATTCAACAAGCTACAACAAGAGATAATCTTATAACTAGTTTTTATATGATTCATATATCAAGTTGTATGCTAGATAGGATTTGTGCTTTGGAAAAAGGAAATTTGCATGTATAACTAGAGAAAACTTAGATCTAAAGCATTAGGGTTGTATGTGCACCATAGGGATGTTATAGTGCTCAAAACCCATCATAAATAACCTATCATGCCCCTATACAGTTTAAGATCTACATCAAGCTTATCCAACGAAGGTCCTAAGCGCATCCGACTACCATTGGTACTTTCAATTTTGAACCATTCGTCATGCCAAATTTCTCATATAAGTTGCGAAAGTACTTCTCTTGATTTATGAAGATACCTTCCTTGCTTTGACGAATATTCAATTCCAGAAAACTATTTATCTTAGCCATCATACTCATTTCGAACTGACTTTTCATCATATTCTCAAATTCCCTAGAAAATGAAGGGTCACTCGAGCCAAAAATAATATAGTCTACATAAATTTGAACTAGCATCAGATGATCCCCTACTTTTTTTCGAAATAGTGTAGGATCAACTAATCCTTGTTTAAATTTAGAGAGCTTCAAGAAATTGGTAAGAGTTGCATACCAGGATCGAGGTGCTTGTTTTAAGCCATAAACAACTATATCGAGAATATAACAATGATCAAGGAATTTGTCATTTATAAAACCTGGTGGTTGTTCGACATAAACCGTTTCTTCGAGTACTCCATTGAGAAAAGCACACATGACATCCATTGGTACACATCGAAGTCCTTGTGTGCTGCATATGCAAGAAATATTCGAATAGGCTAGAGTCTTGCGACATGGGCAAAGGTTTCGTCATAGTCAATACCTTCTTGTTGCAAATATCTTTTAACAACCATTCTAGCCTTATTTCGAACAACATTACGTTCTTTATCTATTTTATTTTTAAAAATTCATTTTAATCCAATGAACGAAACACCATCAGGTGTTGGAACAAGTCTCCAAACCTTATTTCTTTCAAATTCAACAGGTTTCGATTGCATTGCAACAACCCAACCAGGATCTTCCAATGCAACCTTAACTATTTTCAGTTCTATTTTGGATATAAACACATTAAACATAAAAAGTTCCTGGTGAACATTCAGTATCTCATTCTATGCTCGAAGTTGTGCACATGTCATAACTCCAGATTGAGCATCACCAAGAACTTGTTCTTTTGGATGGTTTCGTTTCCATCTGTTCATCGGTGGATATGCAAGATCAAAATCCAAAGGTGCATTTTCTAACATTTCATTCGTTTCAGAACCTTCACTTGCATTCGACACATGATCAGAAACATCACGAAAATTTTCAGTTTGGTCAGTAGAAACAAGAGGTACAGATCCATTTAGCTCCCCCTCGACCAGTGGATTTGGACTGTGATGCTCCCCCTCGACATCAATATTGTTCTGTCCTTGCTTCCCCTCAAACTGATGTACATTTTGAGCATGCTTCCCCTCGACAGTTGAACTATCAACATGATTTTGTGACATCGAACTCAAGTGCTCCCCCGCCACTTGATCACCTTGTAAAACAGGTAGAAATTCGACATTCACGTGTGAGGTTGATGTTGAAAGAGAATCATCTTCTTCCCTAGTCACCGTCGAGTCATCTAAATGATTTGATGCTTTAGGAATCCGATTATCATTAGCATGAACTTCTGCATCAATTTCTCTGTCTGTAACACCAAAAATTAATTCAAAATAAATATCGAATGAATTAATAGTAGCTGACTCATCATTCGTTTCATTAAGAATTGGCTTTTGTGCGACAGTCTGTTCGACACGTTTGACATCATAATCATCGAAATTCAGATTGAATGTTTCCCCAATCTTTCTTATTCACTTATTCAACACACAATATGCTACTGAGTTGTGCGAGTATCCCAAGAAAATCCCTTCATCATCTTTGTACTGAAATTTCGAAAGATTATCTTTGAGATTCATGATGAAGCACCTACAACCAAAAATATGGACAAATTTGACATTAGGCTTTCGATTGTTGTGGATTTCATAAGGGGTGATGTTAAAACGACGATGAATGAATGATCGGCTTTGAGTGAAACACGCTGTCGAGAATGCTTCTGCCCAGAGATATTGAGGCAAGTTCGCATAGGACAGCATTGTTCTTGCTGCTTCGCATATGGATCTATTTCTCCGTTTGACAACATCATTTTTTGTGGTGTGTAAGGAGATGAAAAATTATGCATAACCCCTAAATCAGCCAAGAATGAATCAAGCATTTGATTATTGAATTCCGAGCCATTATCACTTTTGATTCTTCTAACTTTCTTTGTTAGACTCAATTCGATGCTCTTGATGAAATCTATCATCACTTGGGCAGTTTCAGACTTATGATGAAGGAAGAAAACCCGGATAAACCTCGAAAACTCATCAACAATGACCAGTATATACTTCTTTTTGTTGAGTGTCTCAACAATCAAAGGTCCACAAAGGTCAATGTAAAGAAGTTCCAGCGGTTCAATGATCTTTGAGTCGATAACGATGGGATGAACTTGACGATATTTCTTTCCTTGTTCACAAGCTGCACATAATGAATCGTTATCAAATTTATAGGAAGGCCACGTACAAGATCATGTATAACCAATTTGTTTATATTTTTGAAGTTCAGATGGGAGAGTCTTGGATGCCACAACCAACTTAGATCTGATGAGGCCTTCAAGAATAAGCAGATTGAGGGAACACTAACGATTGCTTCAAGTCGAGAGTGAACATTTCACATTTCCTTTTCGACTTGAGTAGAACTTTCTTTGTTTCTTTATTCGAGATGACACTTCCTTATTCATTGAAGACCACTTAATTTCTAGTTCCCACAACAAGTTGTGAAACACTTATCAAGTTGTGTTGTAAACCTTCGACGTATGCCACCCGATTCACTGTAAACTTCCCATTCGTTACTTTCCTATAACCTTTTACCTTTCTTTTTTTGTTATTTCTGAACTTCACAACCCCAACATTATCCAAGCTTCGAAAGTCTCACGAATTCTCCTTTCTACCTGTCATGTGACGAGATCAACCACTATCGATATACCAGTTTTGATCATATTTCTCATCACTCGGTACCTGCGATAAATTAAAAGAATTTAGGCCCCCAAGAATTTTTGGGTCCTTGGATATTAGAGTGAAATGCATTGTGAAAGGAAGATCCTAACACGCAACTTCGAACCTTCAATTTTAGACTATCGATTATGGAAACTTCTACAGACTTAGGTATCGAAATGAGTCATTCATTGGCTTAGGTTCACCACCAACTTTCCCTTTTACATCAACCTTTCGTTTTGATTTAACCTTCATCGTGCATACTTGTTTCCACCGTTTTACTGATGGATTCGATTCCAATGATGATGAACTCCCATTTTGTGACTCGTTCAAGTAACTTTCAAAAGCATACCTGATTTACTCTTCAGATTACTTTCCTGATTGGTATGGTTTCCCTTTGCCTTCGAGCCAATGGTTGATATTCGTCACATCATTTTTCCCTTTGAAAAATGAAGCTTTGACTTTCTGCTTCAAGTCCGGATTTGGAAAGCGAGGTTGTGTTGTTTTAAATGGTTCTTTTTTTCTTTCCTTTCACTTCCAACTTTTCAAAATTTCACTTTGGAAAAGATTGTTTAAAAAAAGATGGATTTGGAAAATTGTGAAATCGATTTTAAAAATGTTTGTTATAACCGATTATTGTTCGATTAAAATTTTTTTGTCCTTGTGAAAAAAAAATTTGACCTTGAAATTGATTGAAATTTCTTTGCTCATTATGTTTAACAACGTTTCTTTGAAATTTTTTTGTGAAAACCTTTCATTTTGAGAATTTGGAACAAAATTCCTTGAATTTTTAGCATTGAACAAAAGTTTCATTGCTTTGTTTTTGAATAATCGGTGTCAGAACTGGTTTTTGAACTTTAGAATGACCCTTTGGAAAATCCTTTTGTTTTTTAGTGGTTTTCTTTTGATCAAAAGTCTTATTTGAGAAAACGTCTTATTTGGAGGAAAAGTCTTAACTTGTTCAGTCGATTTTTGTTTAAAATCTTTTTGTTTCTGAAAAGCCTTAACATTTTTCCAATAGACTTTGTTTCGTGCCTTCGACAATGAAATACATTCTTCTTGTAACGCCCCGATTCTCAGGTATTGATTTTGGTATGAATACTTCTTGGTCTTTGGGTCTACTCGACGAGTTGGTTGTCATACTCGCCGAGTAGCAGCGGGTTGGTCCACGTATTTTAGTGACCTACTCGCCGAGTCCAAGAAGGGACTCGACGAGTAGGAGATGGCAGATGAAACCCTAAATCTCGGGGCATTGCACCCTATTTAAAGGATTATTGGCCTCCCCCAGCCTCCCCTTTACTGCTTCTTGTCCCTCTTTAACCCTAAGTCGTGTGTGTGTGCTCTTTTGGAGAGTTTAAGTGTGGAGGAAGGATTTTGGGTGAAGGAAACACTTGGGGAAACAAGCTAGTGGAAGCAAGAGCTCGTGGGATTCAAGATCTGCATCAGTAGGGACTCTCTTGAAGGTACTAGACCGTTCTCCTTGGCTCATTTTCACCTAAACCCTCTTTTGCATGAGTTTTAAGAAAGGTTTCTTGTGCTTAAGCCAAGATCTGAAGTTGTAACTTCAGATCTGGACTCCCCTTGGCCTCTAGATTCATAAAGTCATTAGCTTTCCCTAGTATGAGCCTTCCCTCAAGTGTGTAACTTCATTGCAAGCTTAGTTTTGTTATTTTAGGGTCTTAAAAGCCTTTCACGCACGTAAAGTTTGCAACTTTACATGATAAGCTTGCCTAAGGAAGTTGGATCTGCAATTTGGAGCCTCGGCAAGGCTTAAAAAGTGTCTATATGGTTAACGGACTGAAGGGACTCGACGAGTCGCATGGTCGACTCGACGAGTCAAATGAAGATGGGCATGGACCCGACAAGTTGGATGAACAACTCGGCGAGCCCGATGAAGATTGTCGTAGACTCGACGAGTTCGATGAACAACTCGGCGAATCAGTTAGGGTTTCCCATTTAATGGATGCGTGTGGACTTGTCAAGTGCAAGAAGGAAACCCGACGAGTAGCCGTGGAGCTTCGACCACGAGCCATATGAACTCGACGAGTCACTCTGGTGACTCGGCGAGCGGACAAGTATTGCAAGAAACTCGACGAGTAGCTGAGGGTACTCGATGACTTGAGGTCAACATGGACTATTGACCTTAACAGTTGACTTTGACTTTGACCAAGGGTTGACCAGTTGACTTCTGGGGTATTCATGAATTTATAAACCTTATGATGTGTTGGGTATAGGTGGTGGGGTTCGTGGCGGTGATTCGACAGTTGAGCTTTCTATTTCCAGTCGGCAGTCGCAAGGTGAGTTACCTCACTATACTAAGGGGTCTAATGCACCAAGGCCGGCCCATTGAATATGTTATCCTAGCAGTGTTAGTATGTTGAGTATGAAGTTAATGTTGCATGCCAGTGGTTATGCCAGTTAGGTAGATCTGTAGGACTACCTGTGTTGTTATATGAATATCTGCATGCTTAGTGGTTATGCCAGTTAGGTAGATCTGTAGGACTACCTTTGTTGTTATATGATTATTTGCATGCTTAGTGGTTACGCCAGTCAGGTAGATCTGTAGGACTACCTATGTTGTTATATGATTATCTGCATGCTCAGTGGTTATGCCAGTTAGGTAGATCTGGAGGACTACCAGTGTTGTTATATGACTATCTGCATGCTCAGTGGTTATGCTAGTTAGGTAGATCTGTAGGACTACCTGTGTTGTTATATGATTATCTGCATGCTTAGTGGTTATGTCAGTTAGGTAGATCTGTAGGACTACCTATGTTGTTATATGATTATCTACATGCTTAGTGGTTATGCCAGTTAGGTAGATCTGTAGGACTACGTGTGTTGTTATATGATTATCTGTATGCTCAGTTGTTATGCCAGTTAGGTAGATCTGGAGGACTACCTGTGTTGTTATATGATTATCTGCATGCTTAGTGGTTATGCCAGTTTGGTAGATTTGGAGGACTACCTGTGTTGTTATATGATTATTTTCATGCTTAGTGGTTATGCCAGTTAGGTAGATCTGTAGGACTACCTATGTTGTTATATGATTATCTGCATGCTCAGTGGTTATGCCAGTCCAGATCTACCTGTGTTGTTATATGACTATCTGCATGCTCAGTGGTTATGCTAGTTAGGTAGATCTGTAGGACTACCTGTGTTGTTATATGATTATTTTCATGCTTAGTGGTTATGTCAGTTAGGTAGATATGTAGGACTACCTATGTTGTTATATGATTATCTGCATGCTTAATGGTTATGCCAGTTAGGTAGATCTGTAGGACTACCTGTGTTGTTATATGATTATCTGCATGCTCAGTTATTATGCCAGTTAGGTAGATCTGGAGGACTACCTGTGTTGTTATATGATTATCTGCATGCTTAGTGGTTATGCCAGTTTGGTAGATTTGGAGGACTACCTGTGTTGTTATATGATTATCTGCATACCCATTGGTTGTGTTATATGTTGATATGTTATGTGGGATGGGTTGAAGTGATACTGCTCCGTGCGGTAACCAACAAACCTGGGAGCATTCCAATTACGGGCTAAGGGAGACTCGTACTGTGGGCTCGGTGGCAATCCAGATGTGAGCTGTGGGCTTGTAAGGCAATCCAGACTCACACTGTGGGCTTAGGGGTGATCCAGTCTGCAAAGTTGTGGACCCAGTTCATGCTGTTGCTTATTTATGTGATATGTGCAGTGTATCGGTATTTTGGGGGAACTCACTAAGCTCTC
The DNA here is from genome assembly GCF_052849685.1 of Lactuca virosa. NCBI lineage: Eukaryota > Viridiplantae > Streptophyta > Magnoliopsida > Asterales > Asteraceae > Lactuca > Lactuca virosa. Next base: position 150,541,423 of record NC_136434.1, on the reverse strand, counting down.
GGGCTTACAGTTTCAGTTTATTGTTTCAGGTACATCAGGGGATCGCGGCAAGGCGAAGGCATGATCCTACAGCTCCTCCTGTTTTGTTTATGGTTCTGGGGAAACACTCTGATATAAACTATTTTGGAAAACGAATTTGTAATCATTAATGGATCTTTAATGTTTTGAAAAGTTTAAATTTAGTCTGATTTTTATGGATGTTACAAGTTGGTATCAGAGCCTTGGTTTGAGTGAATTGGAGGAACATGAGTGTGAATCCAATCTCAAATCAAGGAAAGGTTTTCAAAATGATTTCTAAAATGGTTTTCAAATAAGTAAAGGAGGATGCAGGGTGTACGATCACCCGGAGCCAGTAAGTAGACCCCAAAATACCATACAGTTATTTGATTATGTGATATGTTAGAACAGTATGCTAGAAATAGGCTAAGGATCTTCAGGAATTGCATGATAGAATTGCCTGATTATATAATGCCCGCTAGCCTAGGGTTTTCCTTATATGAGATTGACATCATTACTGTAGTTGCTTAGTGTATGCATCACAGTTATACATAAGTAAGCTCTTATAGCCTGAGAATGTTGGGTTCGACCTTATGTTTTGATCTCTTTGATTAGGGCTTAGGGTAGGATCGGATATTCGAAAGTCTATAGGGTCCAGTGTTATGTATGGCTAGCATACACTAGTGCTGCAGGGTTGGTGGAAATTTCATGGATGAATGGGTTATGAGATATCTAGCATTCCTCTAGGAGTGAGGATTGAGCGCTCGCTAAGTTTATGTACTAGTAGGGTGTTGTGGTGATACTTGAGACAAATATGGGTAGGTGTGGAAGGTAGTATGGGCCCGTACTACTGAAAGCACAGGACCCATATGCGTATCAAGGAAGTCACAACCCCAGGGTTTAGTCGGGAGTTGGCTCCCAGTTGCTTATGTGGATTATCTGGTATCTTGTGGTATGTTTCAGCATGGTGATGACGAGACGCTTTGTGACTGGATCCGGTTCAGGATCAGGATCCGGAGATGGGGGCCAGGAGGGGCCAACAGCACCTAAGCCCGTGGTGCAGATGGGTACAAAGGAGTTGGACGCCAGGATTCGGGAGATCCAGCATGATGAGGTTGTTGCTGCTTTCTGGGCACAGCTGCCGGAGATGTTTGGGTCTATTAAGACCGCCATGGTCGAGTACTTCGACGAGCGATATGCAGCCCTTGCGGAGACGGCTGCCGCTGCAGCTGCATCGGCTGTAACAGCGGCAAGGGGTAGGAGGAGGAGCCACTCGGGGCTTCCAGTACAGGGACTTCGATAACATGAAGCCCCCTACTTTTGATGGGACACAGGACCCCATCAAGGCTATGAGGTGGATCTCAGATGTGGAAGGGTGTTTCTTTGCCTGCTCGTGCCCTACTGACTAGAAGGTCAGGTGTGCTCTGAACCTGCTAAGGTTCGGGGCCAAGGACTGGTGGAGACTGGCGACTGGGTCGTACATTGATGATCAGAGAGCTGCTGTTACTTGGGAGAAGTTTAGGGATATGTTCTGTGCCGGATTCATTCCACGGGTCGAGCGGGAACGGTTATCACAAGAGTTTTTGAGTTTGAGATAGGATGGGGAGTCGGTGACGGAGATCACCCGCATGTTTACAGAGAACGCGATTTTCTGCCCAGAGTTCGCTTCCGAGCAGGCTCAGATGACTCGTTATCTGAGCATGCTCAAGGCTGACATCCGTCAGTTTGTGTATACCCAGCGATGTGATACTCTTTTGGAGTTGCAGGAGGCCGCTACGCGGCGTGAGTTGGAGATTGAGCTGCAGTCGAGGGAGCAGCGGCGGGCCCCGGCACAGTCACAGCCGGCGCTAAAGCGGTCTAAGACCGCTAATTCTAGGACCGGGGGTTAGCAGAGCAGCACTTGTGGAAAGTGTGGCAAGGGTCAGTCTGGTATGTGTCGTGCTGGTAGTGGGTGACACAGGTGTGGCAAGAAGGGGCATTACGTGAAGGACTGTCGCCAGGCAGTCCTGGTTCAGGGTATGAGGTTATGTTATCACTGTGATCAGGTTGGCCATGTGAAGGCCAACTGTCCTTTGCTTGCCGCTAAGCCGGCGCAGGTTTCCGCGCCAGCTACATTGAGGATTTCTGATGGGAGGCCAGTTAAGGCAGAGCCTCCGAAGGCTTAGGGGCGTGCCTTCCAACTTACGGTTGAGGAGGCTAAGGCAACACCGGATGTGGTTGCGGGTATGTTTCTGTCTTTTATCTCATTTACTATATCCGTAGTATGCTTATCTGTTGTACCTGTGATTAGGTACGTTTCTTGTGAACTCCTTACCTGCATTGGTTTTATTCGAATCAGGGGCGAGTCGGTCTTTTGTATCTCAGACATTTAGTAGGGAATTCAGAGTGCCAGTAGGCGAGCTAGAGTGTCCGTTGCGAGTCTCCATCGCTAACGAACACGGGGTTTCTGCTTCTTCGGTCTATCGAGGATGTGAGATGGAGATCTTCGGGATACATTTTCCGATAGACTTGATCCCGATTCCCATGAGGGATGTATGTGTGATTGTGGGGATGGACTGGCTCAGTCGATTCGGTGCCATGATTGATTGCGAGGGTCAGCGGGTGGTGGTTCGAACCCCAAGTGGTTCGAACTGATCGTATATGGTGAGGGCACCAGGGTGGGGTCAGGATTCTGTTCAGCCCCTAGGGCTCGACAGGACATTCAGTATGGGTGTGCGGGTTATCTAGCGTATGTGGTGGATATGCGGGCCAGGGATCAGATTCCAGTTTCAGAGGTTCCGGTAGTCAGAAAGTTTGCTGATGTGTTTCCGGAGGAATTACCCGGAGTGCCTCCGGAGAGGCAGGTCGAGTTCAGGATCGACCTAGTGCCAGGTGTGGCCCCTATCTCCAAGGCGCCGTACCAGTTCGCACCGCCTGAGATGCAGGAGTTGTCATCACAGCTTTAGGAGTTGCTTGGAAAGCAGTTCATCCGACCTAGTAGTTCTCCATGGGGAGCACCGATCCTTTTCGTCAGGAAGAAGGAAGGCTCGCACCGGATGTGCATTGATTATAGGGAGCTGAACAAGTTGACGGTAAAGAACCGTTATCCTCTCCCTAGGATAGATTATCTCTTTGATCAGTTGCAGGGGGCATCTTGGTTCTCCAAGATAGATTTGAGGTCGGGATATCATCAGGTCCGGGTCAGAGAGGAGGACGTGGAGAAGACCGCGTTTCGGACTCGTTATGGACATTACGAGTTCGTGGTGATGCCGTTTGGGCTCACCAACGCACCAGCAGTATTTATGGACCTGATGAATCGGGTCTGCAGACCGATGCTCGATCGTTCGGTCATTGTATTCATAGATGATATCTTGGTGTATTCCAAGACCCGAGAGCAGCATGATGAGCATCTACGGGAGTTATTAGGAGTCTTGAGGCGAGAACGGCTCTATGCCAAGTTCTCGAAGTGCGAGTTATGGTTACGAGAGGTCCAGTTCCTGGGGCATCTCGTTAACCAGGAGGGGATTTTGGTCGATCCGGCCAAAATCGAGACGGTCATGCAGTGGGAGGTTCTGAAATCTCCCTCAGACATCAGGAGCTTTTTGGGATTAGCAGGGTACTACCGGATATTCATTCAGGATTTCTCCAAGATTGCAGTACCCCTCACTCGTCTGACGACGAAAGGGGTGGAATTCCGGTAGGGCCCTGAGCAGCAGAGGGCGTTTGAGACCCTTCGACAGCGGTTATGTGAGGCCCCAGTCTTGACACTCCCGGAGGGAGTTGAGGATTTTTTGGTGTTCTGTGATGCATCCATCACAGGTTTGGGGTCGGTCCTCATGCAGAGAGGACGAGTGATAGCCTATGCATTGGGGCAGCTGAAGCCGCATGAGACGAGATACCCTACGCACGATTTGGAGCTGGGAGCGGTAGTGTTCGCTCTCAAGATATGGAGACATTACATATACGGGGTACGTTGCACCATATACACGGATCACAAGAGCTTGAGGCATATCATGGATCAGCCGAACCTGAACATGAGGCAGCAAAGGTGGCTGGATGTAGTCAAGGACTACGATTGTGAGATCCTTTACCACCCCGGTAAAGCGAATGTGGTGGCGGACGCTTTGAGCCGCAAGTCAGCTGGGTCTTCCACCCCAGTGAGATGTATGAGGATAGCTGTGGATTCTCCGCTTGTGAGTTTGATCAGAGATGCTCAGGTCGAGGGCATGCGACCAGATAATTGGAAGTTGGAAAGGATCAAGGGCGAAAGCGCTCGGTTTGTTCAGGATGGCCGGGGGTTATTGATGCGATGTGGTCGAGTTTGGGTTCCGATGACTGGTGGAGTCAGACAGACAGTGATGGAGGAGGCTCATAAGTCTCATTTTTCCATACACCCGGGGGCCACCAAGATGTACCGAGACCTGAGTTTGAGTTACTGGTGGCCATGTATGAAGCGAGAAATCGCTTGGTATGTCGAGAGGTGCTTAGCCTGTAGGATGGTCAAGGTCGAGCATCAGAAGCCGCATGGTAAGTTGCAGCCTCTAGAGATTCCCATGTGGAAATGGGAACAGATCACGATGGATTTCATTACCAAGTTGCGGAGGACGGCGAAGGGATTTGATGCCGTATGGGTCATCGTAGATCGATTGACCAAGAGTGCCCATTTCTTGGCTATTCGGGAGAGTTCGTCGGCCAAGAAGTTGGCCGACATGTATGTTCGCAAGGTCGTGTCTCGCCATGGGGTTCCCGTCTCCATTGTTTCCGACCGAGATGTTAGGTTTACCTCCCGTTTCTGCCAGAAGTTCCACGAGGAACTGCGTATGCGGTTTCACTTTAGCACATCATTCCATCCACAAACTGGCGGTCAGAGCGAGTGGACCATTCAGACCCTCGAGGATATGTTTAGGGCGTGTTTCATTGACTTCGGTCGGAGTTGGGATTCCCACCTACCGCTTGCAGAGTTCTCCTACAACAACAACTACCATTCCAGCATTGGCGCCCAGCCTTTTGAGTGATTGTATGGGCGAAGATGTCGCACCTCGGTTTGTTGGGGTGAGGTTGGACACCGAGTGATGGGACAGACGGAGGTAGTTCAGCAGACTACAGAAAAGATTCAGCAGATTAGGCAACGATTGCAGACCGTTCAGAGTCGGCAGAAGAGCTATGCCGACAGGCGCCGATCTGAGTTAGAGTTCCAGGTGGGTGATATGGTACTTCTAAAGGTCTCACCCAGGAAGGGTGTGATCCGTTTCAAAAATAGGGGGAAATTAAGTCCCCGTTACATTGGGTCGTTCAGGATCATTTCCAGGATTGGCAAGGTGGCTTACAGGCTAAAGCTACCAGAGGAGCTTAGCCGGATTCACAGCACATTCCATGTTTCGCAGTTGCGAAAGTGCATTATGGACCAGGAGGCAGTAGTGTCGTTGGATGATATTTAGGTCGACGAGCGCCTGAATTACGTGGAGAGGCTTGTGGCCATTTTGGAAAGGAAGAAAAAAATTCTGTGGAACGAGGAGATACCTTTGGTGAAGGTGCAGTGGGAACATCGGAGGCGATCCGAGTGGACATGGGAGCCGGAGGCGGAGATGCGAGACCATTACCCGACATTGTTTACCTCAGCAGACTTCGAGGGCGAAGTCTAGTTTAAGTAGGGGAGAATTGTAACACCCCGATTCTCAGGTATTGATTTTTGGTATGAATCCTTCTTGGTCTCTGGGTCTACTCGCCGAGTTGGTTGCCCTACTCGTCGAGTAGCAGCGGGTTGGTCCACGTATTTTAGTGACCTACTCGCCGAGTCCAAGAAGGGACTCAACGAGTAGGAGTTGGCAGATGAAACCATAAATCCCGGGGCATTACACCCTATTTAAAGGATCATTGGCCTCCCCTAGCCTCCCCTTTACCGTTTATTGTCCCTCTTTAACCCTAAGTCGTGTGTGTGCTCTTTTGGAGAGTTTAAGCTTGGAGGAACGATTTTGGGTGAAGGAAACACTTGGGGAAACAAGCTAGTGGAAGCAAGAGCTCGTGGGATTCAAGATCTGCATCAGTAGGCACTCTCTTGAAGGTACTAGACCGTTCTCCTTGGCTCATTTTCACCTAAACCGTCTTTTGCATGAGTTTTAAGAAAGGTTTCTTGTGCTTAAGCCAAGATCTGAAGTTGTAACTTCAGATCTGGACTCCCCTTGGCCTCTAGATTCATAAAGTTATCAGCTTTGCCTAGTATGAGCCTTCCCTCAAGTGTATAACTTCATTGCAAGCTTATTTTTGTTATTTTAGGGTCTTAAAAGCCTTGCATGCACGTAAAGTTTGCAACTTTACGTGATAAGCATGCCTAAGGAAGTTGGATCTGCAATTTGGAGCCTTGGCATGGCTTAAAAAGTGTATGTATGGTCAAAGGACTGAAGGGACTAGGCGTGTCGCATGTGATGGGTTTTTGAGCATTCTAACACTCCTATGGTGTACATGCAACCCTAGAAACCTTGGATCTATGTTTGACTAAGATACATGCAAATAATTATTTTTCCAAGGTTCTTATCCTAACTAGCATGGCATGGGATACTTGAATCAAATAAAACTAGTAGAATTACTTACCATGTAGTAGTAGTTGATTGCTTGGAGTTTGAGAGCCTAGCACCAATAATGTGGATGCCTCAAAGGGAAGTCACAAATCACCAAAAACTTGGAAACTTGATAGAATAGTTACAAACTTCTTGAAATCGGCCCTCTTAGTTTATACACATCAACTAGTGCTATTTCAAGAACCAAAGCCTCCTTTATATAGTGTGGTGGATTAGGGTTACATCCATGTAAACCCTAATACCCATGTCTTTTCATTTCCATGAGATCCATGGGTTAAAGCTCCATGGAGTATCCATGGACTTTCCATGTAAGCCTAGCCCATTCCAAATAAGCATTAGCCCACACTATATAAATACAAGATCCCATATTTAATTAGTCATACTTTTGATCTCTAAATTAATTCTAAATTAATTATAGATCAATACTAATTAAATAATATGATTTTATATTAATATATTAGGACTTATAATATATTAATAAATCATAACTTATACTATTCTCAAACGATTATCCATAAATTGTTCGGGTGAAGTGCAACCCAAATGGACCATGCCGGGTCGGGTCAAGTACATACCAAATATAGTTATGGACTTAGACACTATATCCAACAGTCTCCCACTTGGATAAGTCTAATAACTATAGTTGCAAGTATGACTTCAGGAACCGATCAGCAATCGTAGCTCTTTAAACTCTGTTGAACTATGAAGCGCCATTTTAGATAAATGATCATATAATCCTCTGTTCTAGATATCAGCCGGATAAATACATGGAACATGGTCTTGCTTATTGTCCAGCATTTGTTTCCCGATTTCCGATTTCTTTGACATAGAACTTAACTGAACACATCAATTTAGTTCTGATCGGGCCCGGTACATAGGTTAAAACAAAATCATCGAGGGGCCCAGATATCGCTTCTAATCCTAGAAGGAACAGATAAACTTCGACTCATATGTTTGCTCTACTACATGTTGAATTACACACAAAAGCACGGTTTATAACATCGAGTTACCAATGCGTTTTCGTGCAATCAATGCATAACCAACTCATAGGTAACAAATCATATCTCTAGGTTTGAAGACTTATATGATATTACCATCTCACGATCAGTCGAGATAAATTCCATGAAGTGATACAAGTGAGCGTGGGTTGAATGAATCCAATACTCAGAACTTATGAGCACTCATGAGTGTTGTAGCCTCGCTTTGTCTGACATCTTAGACCTCTACAAGCCAACCCATGACAGTCTTGATTCATATCTACTTCCAACATATGACCGACTGTGGAGAGTTTGAATAATATGATATAAACCATAACATAATTATTATGGAAGTCAAAACATGCAAAAAGAAATAATAGTAAACGATTGACAAGAGATAGCAACACTTTACTCATAAATAACAGCTTTTATTTATCATCAAATGTCAATTACATTTTACAAATTTCAAGATTATCTAACTACTAAAACTAATATCATCCTTCAGCCCTATGCTCCGAGCATGCTGGAGATGCTTAGCCCGAGTCAGTCCTTTCGTGAGGGGATCTGCTGGGTTCTCATCCGATGATACCCTCTTTGCCACGAGGATTCCTTCTTCTATTCGATGTCTGATGAAGTGATATTTTCTGTCAATGTGTCTGGATCTCCCATGATCTCTTGGTTCCTTGGCTAAGGCAACCGCACTATTGCTGTCACAGAAAATCTCCATTGGCTCCTTTATAGCTGGTACAACTCCAAGGTCTCCGATGAAGTTCTTTAGCCATATAGCCTCCTTTGCTGCCTCGCTTGCTGCTATATACTCTGATTCACAAGTGGAATCAGCCACTGTCTCCTGCTTGGAACTTTTCCAAGTAATTGCCCCTTCGTTTAGAGTAAAGACCCAGCCCGACTGAGAGCGGAAATTATCCCTGTCAGTCTGAAAGCTAGCATCACTGTACCCTACAACTCTCAAGTCCTCACTGCCACCGAGGGTAAGGACCCAGTCCTTAGTCCTCCGTAGGTACTTGAGGATATTCTTTACCGCAGTCCAGTGTGCCTTGCCAGGGTTCCCCTGATACCTGCTAACCATGCTCAAAGCAAAGGCTACATCAGGTCGAGTACACGTCATAGCATACATGATCGATCCTACAGCTGAAGCATAAGGTATTCGACTCGTTTCTGCTATCTCAGCCTCAGTACTAGGGCTTTGTGCCTTACTCAATCTGGCATTACTCTGGATGGGTAACTCTCCTTTCTTGGAGTTATGCATGTTGAACCTTTTCAACACTTTGTCCACATAGGTGCTTTGACTAAGTCCAATTAGTCTTTTACTCCTGTTTCTCAAAATCCTTATCCCTAGGATATAAGCAGCTTCTCCAAGGTCCTTCATAGCGAAACACTTCCCAAGCCAGGACTTTACTTCCTGCAGGGTTGGGATGTCATTTCCTATGAGTAGTATGTCATCCACATACAGTACCAAAAAGCTGACTATACTCCCACTAGCCTTGATATAGACACAAGATTCATCTTCACTCCTTGAAAAGCCAAATTCTTTGACTTTCTCATCAAAGCAAAGATTCCATCTGCGAGGTGCCTGTTTTAATCCATAAATGGATTTCTCGAGCTTACACACTCTACTAGGGTACTCTGTACTGACAAAACCCTCTTGCTGAACCATGTAAACATCTTCAGCCAACTTTCCATTAAGGAAAGCGGTTTTGACATCCATTTGCCATATTTCATAATCATGAAATGCAGCAATGGCTAACAGAACCCTAATAGACTTAATCTTGGCCACTGGTGAAAAGGTCTCATCATAATCAACTCCCGGAGTTTGAGAATAACCCTTTGCAACCAGTCGTGCCTTATAAGTGTGTACATTACCATCCATGTCGGTCTTCTTCTTGAAGATCCATTTGCACCCAACTATCTTACGATCAGGTACATTGTCAACCAAGTTCCAAACTTGATTGTCAAACATGGACTGTATCTCGCTATCCATAGCCTCTTTCCATTTAGCAGCCTCAGGGCCTGCCATGGCTTCCGTGTAGCTGTTAGGCTCATCCAGATTTACCAGTGTGTTATCACTGATAAGTGTCTCACCTTCTGCAGTAATATGAAAACCATAATAATGCTCAGGTGCATTCCTAACTCTGGTGGAACGCCTCAGAGGTATAGATTCTTCAGTCGGCTCAACAAGAGTTTTATCCTCAGGTTGAGGGCTAGGGTTTGAGGTTCCTTCACCACTTGACTCTTGAATTTCCTCAAGGTCAATTTGCCTCCCACTGTCTCCTTGGCTAATGAATTCTCTCTCTCGAAAGAATCCTCTTCTTGCTACAAAGACCACATTATCACTGGGTCTGTAGAAGATGTAACCAAAGGATTTTTGTGGGTAGCCGATGAAAACACACCTTTCGCTTCGGGGTTCGAGCTTATCGTGAGTCTCGCGTCTCACGAAAGCCTCGCAACCCCAAATCTTGATGTGGTCTAGATTGGGAACTTTTCCAGTCCACACCTCGTGAGGTGTTTTGGCAACCTTCTTTGTATGGACTAGATTAAGGATATGGGCGACAGTCTCTAAGGAATACCCCCAAAATGAGATTTGTAGTGAAGCTCGACTCATCATGGAACGAACCATGTCCAACAAGGTCTGATTGCCCCTCTCAGCTACACCATTCAACTGTGGTGTCCTAGGAGGTGTCAATTGTGAGACAATCCCACATTCCTTAAGATAGTCAAGGAACTCAGTACTAAGATACTCACCACCACAATCGGATCGAAGCATCTTAATGTTCCTGCCCAACTGATTCTCTACTTCTTGCTTAAACTCTTTTAATTTCTCAAAGGTTTCTAACTTATGCTTGATTAGGTAGACATATCCATATCAACTAAAATCATCAGTAAAAGTCACATAGAACCAATTAGCATCTCTTGTGGCGGTTCTGAAGGGTCCACACACATCCGTGTGTATGAGGTCCAACAAACCTTCACCCCTAGCACAAGTGCCAGTAAAAGGTGACTTTGTCATTTTACCAAGCAAACAAGATTCACAACTATCATATGACTTTAGGTCAAATGACTCCAAGACTCCATCCTTTTGGAGTTGGCCTATGCGTTTCTTGCTTACATGTCCAAGACGACAATGCCATAAGGATGCTTTATCTAAGCTATTGGAAGAGTTAATAAACAATACATTATTTCCTAGATTATCTACAACAGATACAGTTTCATACACGCCATCACAATGTAATGCTTTAAAATAAAGAACATTATTAAAGAAAGCATCAATACTACCATTATTATTATCAAAATAAAAGGTAAAACCTTGTTTATACAATGCATGAAAGGAAATAACATTTCTTGCCATTTCTGGCGAATAATAACATTTATTCAAATCTAATGTAAACCCACTATTTAGCACTAAGGAATAAACTCCTATCTTGGTGACAGGTGAAGCTTTCCTGTTTCCCATGATCAAGTTTATCTTTCCCTGCTCCACATTCTCACTTCTTTTTAGTCCCTGCAAATCACAACATATGTGAATACCACAACCTGTATCAAGGACCCAAGACTTAGAATGAGGTGAGTTATTAGACAATATAGTGTATATACCTGCATGGTTGGGTTTTACTTTCCCATCCTTCAAATCTTGCTGGTACTTTGGGCAGTTTCGCTTCCAGTGCGACTTTTCATGGCAATAGAAGCATTCAGCCTCATTAGGGTTAACAGAAGGAGTGACAAAACCTTTCTTGGTTTTGCTTGAAGAGGAGCCTTCAAGGGTCTTACCATTGGTACCCTTAGAAGGGTTCTTTGTCTTCTTCCCTTTGCCATGCCTGATTGCCAAGACATTGGCCGCAGTTGGAGTAGGAGTAGGAGTAGTAACAACCGACTTACCCTTTAGACCACTTTCGGCGGTCTTCAAGAGTCCTTGAAGTTTGCTGAGGCTGACTTCTTCCTTGTTCATGTGATATGTCATGCGGAATTGATCATAACACGATGGCAAGGAGTGCAAAATGATGTCTATTGCTAACTCCTCAGGGAAGTTCACATTCAGCTTCAGTAAACGGTCCACATACCTTTGCATTTTCTGCATGTGGCCCGTGATGGGTTCACCATCCTTCATTCGGGTTGTTATCATGGACGAGATTATTTCATATTGCTCTTGACAAGCACTTTGATGGTAGCGGTCCATCAAGTCCTGGTGCATCTCAAAAGGATAATAGTCCTCATAGGACTTTTGGAGCTCGGCTGTCATGGTGGCCATCATGATGCATGCCACTTTTGTAGCATCTCTTTCATGTACCTCATATTCAGCAAGCTCTTCAGGAGTAGCAGTTGGCTCGGGTACCTTCAACTCCTTGTCGAGAACATATTCTTTGTTCTCATACCGAGTGACCATCCTGATGTTTCTGATCCAATCTGTAAAGTTGGACCCATCGAAGATGACTCTCCCACAAAGATTCATGAGAGAGAAGGAGCTAGTAGGGTTTGAGCCAGAAGCATTGTTATTGGAAGACATCTGAAAAGAAGAGGGAATAAATTAGATTAGATATAGAGATAGTCCTTAACAAAACACCCAAATGTAATATTAAGGCTAGGACCCAACACAATATTTTATAACTTAGAAGAGGGATGTCGTAATCTAAGCTATAAGATATTTGAAGGTAGGTGAATGACGATTCACCAATTTCCACCATGAAAAACGAAATATTTAATTAGGTTTTAATTGGTTTAGAAACTCCTAGATTCTTTGAGATTCATTGAACTTTCTTCAATGGCATGTTTCAATCTCGAGTGTGCCCTTCAAGTTTTGTGACTGGGATGCCGAGGATCATAAAATAAGGTGTGAAGTAACCATGCAAATTACTTGGTACCCTTAATGTATTACCCCTCAATCGATGTGCCGGTTAACCACACACGCTCCATCGATACTATGATAAACATTAAGTCACCCTTTACCTACCTTGTTAAGTTCAAGTTAGTGTGCCGGTTAACCACACACGCTCCACTAACGACTTAAACAAAGTGTAAAGTGTAATTTCATGCATTAGCACGTTATTCACATTTTCCTAAAATAACTAAGATTGGGAATTCAATAAAGTTTAGTTACTTTAGTATTATCATTATACTTTTAATGAGAATTTATAAGTCCTTGTCCTACCCATTCGGCTAACAACCCTCCACCGATCAAGGAAGCGGTGGGTGAGAGTGGACACCCATTAAGTTGCCATTTTATAGGCAACAACCTTATACCCCCCTTATAGACCGGCTTCGTGAATGAGGCGTACTAGCGGTAAGACGACTTGATCTTATACATATATAAATATTATTAAACTTATAATATTATAAAGTATAAGGGTTGAATTTTAACTTTTAAAATTCTAGGGGTTGGAACTAAAGTTTTTAATATGACTTTACATGTTCCAAAACTTGAGGGCAAGTTTTGTAAACTTTCAAAACTTTTCATTTCTCATAACTTATGAGTTAATGGTTATTTAAAAATGAAGACTCTTCATTTTTTGTAACCTATGTGTTCTTTTAATGGTTATTTATAAATGTGACTTTTGGTTATCCATAACTTAAGAACTAGTTATGGACTCCATTAAAACACATAAAGATCAAGAATTAATCTAATCAATTATTAGCACATAATTTCTATGATCTTCTAAACTCATATGTTTATGAATGTTCATATCAAAAATTTCAAGAATCGTAAGACATATACAAAACTTGAAATTTTGATACGAGCTTTTGAACAAAACTTCGTTTTTTCAAGTTTTTTTTTTTTTTTTTTTTTTTTTTTGCATCAAGTATCAAATAAACAAACCAGGCTCTGATACCACTGATGGGTTTTTGAGCATTCTAACACTCCTATGGTGTACATGCAACCCTAGAAACCTTGGATCTATGTTTGACTAAGATACATGCAAATAATTATTTTTCCAAGGTTCTTATCCTAACTAGCATGGCATGAGATACTTGAATAAAATAAAACTAGTAGAATTACTTACCTTGTAGTAGTAGTTGATTGCTTGGAGTTTGAGAGCCTAGCACCAATAATGTGGATGCCTCAAATGGAAGTCACAAATCACCACAAACTTGGAAACTTGAGAGAATAGTCACAAACTTCTTGAAATCGGCCCTCTTAGTTTACACACATCAACTAGTGCTATTTCAAGAACCAAAGCCTCCTTTATATAGTGTGGTGGATTAGGGTTACATCCATGTAAACCCTAATACCCATGTCTATTCATTTCCATGAGATCCATGGGTTAAAGCTCCATGGAGTATCCATGGACTTTCCATGCAAGCCTAGCCCATTCCAAATAAGCATTAGCCCACACTACATAAATACAAGAGCCCATATTTAATTAGTCATACTTTTGATCTCTAAATTAATTATAGATCAATACTAATTAAATAATATGATTTTATATTAATATATTAGGACTTATAATATATTAATAAATCATAACTTATACTATTCTCAAACGATTATCCATAAATTGTTCGGGTGAAGTGCAACCCAAATGGACCATGCCGGGTCGGGTCAAGTACATACCAAATATAGTTATGGACTTAGACACTATATCCAACAGCATGGTCGACTCGGCGAGTTATACGAAGATGGGCATGGACCCGACGAGTTGGATGAACAACTCGGCGAGCCCGATGAAGATTGCCGTAGACTGGACGAGTTGGATGAACAACTCGGCGAGTCAGTTAGGGTTTCCCAATTAATGGATGTGTTTGGACTTGTCAAGTGCAAGAAGGAAACCTGACGAGTAGCCGTGGAGCTTCGACCACGAGCCTTAGGAACTCGACGAGTCACTCTGGTGACTCGACGAGCGGACAAGTATTGCAAGAAACTCGGCGAGTAGCTGAGGGTACTCGACGAGTTGAGGTCAACATGGATTGTTGATCTTGACAGTTGACTTTGACTTTGACCAAGGGTTGACCAGTTGACTTCTGGGGTATTCAGGAATTCATAAACCTTATGATGTGTAGGGTATAGGTGGTGGGGTTCGTGGCGGTGATTCGGGAGTTGAGCTTTCTATTTCCAGTCGGCAGTCGCAAGGTGAGTTACCTCACTATACTAAGGGGTGTAAGGCACCAAAGCCGGCCCATTGAATATGTTATCCTAGCAGTGTTAGTATGTTGAGTATGAAGTTAATGTTGCATGCCAGTGGTTATGCCAGTTAGGTAGATATGTAGGATTACCTGTGTTGTTATATGATTATCTGCATGCTTTGTCGTTATGCCAGTTAGGTAGATATGTAGGACTAGCTGTGTTGTTATATGATTATCTGCATGCTTAGTGGTTATGCCAGTTAGGTAGATCTGTAGGACTACCTGTGTTGTTATATGATTATCTGCATGCTCAGTGGTTATGCCAATTAGGTAGATCTGGAGGACTACCTGTGTTGTTATATGATTATCTGCATGCTCAGTGGTTATGCCAGTTAGGTAGATCTGTAGGACTACCTGTGTTTATATGATTATCTGCATGCTCAGTGGTTATGCGAGTTAGGTAGATCTGTAGGACTACCTGTGTTGTTATATGATTATCTGCATGCTTAGTGGTTATGCCAGTTAGGTAGATCTGTAGGACTACCTGTGTTGTTATATGATTATCTGCATGTTCAGTGGTTATGCCAGTTAGGTAGATCTGGAGGACTATCTGTGTTGTTATATGATTATCTGCATGCTCAGTGGTTATGCCAGTTAGGTAGATTTGGAGGACTACCTGTGTTGTTATATGATTATCTACATACCCAGTGGTTGTGTTATATGTTGATATGTTATGTGGGATGGGTTGAGGTGATACTGCTCCGTGCGGTAACCAACAAACCCGGGAGCATTCCAGTTACGGGCTAAGGGAGACTCGTACTGTGGGCTTGGTGGCAATCCAGATGTGAGCTATGGGCCCGTAAGGCAATCCAGACTCACAATGTGGGCTTAGGGGTGATCCAATCTGCAAAGCTGTGGACCCAGTTTATTATGTTTCTTATTTATGTGATATGTGTAGTGCATCAGTATTTTGGGGGAACTCACTAAGCTCTCGGGCTTGCAGTTTCAGTTTATTGTTTCAGGTACATCAGGCGATCGCGGCAAGGCGAAGGCGTGATCGTACAGCTCCTCCTGTTTTCTTTATGGTTCTGGGGAAAAACTTTGATATAAACTATTTTGGAAAATGAATTTGTAATCATTAATGGATCTTTAATGTTTTGAAAAGTTTAAATTTTGTCTGATTTTTATGGATGTTACATTTCTTTTTCTACTTTTTGAATATCTCCATTGAAATTTTGTGCTTTTGTTTTCCGAGTTTTTGAAACTGGTTCATTTGTCTGATCATCAACTTTTGATTTTTCTGTTTTAACTTCCCAAACTCGTTTAGGGTTTTTTCTTTGAAAAATCGTTGAATTCTTGTTTAGCGAATTTTCGACTGTGCTTTGGTAAGAGAAAAAACCTTCTTTTGTTGATTCTTGGTTGTCTTCCTTAACAATCTTGTTGATTTCAGGATTCATTTTGTCTCCATTTCGTGTAGTGACAAACACCTGATTGGGAAACACAACTTCATCAGTGCATTTGAAAGACAGATATACGACTGAGTTTGATTCAAGATAATGAGGACTTTTTCTTTCATCAATTTTTTCGAACTTCTCTGTTTCCTCATAAACCTGTTCCACAACAATTATAGGAATAGTTGTTTCAATCAAATCTTCATCCTCATCACTATCAGTCTCATAGTCTTCTACAACCACTTTGTCACAATCATAAACTTTCGATGTAGAGGTTTGGTTGGTGTTAACTTTTCCAATGACTCGTTACATTTTTCTTTACCCTTGGCCATCGAAGTGACATTAATGATAGACAACTGAGAATAGTCAATAGTTTCCTCTTCCTCAGTTTCACTGTTATTATCAGAATCATCTTCGATATCAACAAAATTGTGTTAAAGTCAAATGTCGAATTCTCAGTCTTGTTGAAAATTTTCATTTGTTCAGCTTTAGTAAGAGTCTCATTCATAATATTCACTAAATCATTAGCATCCAAACATTCATCAATTCTAACAATTCCATAAGCATAAGAATCATTAGGGAATTTGTTGAATTCTGAGATTTTCTTCTCACAGTCATAGGAAGTTGTATCTATTTTCTCTCTTTCATAAACCAAGAAAGGCAATGACTTCCTATGTTGTTCTTTGCTAATTTCATAGGAGTGATAAATATCACTTAGTTTTGCATACAATCATTTCGCACTGATACAATAAATGCTTCTTTGTTTCATCAACATAACATTGTCTGCCCTAACATGATCCCTATCTAGAGTAATATTATTCAGTTGTAACTTTAGACTATCTTTTCGACTTCTCTTAGACTCAAAATGTCTCTGAATATCTAGAAAAAAAGTTTTTGATTTCTCAGCTTCCCTACTAACAGAAATAAGCATTTCATTAACATAAGAAAGCGTAACATCAAAGTCAAATAAAACAGTAAGATAAGAACTTGAAGGAATGTCAAAAGATTCAACAAGAGAAAGTACCTTTGATGTGATAGGAGATTTGTCTGCTCCTGTCAACATGAAGCATTTCCCAATCACATTGTCCTCTTCAAAACTGCCTTCTTCAAACCTTGCATACATCGCGCCATGTGTGGGGTTCCTCATCTCCTCATCGTCAGAACCAAATGACCAAATCTGGTAGGTTCCATCCTGATCAACACTTCCCTTTGCAATGAGTGACAAAGCTTTCGTCTTCGATCTCACTTCTTCCAACCTCTCGACATAATATGCCTCATCCTTAATTCTTTCTTCTTCTCCTCTCTCTTTCTCAACATGCAATCAACTGCCAGATGGTTCACACCATTGCAATAACTGCATTCATACCCCAAATCTTCCTTCAACTTCTTCTCAGCCTTCTCAACAACACCCTTGTTCTCTTTCGTCTCTTCCTTCAACTCTACTCTCGTTTATTTCCCAAATGATGAATTTCCCTTAAATTCATTGTTATTCTTGTACTTAGGATTAAAAGGCTTCTTAAAGAACTTCTTCACTTTGTTGTTGGAATAATACGCCACTTCCTTATCCTCCGAATTCACAAGAAAACCTTCATCTTCAGAATAAACCTTCTCAGCCACTTCGATCTCAGATTCTTTTGGAGACACCTTTCACATCAACACAAGTGGACCTCCCAGATTCATCTTCCCCTCTTCACCTATCTCATTGATTTCACTTTCATGAGATTTCAGTACATTGTAAAGATTTCCCAGTGAGTAGCCATCAATTCTTTGCTGTGTTTTGATCATTAATATGATGTTTCTCTATTCCTTTCGAAGTCCCATCAAGAATGTAAGATTGTATTCGAGAGTTGAGCATGTAACTTGTCACACCCCAAAACCGAGAACGGCGGAATACGTTCTGGGGTGGAGGACGTCATGTACAGTATCATCACAATGCATTATAGTAAAGACAAGCAACAATATCCATTGCATTAATATAATAATTGTAATACATGCGTGTTCTGTACAGTTTGTATGACACCAAAAGTATAATCAAAATAAAAGATGAGTCTTATATGTGCTCCATCTTCTCAAAAGCTGCATCTGTACCTGTCTACTGATGACCTGAGAATACAAGTTATTTTGAAAGAGTTTATCAGAATAAAGCTGGTGAGTTCATAAGTATTTAGTGTCATTGCTTGTATAAATATGTTTACAACAATGTAGCATAATAACTGACTTCAATGTTTCAAAATAGTATGCTCCCTAGAAAATCCTATATTTTCCAGTAAAAGTAGTCTTCTACCAAGACCCGGTTGGTTGCACGTTTGGTCCTTTGAAAATGTAAAAGTTTTCCCAGTGAAACTATCAGTATGAAAATAATGCTTTACCCTAGCAGTGTCACTGCCGGCTTAATGTAATGAAAATGCAGATTCCAGGTAATATTAAATGTACAATACACCTCTGGGAATCCGTTTTGCCTTTAACTCTTAAAGTGTTAATTAAAGGTCTTAATGTGAACTCGTATGTAACCATGCTGATTGACGATCGAATAACTGATGACCCTCCGAGTCATGTGTAGAAATGTGACATTCTGTCACCCCTTGGCCTTTCGGCTGGGACTGTAGCTAGCAGTCGGGATGTGGGAGTGTCTGTCCCATATAGATCTATACACATAATGCCCGCTCTCCCTCCAGGAGACTCTGGTTACACGGTGATAGCACAATGAAGTGTCGTATCGAGAAGTAGTATGTCACATTCTGATTATAGTATATTCTCTTGTATATTGTATAATGTATTTCCTTGTATAATGCATAGAGTGTTCTCTTGGGTAGCATATAGTAGTCACTTTGTATTGTATTTATCATGTATTGACTCATAACTGTACTGACTCTGATAGATGTCATTGTAATAGGAGTAATGAGTAATAATCCTTAACTATACCTATTATAGTTAAATAGTAATGTTGGTTTCATGCCTTTGTTACACAAAGGTACTGAACTGAAATGAAGACTTTTATACCAACACAAATATATATGATATATAACTAAGAATTCAATGACAGTCGGACAAATAACAGAATACCCTAAATCCACAACCAAACAAGGAACAGGAAATAAGGTGAGCTATCAGTCCTAAGTCCTACAAGTCTTACTTATATAAATATATTAGTATAGATATGGTTTTGAAGGTAAAACAAGTTAAAAGATTTTGAAAACAGTTTTAGCATTTAAAGAATTTGATAAAAGGTTTGAAGCACTTGAAAACCCAAAGTTTGATGGAAATCTAAAAGTAGCAATAAATCATGTAGTCTGTTCTAGTTATTAATCACATGTGATTGACACAATAACTATAACAGTTCAACTTGTATTCCCCCCCCCCCCATAAAAGCATTTAAAATCATTTAAAAAGGTTGATTTACGGGTATGAACTCACCTGTAGTGAGTGGATTTGATGGAAGTGCTGGGTAGGATGCTAGGTGTCAAGTGAGGACTTGAGCACACACACGGATCCTATGTAACATGTAGTGATACATAAATGTATCTAATTAGTTATTTAATCACTAATTAAGTAAGTAAAGACACTCTAATACATGAAAACACTTTGCTTCAAGTGTAGGAGTGCTAAGGGTTGCATCTAAGGAGACTATGGCCTCACTATGGAGTTTACACCTCAAATGGTAGCCCCTATGTGTGTTTACGGTTTCTGGACCATTTCCCCCATGAGTTTACGGCCGTAAACTCATGGGAATGGTGCATTTGTGTGTTTTAGGGTCTCATGCTTCACAAAGAAGTGTCCTAGGGTTGAATCAAAGGCCTAGGAAGTGGTTAGGGCTCGAAATGGCACACTTTTGGAGTTTACGGTCCTTGGACCACTCCTTGGGAGTTTACGGTCGTAAACACTTGGGTTTACGGTCGTAAACCCATGAGTTTACGGCCGTAAACTCATGTATGCCTCAATCTTTTCGTGTTTTGTGGTTCTTAGTTCATGCATGCCAGTTTCTAGCCTCTTGTTCAAGCATTAGAAGGTGTTAGGGGCATCAAAACACCATTTAGGGGTGTTTACGGTTTTAGGAGATCCCCAAACCGTAAACCCATTTGTTCTTGGGGATTTGGATGATTTTCCATGGATTAACAAGTATACTAAGCATATAACTAGCTAGAAGGAGTATACTTACTTATATGAAGCTTGTAAGAGTGTTTAGGACCCAAAAACACTACTGTGTGTTCTTGGTGTTTTGAAGAACACTTGAAGATCTATGTAAAAACCAAGAATCCATGGATGAAATGATGTATAAACACTAGATTAAGTGTTGTATGAAAGAATCTAGGAAGGAAACACTTACATTTTGGCGGATTTGAAGAAATAAAATTATGATACTTGAGAGAAAAAGCTTGGTGTTCTTGAGGTGGGAAGTGGAGAATGAGGAAAAAGTGTGTAAACTCATGCTATATGCATGAGTTCTTGGGAAATTGGTGTTTACGGCCCAAACACCTCTTGTTTGGCCGTAAACACCTAGACAAGGTGATGATTGTTTTGTTTGCTACCCCTCACTAATAACGTCACTTCCTTATATTTAATCGTTTGACGAAAAATAAAATAAAACACCCAAACGGACTTAAATCCGGCCAAAAATATACTGAAATGTTTTAGAATATTATATGAAGTGTTTAATGGTAGAGATTATACAAATGAAAATTTCGGATTGTCACATCATCCCCCCGTTAGAGGGAATTTCGTCCCGAAATTAAAGTTCAGACAACTAAATTATTACAAAATAACTAAGTAAAAAGATGAGGATAATTAAGTCTCATTTGATCCTCGCGCTCCCATGTGAATTTCGGTCCTCGCTTGGCATTCTAGGGAACCTTCACGATTGGGATGCGGCTTTGTTTCGTTCGTTTGACCTCGCGGTCCATAATCTCTACAGGCTCCTCCACGAAGTTGAGGCTCTCGTCGATCTCGATCTCGTCGAGTGGGATTACAAGAGTCTCGTCGGATAGGCACTTTTTCAAGTTTGAGACGTGGAAGGTAGGATGTACATTACTGAGTTCGCGGGGTAGGTTGAGTTTGTAAGCTACGGGGCCGATCCTAGCGAGGATCTCGAAAGGCCCTATGTATCTTGGATTCAGCTTTCCACGCTTTCCGAAGCATATCAAGCCTTTCCAGGGTGAGAATTTCAAAACGACTCGATCTCCCACCTGGAATTCCAAAGGTTTCCTTCGTTTGTCTGCGTAGCTTTTTTGTCGGTCTCTAGAGGCTTTCAATCGTTCACGAATCTGAACGATCTTCTCTGTCGTTTCCCGAATGATTTCCGGACCCGTGAGAGTGCTGTCAGGAACTCGTCCTTTAGCTAACTGAGTGTCACCCACCTCAGCCCAGCAAAGAGGGGACCTGCACTTTCGGCCATAGAGGGCTTCGAATGGAGCAGCTTTGATGCTCGTGTGATAACTGTTGTTGTATGAGAATTCGACAAGTGGTAAGTGGGTATCCCACGCCTTACCAAAGTCGATCACACAGTCTCGCAACATATCTTCCAAAGTTTGGATAATCCTCTCACTTTGTCCGTCGGTCTGTGGATGGTAGGTTATACTCATGTCCAGCCTCGTTCCTAAGGAGCGTTGTAATGACTGCTAGAACCTCGAAGTGAATCTACTATCTCTATCTGAGATGATAGATATAGGAACACCATGCAGCTGTACGATCTCCCTAATGTATGTTCTCGTGAGCTTCTCCATCTTGTCGGTTTCTTTGATGGGTAGGAAGTGTGCGGACTTGGTCAACCTGTCGACGATGACCCATATGGTATCAAGTCCACCCGCTGTCTTGGGTAACTTGGTTATGAAGTCCATAGTGATCCGCTCCCACTTCCACTCGGGTATCTCCGGTTGTTGGAGTAGACCTGACGGTTTCTGGTATTCGACCTTGACCTTCGCGCAAGTAAGGCATTTAGTTACGAAGGTAGCAATCTCTGCTTTCATGTTAGGCCACCAGTATGACTTCTTGAGATCCAGATATATCTTATCTAAACCTGGGTGGACGGAATATTGAGTATTGTGCGCTTCCTTCATGACCAAGGCTCTGAAGCCACCGTGCTTCGGTGTCCAGATCCGTTCCATGAGATATAAGGCTCCGTCACCCTTGGCTTCCAGGTTCTTATCCATTTCTCGCAGCGATTCTTCCGCTACATTTTCAGGTTTCAAAGCTTCGAGCTGAGCCTCCTTAATTTGTACGGATAGATGCGAATGGATAGTCATTGTTAATGACTTGACTTTTCGACCAGAATATTTTTTCCGACTTAGGGCGTCTGCTACCACATTGGCTTTACCCGGATGATAACGAATTTCGCATTCGTAGTCATTGAGTAGCTCGACCCACCGTCGTTGTCTCATGTTGAGCTCTTTCTGGTTGAAGATGTGTTGGAGGCTTTTGAGGTCGGTATAGACGGTGCTCTTCGTACCATACAGATAGTGTCTCCAGATTTTTAGGGCGAACACAACCGCTCCTAATTCGAGGTCGTGCATGGTGTAGTTGACCTTGTGTGTCTTCAGCTGTCTTGAGGCGTAGGCGATGACCTTACCTCGTTGCATCAGAACACAGCCAAGCCCTTGGTTGGATGCATCGCAGTACACCATGAAGTCTTCTATCCCTTCGGGGAGGGACAGTATTGGTGCGGTGCATAAGGCTCGCTTCAGAGTTTGAAATGCCTTTTCTTGTTTCTCTTCCCAGTAAAAGGCCACGCCCTTCTGGGTCAATGTAGTCAGGGGTTTCACGATTCGAGAGAAGTTTTGAATGAACCTGCGGTAGTAGCCAGCGAGGCCTATAAATTGACGAATTTCTGTAGGCGTCTTTGGTGCTGACCAGTTCTCAATGGCTCTAATTTTGGAAGGGTCCACGTGGATTCCTTCTTCGCTCACCACATGCCCTAAGAATTCGACTCTTCGGATCCAAAATTCACACTTAGAGAACTTCGCGTATAGCTTCTCCGATCGCAAGGTTTCCAGGACTTGTCGTAGATGATTGCTATGCTCTTCCTTACTTCGAGAGTAGATAAGTATGTCATCAATGAAGACGATGAAGAACTGATCCAAGTAAGGACGGCATACCCTATTCATCAAGTCCATGAATACCGCGGGCGCATTGGTTAGTCCGAACGGCATTACTACGAACTCGTAGTGTCCGTAACGAGTTCGGAAGGCTGTCTTCGGAACATCCTCCTCAAGCACTCGCAACTGGTGATACCCGGACCTCAGATCAATCTTGGAAAAGTAACTCGCCCTTGCAGTTGGTCACATAAATCGTCTATGCGAGGAAGAGGGTAACGATTTTTGATCGTAAGTTTGTTGAGTTCCCTGTAATGGATGCACATACGGAACGATCCGTCTTTCTTCTTCACGAACAAGACTGGTGCTCCCCAGGGTGAGAAGCTCGGTCTTATAAAGCCCTTGCTGAGTAGCTCGTTAAGTTGACCGGACAGTTCTTGCATCTCAGCAGGCGCTAAACGATAGGGCGATTTGGCTATGGGGGTGGCCCCTGGGATTAAGTCGATTCGGAACTCGACTTGACGTTGGGGAGGTAATCCCGGTAGCTCTTCTGGAAAGATGTCGGGGAAGTCACGTATCACGGGGAAGTCTTTCAAGTCTTTTGTTTTCTTGTTCGTGTCGACGATGTGTGCAAGGAATGCGTGATATTCCTTACGCAAATATTTCTGGGCTTGAATACTTGAGACGATACGAAGGCTCGTAATGGGTTTGTCTCCGTAGATCAACAAGGTTTCGTTATTTGGTAGGTTTAGGTGGATTGCTTTGTCGAAACACAGAATATCGGTACGATGGAGACTTAACCAGTCCATGCCTATGATGACATCGAAGCTCTTGATTGCTACTGGTATGAGGTCGATAGGAAATGAGTGATTATCTAGTGTGAGGGTACAACCTATGTAGATTTCATTAGAACTCTTTGTCTTTCTGTTAGCCATTTCTACGACGAAGGTTTCTTTTAGTGGTTGCGGTGATTGTTTAAGTAAGTGTTTAAAGTTTTGGTTTACGAAACTCCTCTCTGCCCCACTATCAAATAGGATACAAGCATAATAGTTATCAAGAAGGAACGTACCCGTGACTACTGTGGGATCTGCTACTGCTTCATTGTGGCCAATAGCAAGTAGTCTGCCTGCTCCTCCCGCATTCCCAGCCTTTGGACAGTTTCTTTTGAAATGTCCTACCTCGCCACAGCCGTAACAGGCATGGCTTACTCCCGAACTGGGGACCTGGGAAATGGGTTTGGGTGGTGTTTGCCAAAACCGGGCGGTATGGCCCTTCCGGTCACAGTTAGTGCAGTGCATTTCCCGGCAGGGGCCGTTGTGATGGAAAGAGCACTTGGTGCACTTGGGTAGACTCCCTGCATATGTTTTGGCTGGTACAGGGGCAGCAGGAGTAGTGGCAGCATGGACAGCCACCGTTTGTTGGTTCTTTGAAGAGGATTGAGTTGACTTGCCCTTCTTTCGGTCCCACCGCTTCCTCTTGTTGTCGGATGTCTTGGTCGGTGCAGTGGCAACCGTTGTGGTTGTTGATGGAGTGTAAGGAACTTCATGATCAATCATCCTTTAGGCCAATTCCTTGGCACTGTCAAAGGTCGTAGGGTGTGATGCTAGAACGTTTCCTCGATACGGGGGCACTAAACCCCAGATGTATCGTTCAATTTTCTTGCCTTCAGTGAGGACCATGTTAGGACATAGAGTTACCAGGTCGCAGAACCTGGCTGTATAAGCCACTCTGTCGGTCCCCTTCATCTTTAGGTTCCAGAGTTCCTCCTCGAGTTTCTGAATTTCACCCCTAGGGTAGTACTCCCTTGTCAGAAGGTCTTTCAGTGTGTCCCAGCCCATGGCGTTGGCTGTTACTAAAGAGAGTGATTTGACATGGCCATTCCACCACGTCAAGGCCCTTTTAGTGAAGGTGCAAGCAGCGAACTTTATCTTGCTTTCTTCGGGGCACGAGCACATTTCAAAGATCGCCTCAGTTCTTTCGATCCATTGAGACAATGCAATGATCCCTCTGGTCCCATTGAAGTATGTTGGTTTGCAGCTCATGAAATCCTTATAGGTACACCCCTGTGTACGTGGGTGGATTTCACCATATCTAGAGTTGGTGCCCATTCCGGCTCCACTTGCATCGCCAGAATTTATTTGGGCCATAGTTGCGGTCATAGCTGCGGTTACAGCTACCTGAAACATCACCGCATCAAACTGTTGCGGAGGAGGTGGTGGTGGTGGTGTTTGACTTGCAGGCGTGTTTCTGGTCGGACGCCTGCGAGGAGGCATCTTTTACTGAAAATTTATAAAGATGAGGACAATAGTAAGTATCGACTGTAAGTATGAGGAGAGTGTTTTATGGACTAAATCGCCATAGTCCAATTGTTAGATAGAAGCATATCAATAGAGTAGGAAAAACACAAGAGTAGGAACTTCTCACTAGATTAGATAACTGCCAAGATTACTAGTATTAATGATGTAAAATGTGTTCGGGAAAAATGACCTAACAGTAGGTCTTACATCAAACCATAAGGGAAAAATGTTGGTAGCTTAGAAGTCTAGTTAGAGTACTTTCAAAGTTAGGAAAGTTTACAGACAAGTGCTCTATAGAGCATAGAAAAGATAGGCTATTCCTTAATCAAAAGAGAAAGATGAGTTAACATCTTCTACCGGCGACGGGTATCCCTCGGACGAACCCTTAGGTCAGCCAGTTGACGTATAACTTCCTGAAGATGTCGTTCATGCGCTCTCTGACGCACTCGGAGTTCCATGACTTCGGCTAGGGATGCAGCCAGTTGCTGCTGTAGAGCCTCATTGGTCCTCCTAGTCCTATCCATAGCTTCTTCGAGTTGGCGGATACGGACAGTGTCAAGGTTAGAGTTGGCGTCAATTTCCACAACTCTGTCGATGGCTGCGTGGCTTTGCTCGACGTTCCTAGCAATCCTACGGACCATGATGGGCAAGACTCGGTCAGCTGAACCTCCCTCGCTTATGTTGTAAAAGCTTCGATTTCCGTTGAAAGGTAAGGGCTGACCCTGTTCATCACTCCATCGATTCAAGGTTGTTGCCCACATGGGAGTGGGACCTTGGAATGTCGGACGGGGGTTGGGGTTTGGAGCTGATGGGGGTAGGTTGTTGACTTCTGGTTCAGAGTCGGAGCTATCCGAAAAGCCTTCGGCACGGTGATCATCCAAAGGGATTGGGAGATCATCTTCTGGCACGTCATCAAGCCATCCTCCAATGCCTTGGTTGGGATAGTACGGATCGCCAGGGAGATGAAAGCCAGCCATGCTATCTACGCGAGAACAGGGAAAGAATAGTTAATAGACGTACTAATCTAAGATACTTATAAGATGATCGTTATTAGTTGATTCAATACTTGCATAGTGCATACCAATTACATGCAACCGAAACAGGATAGACCTTCGAATAAGTGACCCTAACTCTAAATCCACAACCAGACAAGGAACAGGAAGTAAAGCAAAGATCACAGATTCTAAGTCTATAGTGCCTTAGTCACATGTAACCTTGGCGTACCCACTTAGGCACATGCTAGTCCTACTAGTAACGACCTTTTTAGTTCTCACATATGTAATTCATAGTAATGCAGAATACTCCTATAGTATTCTTGTCCTAATGTTCTTGTAGTAGTGTGGGTAAGTTTTTAGACTTGTTGCAACACCACAACCATTCTTAGGCACATGCTAGTCACTCCTCGGGAAATGTAGTTGATCAGGCTACATCTCCCCAGATTTGATTATATGTCTCTAAGCCTAATCGTGTTGTCCAACAATCTTAATACTTTTGTTCCGTTCTAGTATGATACTGACCTTGGTATAAATAGATGTATATATATACTTAGTTAAATATTTTATTATTTAAAAGTATATATATTCTTGGTCAGAGTGTTTTAATCCCGATGTGTTTATAATTTGTATATCTTTTATGGGTTGATATACTTGATTCACTATAAACAATGCTCTGATACCAATCTGTCACACCCCAAAACCGAGAACCGCGGAATACGTTCTGGGGTGGAGTACGTCATGTACAGTATCATCACAATGCATAATAGTAAAGACAAGCAACAACATCCATTGCATTAATATAATAATTATAATACATGCGTGTTATGTACAGTTTGTATGACAGCAAAAGTATAATCAAAATAAAAGATGAGTCTTATATTTGCTCCATCTTCTCAAAAGTTGCATTTGTACCTGTCTACTGATGACCTGAGAATACAAGTTATATTGAAAGAGTTTATCAGCATAAAGCTGGTGAGTTCATAAGTATTTAGTGTCATTGCTTGTATAAATATGTTTACAACAATGTAGCATAATAACTGACTTCAATGTTTGAAAATAGTATGCTCCCTAGAAAATCCTATATTTTCCACTAAAAGTAGTCTTCTACCAAGACCCGGTTGGTTGCACGTTTGGTCCTTTGAAAATGTAAAAGTTTTCCCAGTGAAACTATCAGTATGAAAGTATACTTTTAGACTTTATTCATATAAAGTAATTGGGAAAATAATGCTTTACCCCAGCAGTGTCACTGCCGGCTTAATGTAATGAAAATGCAGATTCCAGGTAGTATTAAATGTACAATACACCTCTGGGAATCCATTTTGCCTTTAATTCTTAAAGTGTTAATTAAAGGTCTGAATGTGAACTCGTATGTAACCATGTTGATTGACGATCGAATAACTGATGACCCTACGAGTCATGTGTAGAAATGTGACATTCTGTCACCCCTTGGCCTTTCGGCTGGGACTGTAGCTAGCAGTCGGGATGTGGGAGTGTCTGTCCCGTATAGATCTATACACATAATGCCCGCTCTCCCTCCAGGAGACTCTGGTTACATGGCCATAGCGCAATGAAGTGTCGTATCGAGAAGTAGTATGTCACATTCTGATTATAGTATATTCTCTTGTATATTGTATAATGTATTTCCTAGTATAATGTATAAAGTGTTCTCTTGGGTAGCATATAGTATTCACTTTGTATTGTATTTATCATGTATTGACTCATAACTGTACTGACTCTGATAGATGTCATTGTAATAGGAGTAATGAGTAATAATCCTTAACTATACCTATTATAGTTAAATAGTAATGTTGGTTTCATGGCTTTATTACACAAAGGTACTGAACTGAAGTAAATACTTTTATATCCAACACAAATATATATGATATATAACTAAGAATTCAATGACAGTCGGACAAATAACAAAATACCCTAAGTCCACAACGAAACAAGGAACAGGAAATAAGGTGAGTTATCAGTCCTAAGTCCTTCAAGTCTTACTTATATAAATATATTAGTATAGATATGGTTTTGAAGGTAAAACAAGTTAAAAGATTTTGAAAACAGTTTTAGCATTTAAAGAATTTGATAAAAGGTTTGAAGCACTTGAAAACCCAAAGTTTGATGGAAATCTGAAAGTAGCAATAAATCATGTAGTCTGTTCTAGTTATTAATCACATGTGATTGACACAATAACTATAACAGTTCAACTTGTATTCCCCCCCATAAAAGCATTTAAAATCATTTAAAAAGGTTGATTTACGGGTATGAACTCACCTGTAGTGAGTGGATTTGATGGAAGTGCTGGGTAGGATGCTAGGTGTCAAGTGAGGACTTGAGCACACACACGGATCCTATGTAACATGTAGTGATACATAAATGTATCTAATTAGTTATTTAATCACTAATTAAGTAAGTAAAGACACTCTAGTACATGAAAACACTTTGCTTCAAGTGCTAGGAGTGCTAAGGGTTGCATCTAAGGAGAGTATGGCCTCACTATGGAGTTTACACCTCTAATGGTAGCCCCTATGTGTGTTTACGGTTTCTGGACCATTTCCCCCATGAGTTTACGGCCGTAAACTCATGGGAATGGTGCATTTGTGTGTTTTAGGGTCTCATGCTTCACAAAGAAGTGTCCTAGGGTTGAATCAAAGGCCTAGGAAGTGGTTAGGGCTCGAAATGGCACACTTTTGGAGTTAACGGTCCTTGGACCACTCCTTGGGAGTTTACGGTCGTAAACACTTGGGTTTACGGTCGTAAACCCATGAGTTTACGGCCGTAAACTCATGTATGCCTCAATCTTTTCGTGTTTTGTGGTTCTTAGTTCATGCATGCCAGTTTCTAGCCTCTTGTTCAAGCATTAGAAGGTGTTAGGGGCATCAAAACACCCTTTAGGGGTGTTTACGGTTTTAGGAGATCCCCAAACCGTAAACCCATATGTTCTTGGGGATTTGGATGATTTTCCATGGATTAACAAGTATACTAAGCATATAACTAGCTAGAAGGAGTATACTTACTTATATGAAGCTTGTAAGAGTGTTTAGGACCCAAAAACACTACTGTGTGTTCTTGGTGTTTTGAAGAACACTTGAAGATCTAAGTAAAAACCAAGAATCCATGGATGAAATGATGTATAAACACTAGATTAAGTGTTGTATGAAAGAATCTAGGAAGGAAACACTTACACTTTGGCGGATTTGAAGAAATAAAATTATGATACTTGAGAGAAAAAGCTTGGTGTTCTTGAGGTGGGAAGTGCAGAATGAGGAAAAAGTGTGTAAACTCATGCTATATGCATGAGTTCTTGGGAAATTGGTGTTTACGGCCCAAACACCTCTTGTTTGGCCGTAAACACCTAGACAAGGAGATGATTGTTTTGTTTGCTACCCCTCACTAATAACGTCACTTCCTTATATCTAATCGTTTGACGAAAAATAAAATAAAACACCCAAACAGACTTAAATCCGGCCAAAAATATACCGAAATGTTTTTGAATATTATATGAAGTGTTTAACGGTAGAGATTATACAAATGAAAATTTCGGATTGTCACATAACTCCATAACAATTACACTTGAATATCAATTCATTCAAGTGAACGTAATAGAGTTTGATGGTTTCACCGTCCTTTTTGCTTGAATTCACCAAGTTCAAGTACACATTGCTTCACTGAGCTCTTCTTAGTTTTCTCGCTTCCTTGATTATTTTCTGTCAAAGTATCCCAGATTTCTTTTGCTGATTTGCATCCCCAAACAAAATTGTAAACCACTGGTGGAAGAGCACCGTGAGGTTCATGCAAACACTTTTTGTCATATGCTTCACACTTATTTTGCTGAGATTCCATACCAAAAGTCGAACCAGAATTTCTGACTTGTGCAAACATATATTGACGGTAATTTGCTTTAGTGATACATCGCCATAGATCCTCATCAATACCGTTGAGGTAGTCTTCCATGCTATCTTCCCATTGCTCGTAGTATCCTGGTATTAACATAGGAATTTTAGTAGAAGATCCAAGAAGATGAGGGAAACTGGACATTGTGTTCATGTTGAAATTCACCATTGTTGTACGAACTAAAACGACGATAAAATTCAGAAAATGAAATCTAGCAAATGATTCTTTCAGAAAAAGATCAGAGAACACTCGATTTGTCAAACTAAACGCAGAATCGAAACAAATCAGTTGATTAGATCAGGTTTTCTTAATCAAAAGAGTGGAAATCTTTTGAATCAGAAATAGCGATTCAAAATTTTTGAAAAAGACGTGAAAACCAGAAAAACGACTGAATGAATCATGCTCTGATACCAAATGTTGTGTTTTTGAATCGAGTATATTGAACGAAATCAATAATAGAATGAAATAAGAACAAAGATGTAAATAGAATCTATTTGGCACTTTGATTACGTCTGAAAGTGTACAGGAACACAAAAGAGTACAAGCACTCAAGCTCTTAAAAAGTACTCTCGACTCCTACACTTACACTATTTATAGGGTGATACAGACACGTTACAAAAAACACTTAAGGACTAAACATTCGAGCTTCGACCTCTGAACATGCCTTATGTAATACATACATTCGAAGTACAGACTCAGACATCGACACTACCCAGGCCTACATATACTTCGACACCTCACTACATACTTTGACCCTTACAGCTCCCCCATTCGAGGACTTGTCCGAACACAAAATCCGTTCTCTGATATGTTGGGTAGAAGTTGGAGATAAGCATGTTGGGGATACCCTACTTGCTGGTCCCGAGTTCATTCATGAAACCACAGAGAAGATTGTTCTGATAAAGGAACGATTGAAGGCCGCATGTAGTTGTCAGAAAAGCTATGCTGACGTGAGATGCAAACCCCTGGAAATCAAAGTAGGAGACTGCGTCCTACTAAAGGTTGCACCATGGAAAGGTGTCATTAGATTTTGAAAACAAGTTAAACTAAACCCCCATTACATCGGACCTTTTGAAATCCTGGAAACGGTTGGTCCGGTAGCTTACAAACTCAAGTTACCTCAAGAACTCAGCAAAGTTCACGATACCT
This sequence comes from Lactuca virosa, assembly GCF_052849685.1. Lineage (NCBI taxonomy): Eukaryota > Viridiplantae > Streptophyta > Magnoliopsida > Asterales > Asteraceae > Lactuca > Lactuca virosa. The sequence continues at coordinate 150,510,019 of NC_136434.1, read as the reverse complement.
TCAACGTGTGTAATATCAAGAAGTTTCTCTCTGATGAGAACCTTGTTTTTCCTCTCGATGAGGTCCAAGTAAATACTAAACTTCATTTTGTGGAAGAACCAATAAATATAATGGATCGAGAAATCAAAATCCTTAAACAAAGCCTTATACCTATAGTAAAAGTCTAATGGAACTCTTGTAGAGGGCCTGAGTTTACTTGGGAACACGAAGATCAGATGAAATAAAAGTAGTTGAAACTGCATAACAATGTTCCTTCTAGTAGTGGAATGAATTAATAGTAGGAATGAAATAATTTTGGGATGAAATTCCATTAACGGGACATACGCCATAGTAACTTCATGATTTTAAGTACCAATGAGATCATGTTAGTCAAAAGTTCATTCATGATACCTCAAAACGCTCGAAAAGTTGACCATCGTCATAAAATAGGAAGCAGTTCAAAAATCGGTGATATATAATGCCTAATAAATCAATTTTTCGTATTTGATTTACATGGGGGCTATGGATGATAAAATTGGCTAGAACATGTTCTCAGGATTCTGTGGATATAAAGAACGTCCAAAAAGGAGATCATATTAGAAAATTATGCATGTTTTAATCTTTTAAGCAAGTATATACCTGATTTTACCCGGTACCGGACACTACACTACTTAGTTTGAGGTAGCTACATATCTCATAAATTAATTTTGAGCACATTTTTGAACTCATTTTTCGTGCTCGTATTTGATTTTACTATTCTTACATTTTTACCCCGGACCAAAATCAGATTCACGAAAACTGATGAATAGGAACATGGTTGACGCGAAACTTCGAACATCGTTTTACAGAGATCTGTATATCGGATTCAAATTCCATTTGAATATTTGAAGTCATCGCAGCTGTGACATTTTCCATGCACTTTTGAAATATTCTTACGAGCTCCGAAACTGATGTAACGTAAATCGAGGCAGCTTGTGTGTGAGATAAATCAATGGGGGACAGGGAGGGCAGGCTTGCATGCATGCGTAGCTTTCAACTAAGAGAAAGTCAACACTTTATTTTACCTTTGACCCATGATCAGTAAACATCTTTATTTGTATATTTATTTCCCATTACTTTTACCTCTCTCTCAAACTTCTCTCACTTTCTCCTGTTTTCTTCTTTTCCTCGAGTAGACAAACACCGCCGAAGTGAGTGTTTTCTGGCTACCACTCGAGGCAACAACCTCCTCCTCTGCTTGTACTCACCGATTACAGCCCACGAGGACCTCCCCTTCCTCCCTTGGCAACCACAACTGTTGTTTTTGACTCTAACATGTGACGACGAGAATAGAGAAACGACGATGAGGAGCTCATCGGAGGAAACAACTGCCACATCACTCCATCACCAATTCCAGCCTCCTCGGCCCTCTCCGGTCAAGTAGCACACCCCAAATGTACATTATGGCTACTTCCGTTCATCTTCTTCAACCATGCCTCTTTTCCTTGATTTGTGCCTGCTGGCCACAAAACAAATAGACCAAGGAGGGTCGCCGGAGATCGACGCCCTCCTCTACTCGCGATCGCCAACCACCGCTCGAACTTCAGTCGGTAGTTCTCATTCATCTATTTCCATGTTCGATCTGATCAGATGAGGAAGACGTACCTTTTGCACATTTGAGGAATTTGGAAACAATAACCCCTTGATTGTTTCAATCATGTTTATATTTTGACCAGTCAAAAATCAAAGGAAACTCAAACCTGATTTAAATTAATCAAAATCAACCATCCTTTGAGAATACATTATGACACCACTCCCAATTCCCAACCACTGATTCCATTTATTCAAAACAACCCCTTATTTGGTATATATTAACCAAAACAATCCCATTTTCGCAAGAAGTTACAAACCAACCCCTATAATTTAGTTAAGTTACAAAATAGTCCCTTTAGTGAAATGAAACATCCCAAAAATTATAGGGTAAAAATTTCATTTTTAAATCAACCATAAACACCATTTATTCGTTTCAATCATTCAAATGTATATTATATTAAAGATAGTTATCAGAGTACAATCCCAAAATCATAAAGTCGCGGAAACATGGGTGGATGCGCTGCAATCAAGTCGAGACCTTCCTTTTCGAAACAGAAGTACCTGAAACCATAACCTTAAAACCATAAGAACAAAGCTTACTGATTTTCCCTAAATACCACATCCGAAAACATACAAGTGCCATGGGCTACTCCCATGGTATTTCATTATAATGTCAAAGGCCAAATCCCGGTCTTACATACACGTGCCAGGGACCGGATCCTGGTCTTTCATACAATTTCCATAGGCTACCCCCATGGTCTTTCCTTGCAATGCCGAGGGCGAAATCCCGGTCTTACATACAAGTTCTAGGCGCCAGATCCTGGTCTTTCATACAAGTGTCATGGGCCAGATCTGGGTCTTTCATGCACGTATCACAAAGACAACTAGCATTTTACAAAATAAAGTAATGGGCCGACATTGGTACCTTCGACCTGCGGTTACAGTGAGAAAACTCATGCCAATCCGAGATATACTAAGACAAACGCGCTCCTGCTACTAGAAACCCCACACTAGACATAATCAAATATCCTAATCAATATTAATGTCATTTCCCAAAATCCAAGGTTCAATCCATATTCTATACTTCCAATGGGTAAAATACGATTTTACCCTTCTCATATATGATCTAATAACCCATGGCCCAAACTCCAAAATACACAAGGCCCAAAAGGCCCAAAAGAAGACCTCGCGAGTACGCCCTGCGTACAGAAGTCATACGCCCCGCATACGGCCCGCTGAAGCACAAGGTACAACTCGCTAAAGCTCAAGGACAGTGACTTATTGCATCACTCTGAGCGTAAACATACGTACGCCGAACGTAGTCATCAGATGACCAAAACTTCATACTAAGCTCTTAATGCTTAAGACCAAAACGTCGAAACTCATGTCTAACCTCTAAATAAGGTCTTAATCCATAAAGTATCCAACTTTACTCCTTTGCATATCTTAATGGGACCCAAAACCTATTTTTATCCATCTTGTAGAGGTTTGATTTATCGAGTAATGAAACAAGATCAGAATTGATATGAAATATGAAAACCGAGAGTAAATATAATCTTGTTTCAACGTATATTATGCTTTCATGATACAAAGAGATTCAGACAAAAATTCATCAAAAGTTCTATCTACTCTAAGTATCCTTCCCTATTTATAGGAAAAAGAAAGCACACAAAAAATACAAAGGACTACATCATTACAGTTTCGAAACTACTATGCCTTTGTAATAACCTTACATAACTGTCGAATACAAAATAACCTTCGGCACCTTACAACATACTTCGACTCTTACAATCTCCCCCTTTGTAAGCAGTGTCGAAATCAGGTTATCAAAACTTGAGCAGCCATATGCAAAGTTCTCCTTATCTATGCATACCAATTCATGACTATCTTCAGTTCAGCTTTATCAGAGTCATTGTTCTTCTTACAACTATTCATACGCACAATTAAATTTGTATATTGAACAGTTGTATATCTTTCAACATCACTTGATTGAAATAAGAACTTTGTTTGTTTTCCCTTCTTGCTCTTTCCAACGAAAACGACTCCAAATGGCTTCATACATATCTCTCCATCAACATACATCTTTAAATCAGCTTAACTCTTCAACACTGATTGAGGAACTGTGATTTCTTTTCCCATTGACAATGCTAACTCAACATCAGTCAATGCTAGACAATCATAGTAATTTTCTATGAAAAGCTTGATATGGCCCAATCCCAGATGTAGCACTTCTTTACTTGTTCCCTGAAGTTTCGAAGCATCCATGTGTTTGAGTATGTTCGCAACTTCAATTAGATCATTTAAGTTCATCAGAGGAAAATCAGCAATTGAGAAGTCAAGAGCAACATTGTTTGCCCTAACAACATGATATCGAAAATTTTGCAACATGTTCTCGAACAACACATCCTTTGTTATACTCAGCACTCGAACAATCTTCACAAGTGACCATACCTCTTCCTGATCCTTTCCCAATACAACATGAAATCTTAGCTTCATATGAATAAAGTCATCTTTATCCTTGAATTGATCAACAATCTTGTACTGAGCTGTGAGAAACATCATTTCATTGATAGGAAAATCGAGTTGATTCATGTCAGAGTTCTCGATAGCATAACTTTTCCTTGGCTTCTTCTCAAAATCATACATCTAATTGTAAGCAAATCTAGCTTCTATATTTTCATAAGTATTCAACTTTCTTGGATCTCCTTTGTTCAAAGTAGGAGGATCATTTTCACGAAGCCTCAAAATACTTTGAATCTGACGCTGATTCTCTATTTTTGCATCTATCTCCGGTTTTATTTCTTCCTTTTATTTCTCTACAACTCCTTTTCCTCTTCCTTGACTTGTTGTAGTTTGTTCAGGTTTCGAAAAACTCCCTTCACCGGTTGACCCAATTACAATGCCTTTAGCAATTGGCTTGGTAGTTGTGACAGTTGTTATCACTAGATCAGCCTTCGTTATCCCAGAAGCACCTTCTCCTTTACCAACATTTCGTCATTCTCCCCCTTGCACCCCTGTGACAACAGGTGGGGCATTTGTTGGTAACAGATTCATCAGCTGAGACAGTGGGCCTAACTCCTTCTAAATTGTAGTTTCAAACAAACTAAACTTCTGAGTAAAGAACTCAGGAGTTAAAATAGATGATGAGCTCGATTTCGAAACCAGCTCTTTCAGTTCACTAAGCACGGCATCAAGTTTCCCAAACTACTAATATCATCAGTTTCCTTTGCATCAAACTTGGGAAGAAGAGATTGATACCATTCCACCACTTTCGTCATAGCCCCTGCAACAATGTCTACTTTTGAAAGTAGAGAAGAATAATTTGTATTCAACTCATTTATCTCCTTGGCCACAACAACCTTCAATTCTTAAAGTTTACGATTGACATCTTCCCTCACAGTCTTCACATCCTTAACGAACAGAACATGTCATTCCTTCGCAACCAACCTTAGCTCCTTGATTTCGATATTGAACATATCAAATTAAACTTTGACACAGAGTTCATTGTTCTTATCCATAACATCCAGCTTGTTTTGAAGTCGAAGCTCCTGAGCTTTGAGCATGACATCGACTTCAATTCGAGATACATAATGTTTGCTTCCTACATCTGCTTGTGACTGTAACAAGGAATTGAGCTTCCTGTTTAGAATCTTGAACAGATTCCCCGACATAAGCATATGATCTGGGATGTCTTCTTCTTCAGGATCAAATTCGAGATCAGCAAATGATCCTCCAAATCCTACATCATCAGTGTCATCATCATTTATAGGTTTGGGTGGATCAGTGTATTGAGACGGGAAAAGAGAAGTGATGGGTTGATTTATGACTTGATCAAAGGTTGGTGAATGTGTAGTTGTAGAAACAGTGGTGACAAGCGGTGGTAAGGAAGTATTGGTAGTGATGATAGAGGTTTCGAAAATACCTTGAGTAGACACTGGGTTTTCTTTGTTTGAGACTCCTTCACCTATGTTGACATTTACATCCGTATTACATACGTCTTCAAGAATGCCTGAGGTTCGAACCTCCACATTAAATGGCTTGGTTAACGAAACCTCGGGTGGTATGACCGAAGTCTGCTCAGGATTCGATACTTTGGTTGAATCACCAAGAATAGTAGCTGTGTCCACTGTAGAAGTTTTCACAGAGCTATTTGAAATTCCTCTCTCCTTGAAATTCGATTTGACAGGAGATTTCTTCTTGAATGAAACATCACCCACTGGAGTTTCAGGAACTTCTTCTTCTTCCATAGAGTCTTCCTGAAGGATCAATTTTCTCTTCTTCGTCTTTTTTGAAATATGCTTTGCAACATCCTCAGCTGTGACAACCCCAAATTTTCGGCCAGAAAAGACTGATTTAGTTTATGCTTTTAAAATAATATCAGAGTAATCTTCCAAAAGATGTTGCGGAATTTGTCCCCAAAACAAAATATGATAAAAAAAAAGATTTATCAAAGCATTTCTTAAAGAAATGTATTTTCATTATATAACAAAACCTCGGGATGTCATGTTCCGATACAGACCAAAAGCATAAACAGTACATTATAAGCCTTACAATAGATATTTACATCTACTGGCCTATAATCCAAAAATCCATCGTCATCATCCAAATTATGCACTGGGTCCACTACCTGTAATATAAAAAGTTGTGAGCATATAGGGTTTTCAACACACAAATAATAATAATTTTATTAATTTCATCAACCAATAATAAATTTATTAATTTCATCAACCAACAATAACCCTAATTACCCGTTCCCGTTATTCTCACTTTACCTCCCTAAACACTTATCATAAGGGACCTAGCCTAAGGATTTTCATCGGGGTGACAACACTGCTTTAGGGATTCCTCATCAATTTATGTCAAATAAGGCAACCATGAGGGGGACGGAGTACACCAACGAATATATAGTTCACCAACACCTACAAGCTACGAGCCTGCTAGCGTTCCACTGGACAGTCTAGAAAGGTCCATGGTCGTCGTCTATACTATGCTAGATGACAACAACAACAACAACATCGACGCCTCTCATCATTTTAACACACATCAACTATTTCATCTACCCATGTTTTACCCAACATATTTGTAGATAAAAATACATATACAGTTTAAAACTTGTATAAAACATCTATTCAACACCCATCTCAAATAAACAAACAATATAATTACACATAACACATATTTTTTAGAAAATACTTCATATCCATCTGTAAGATGAAAGTGACTACACACTCACTTGATTTAACGATAATCGGGCAGCACTTTGTTTCTTAAAACGATCATTTCCGATGAAACCGGGAGCTTTAATGAAAACCGGGCCTGGCGAGGGTTGAGCTTCAAACCAAAAAGTTAAATTTCTCGGAGTCTTTGGACACTTCGGGACGTTCTTCGGGTGTTAGGTATGATCCCGGGGCTTCGGGGGATGTTAGTATAGCTTAAAAATGGATTTAGGGGTAAAAAGTGTGAAATTTCTAAACAAAACCAAGAGGGTTCGCACCTCCCCTTTTATAGGGTGCGAGGGCTCGGACCGAAAGGGGGAAGGGAGGACACGCGGCTCGCATGCGAGGGGCCAAGTGTCGGATGCGAGGGCTCGCCACCGAAGAAACAAACGTTAGCAGCTAGTTGGACTATGCTTCGGACTCGAGAAGGATGCGACACGCATCGGACACGCGGCGCCTGCGAGGAGTGGGTGACGTGGCCGAACCTTGGCCTAGTCCTTGCGAAAATTCTCGGATTTTGTGCCCCTAACTTCAAAAATTCATAACTTTTGCATACGAGCTCCGTTTTCAACGTTCTTTATATGCACACGTAGGCGAGATTATACTCTACAACTTCTGTTTAGACTCCGTTGGCTAATTTTGAATTTATTTTTAATATTATTATTTTTAACAGACCGGAACAGGAAAATCCGTTAAAAATTCATAACTTCTTCATCCGACGTCCATTTTGGTCTGTCTTTTTACCGTTGTACTACTATTGACAAGACCTTCGATTCTCGTTTAGGTTGTGTCGGCTAAAAATCATTCGATCTAAAATTCGAGTTTCGGGGTGCATACTGCTAAGCTAAAACTTAGAAAATCATAACTTCCTCATATGAAGTCAGATTTGGGCGTTCTTTTTCTGCATGCTCTCGGTTTAATGAACACTACTACTTTCGTTTAGATCGCTAAGGCTAATAAGCATTATATTGTAAATTCACTTTTTACGTCATACAGCGTCATGCCGTTTCTGTCGTGAAACTTCGACAGGTCATAACCTCTTTGTTTCAACCACTACAACTTTCTTGATAGATTTCGGGTTTATCTAATATTTATTTTCGACGCTTATTTTTATCCTTATTTTATTAAATCATAATAATTAAGTATAAAGCACATAATACTCAAATAATACATCTTATTATTTCAAAACAAGTTACAAAGGTTGGCCTAGACTATTACATAATCTTTAATGCCTAGCCTAGAAACACGGGCGTTACAATTCTCTCCCCCTTAGGATGATTCCGTCCCCGGAATCATACATCACCAAACAAATGCGGATAGCGACTCATCATGTCACTCTCTGTTTCCCAGGTGAGATTTGGTCCATTCGTATGTTTCCATCGCACAAGCACTAAATCGAACATCTTGCGTCGCAACTTCTTAGTCTTACGGTCAACGATTGCCTCTGGTTCTTCAATTAACCTCTTGCTTTCATCCAACCTTAATTCAGAAATTGGAAATATATCGGGAACATCTCCCGTAAACTTCCTCAAATAACACACATGGAAAGTGTTATGAATACCATCTAGTTCTTCTGGTAATTCTAGCTTGTAAGCTTGGTTCTCAATCCTCTGAAGAACTTTAAACGGTCCAATAAACCTTGGACTCAACTTTCCCCTTTTACCAAATCTTATAAGTCCCTTCCACGGCGACACTTTAAGTAAAACCAAATCTCCAACTTAGAATGTTATCGGTTGTCTTTTCTTGTTAGCATAGCTCTTTTGACGATCCTGAGCTGCTAACATCCTTTCCTTAATCACTTTCAGCTTTTCAGCAGTCGGATTAACTATCTCGGGTCCCATAAACTGCTTTTCTCCAGCTTCAAGCAAACGTGATGGCGTTCGACACTTTTGTCCATACAAACCTTGATAAGGTGCCATCTTGATGCTTGAGTGAAAACTATTATTGTAGGAAAATTCTACCAGAGGTAAATGTTCATCCCAATTACCTTGGAATTCCAGGGTACATGCTCATAGCATATCCTCCAATGTTTGAATCGTTCGTTCACTCTGACCATCAGTTTGCGGATGGTAGGCTATACTTAAACACAATTTCGTACCCAATTCCTCTTGTATACTTCTCCAAAACCTCGACGTGAAACGACTATCACGATCGGATACAATTGTTAAAGGAACATCGTGAAGTCTCACTATCTCCTTCACGTTGGCGTTTGCAAGTTTATCCATAGACCATTTTTCATTGGCTCCTATGAAGTGTGCACTTTTATTAAACCGATCAACGACCACCCAAATCATGTCGTGACCGCTCTTCGTTCTGCGCAGTTTAGTCATAAAATCCATGGTGATGTCTTCCCATTTGGCCACATACTTTGCAACATCGAGCTTCATCGTCGGCCACCAGTAGTAGGGTTTTAGATCCCTATACATTTTCGTGCTGTCGGGATGAATCGAGTACATGGTTTTGTGAGCTTCTTCCATCAACAGATCTCTTATTCATCCCGTCTTAGGTACCCAAATCCTATCTTGGAATACCTTCAGTCCTTGACCGTTTGTATCGAACACTAACGTTTTTCCCAAACATTCTTCCTTTCGGTCATTTTTCTCTAAAGCTTCTACCTGAGCTTTCTTGATACTTTCTACAATCGTTGAGACAACTTCGATTCTTAATGCTCTTGGCCTTTTCTTTTCAAGACTCACTTTTTGGCTTAAAGCATAGCTACAACATTTGCTTTACCAGGGTGGTAAAGGATTTCACAATCGTAATCCTTAAGAAACTCTAGCCAGCGTCGATGTCTCGTATTCAATTCCTTCTGATTAAAGAGATACTGAAGACTCTTATGATTAGTGAAAAGTTTGAATTTTGTGCCATAAAGATAATGCCTCCATATCTTTCGGGAGAATACTACCGCTGCCAACTCCAGATCATGAGTGGGGTAGTTCTTTTCATGTTCTTTCAATTGTTTTGATGCATATTCTATTACCTTATCCCTTTGGGTCAGAACACAACCTAACCCAACTCCAGATGCATCGCTATAAACTGCGAACTCTTCTACTCCGTCAGGTAAAGAAAGAATCGATGCTTCACACAATTTCTTCTTTAACTTTTCAAATGCTTCCTTATGCTTCTCACTCCAAATATAAGTAGCTCCTTTGTGGGTCAAAGCTGTAAATGAAGCAGCTATCGAAGAAAAGCCTTGGATAAATCTTCGGTAATATCCAGCTAATCCCAAAAAGCTTCGGATCTCCATGGGACTTTTCGGTTGTTCCCACTTCATCACAACTTCAATCTTCACTGGGTCAACCATTATTCATTCTTGGTTAACCACATGACCCAAAAAATTAGAATTCTTAAATCCAAAAATCACATTTGGAGAACATTGCATACAGTTTATCCTTTTTCCAAACTTCTAACACTGCTCGCAGATGCTTGTCATGCTCCTTCTTGCTTTTTGAATAAATTAAAATATCATATATGAACACTATCACGAATTTATCAAGGAATGGTTTACAAATCCTGTTCATCAAATCCATGAATGCTGCTGGAGCATTGGTTAGTCCAAACGACATAACCAAGAACTTATAGTGTCCATATCTTGTTCTGAATGCAGTCTTCTCAATATCCTGCTCTCTCACCTTTAGCTGATGATATCCTGACCTAAGATCGATCTTCGAGAAATAGCTCGAACCTTGCAGCCGATCGAACATGTCATCAATCCTTGGCAACGGGTACTTGTTCTTTATTGTTGCCTTGTTCATCTCTTTGTAATCTATGCACATTCTCATGCTCCCGTCTTTCTTCTTTACGAATAACACCAGAGCTCCCCAGGGTGATGAACTAGGTCTAATGAAACCGTTGTCCAACAACTCCTGAATTTGCGTCATATGCTCCTTCATCTCTGTCGGTGCTAATTGGTATGGTGCTTTTGCTATCGGTGTTGTTCCTAGTAACAAGTCTATTCTAAACTCCACTTGTCTATCAGGGGGCAATCCAGGAAGATTTTCGGGAAAAACTTCCGGATAGTCACACACCACTGGTATACTTTGCATATCCTTTTTCTCCTTCTTAGCATCGATCACGAATGCCAAGTATGAGGTGCATCCTTTAGACAAACATTTTCTGGCTTTCATTAGGGAAATGATTCCAGAATTTACTCTGCGCTTGTCTCCGTATACCATAACAGACTCTTTTCCAGGAGGATTTACCCTCACTATCTTATTCTTGCACAGTATCTCGACATCATTGGCACTAAGCCAATCCATCCCTAGAACGATGTCGAAACCATTCAACTCAATGGGTAATACCTCCTTGTGGAATTCGTTTCTGTTTAAGTCGATGACAATATTCTTAATACAATCGCTAACAGGTATGAATTTGCCACTAGCAACTTCTACAATTAGGGCATCATCAAGTTTTTCTTTTGGCAATGCTAGTCTTTCACCAAATTTATGTGATATAAAGGAGTAATTCGCTCCAGAATCAAACAATAATTTGGTAGGCAATCATTTACAAGAAAGATACCTGAAGCGACATCCACTGCATCCTTTGCGGCTTCCAATGTCATTTGGAAAGCTCTGGCTTTTGGCTTTGGTGGAAGATTGGGCCTTGCTGCATCCTTCTTCTTCGGCCAGTCCTTCAAAATGTGCCCCTCTTCATTCCACCCATAACACACTTTCTTATTGAAGGTGCATTCATTGGCATAATGCCTAGGCTTTGCACATTTATAACAAGTGACTTCCTCGCTACATTTCCCAACATGTTTCTTTTTACATTTGTCACACCACTTCGCTTCGGCTCCTCCTCCAAATTTCCTCGAACCAGACTTCGAGAAATTACTCTTCTTGTTGGAACCTGAAGTTCCTTCAAAATTTCTCTTTTCGCCAACTTCAACCTTGCTGGCAGCTCTTCCTTTAATCATATCTTCAACAGACTTGGCAGCCCAGATAGCTGCCTCAAGAGTAAATGCCTGACACACTGGCACCGCATACTCCCATGGAAGACCCTTTGTGTACCTGTCAATTTTTGTCAGCTTCGTCTGGGACAATACGCAAAGCAAACTACATTTTGTCTGTGAGTTATTGGTGTAATCATCGATGGACATACTTCCCTTCTTTAATGTCAGAAATTGGTTTTCTAACTCAAGCACATTTTGGGCCGAGCAGTACTTGCGCTTGAATTGCACCAAGAACTCTGCCCAAGTCAGTTGCAGTGGCTCATTAGGGCTTAGGGTCTTCCCCAGAGTGTTCCACCAGCGAACAGCGCCACCTCTGAACTGACGCACTGCAAATATGGTTTGTAATTTGCCTTGGCAACCACATGTCATGAAAGCCAATTCCATTTCCGAGATCCAATCCATTACTCAGACAGGATCTTCTTTTCCAGTGAAAGTTGATGGCTTACAAGTCATAAAGTCTTTATACTTGCATCCATGTCTTTCCACTCCGTCCTCGTGGTTATTCCTCCTAACCACAAGCGGTTCAGTTTGACCAACAGATCTACTGTAATTCCCTTCCTCAGACTAACTGTCATTTAATTCAAGTTGTTCAACATGCATTGAAGGTTCATTCCTGTTGTTATGCAATAGTTGTCTCATTTCTTCCCTTTGTTCAGCCATCATTGTCTGAATCATGGCTTGTACTCCAGCCATTGTGATCGGTTCTGGTGCAGCTTCTACAATTGGCACCTGTTCTATCACTTGGGGTTGAGGTTGTTGATTTCTATCTGCATTTCCAGCTCCACTTTGGTTTCTTGCCATTTTGATTTATACACCAAATTAGGTGAATTAGATCTTTATTCATGATAGACGTTTAAATCTTCATTATCACTCCGAAACATTTACATGCTAGTTCTAATATCGTAGTCGTACACTTAGAATCCTAAACACATAAGGTTTCTAGATCTGGTCGGCAACAGACCATAGATCCGAATAAATAATATCATATATGGAAAACATATAGCATTTAGCACATAAAAGTATTTTATGAATCTTTCCTAAAATATACTAGTGCTTGTCTCTAAAATATGGTAGACACCCATCTCACAATCATCACTTAGCATTCTAAGTTTAAGTCTAGAAATCCTACAAATTCCTAGTTCGCTTAAACTAATGCTCTGATACCAACTGTGACATCCCCAAATTTTTCGGCCAGAAAAGACCGATTTAGTTTATGCTTTTAAAATAAAATCAGAGTAATCTTCCAAAAGATGTTGCGGAACTTGTCCCCAAAACAAAATATGATAAAAAAAAAGATTTATCAAAGCATTTATTAAAGAAATGTATTTTCATTATATAACAAAACCTCGGGATGTCATGTTCTGATACAGACCAAAAGCATAAACAGTACATTATAAGCCTTACTACAGATATTTACATCTACTGGCCTATCATCCAAAAATCCCTCGTCATCATCCAAATTATGCTCTGGGTCCACTACCTATAATATAAAAAGTTGAGTGGGTCAGGCTTGGGAGCCAGGTGAGCATATAGGGTTTTCAACCCACAAATAATAATAAATTTATTAATTTCATCAACCAATAATAAATTTATTAATTTCATCAACCAACAATAACCCTGATTACCCGTTCTCGTTATCCTCACTTTATGTCCCTAAACACCTATCATAAGGGACCTAGCCTAAGGATTTCCAACAGGGTGACAACAGTGCTTTAGGGATTCCTCATCAATTTATGTCAAATAAGGCAACCATGAGGGGGATGGAGTACACCAGCGAACATATAGTTCATCAACACATACAGGCTGCGAGCCCACTAGCGTTCCACTGGACTGTCTAGGAAGGTCCATGGTCGTCATCTATACTCCGCTAGATGACTACAACAACAACAACAACAAGAATAACAACATCGAGGCCTCTCATCATTTTAACACACATCAACTATTTCATCTACCCATGTTTTACCCAACATATTTGTAGATAGAAATACATATACAGTTTACAACTTGTATAAAACATCTATTCAACACTCATCTCAAATAAACAAACAATATAATTACACATAACACGTATTTTATAGAAAATACTTTATATCTATGTGTAAGATGAAAGTGACTACACACTCACTTTCTTTAACGATAATCGGGCAGCACTTCGTTTCTTAAAACAATTGTTTCCGATGAAACCGAGAGCTTTAATGAAAACCGGGCCTTGCGAGGGTTGAGCTTCAAACCGAAAAGATAAATTTCTCGGGGTCTTCGGACACTTCGAGACGTTCTTCGGGTTTTAGGTATGATCCCGGGGTTTTGGGGGATGTTGATATAGCTTAAAATGGATTTAGGGGTAAAAAGTGCGAAATTACTAAATAAAACCGGGAGGGTTTGCACCTCCCCTTTTATAGGGTACGAGGGCTCGGACCGAAGGGGGAAGGGAGGACACGCAGCTCGCATGCGAGGAGCCAGGTGTCGGATGCGAGGGCTCGCCACCAAAGAAACACACGTTAGCAGCTAGTTAAACTGTGCTTCGGACTCGAGAAGGATGCGACACGCGTCGGACACGGGGCGCCTGCGAGGAGTGGGTGACGTGGCCGAACCTTGGCCTAGTCCTTGCGAAAATTCTTGGATTTTGTGCCCCCAACTTCAAAAATTCATAACTTTTGCATACAAGCTCCGTTTTCGACGTTCTTTATATGCACGAGTAGTCGAGAATATACTCTAAAACTTTTGTTTAGACTCCGTTGGCTAAATATGAACTTATTTGTAATATTATTAGTTTTAACAGACCGAAACAGGAAAATCCGTTCAAAATTCATAACTTCTTCATACGACGTCCGTTTTCGTCTTTCTTTATACCGTTGTACTACTATTGACGAGACCTTCGATTCTCGTTTAGGCTGTGTCGGCTAAAAATCATTCGATCTAAAATTCGAGTTTCAGGCGGCATACTACTAAGCTGAAACTTTGAAAAATCATAACTTCCTCATACGAAGTCAGATTTGGGCTTTCTTTTTATGCATGCTCTCGGTTTAACGAAAACTCCGACTTTCGTTTAGATCGCTAAGGTTAAAAAGCATTTTATCGTAAATTCACTTTTTACGGCATACAGCGTCATGCCGGTTCTGTCACGAAACTTCGACAGGTCATAATTTCTTCATTATAACTCAGATTTCGGTATTCTTTATATCATCGGAATCTTTGTTTCAACCACTACAACTTTCTTGATAGATTTTGGTTTATCTAATATTTATTTTCGACGCTTATTTTTATCCTTAATTTATTAAATCATAATAATTCAGTATAAAGCACATAATACTCAAATAATACATCTTATTATTTCAAAACAAGTTACAAAGGTTGGCCTAGACTATTACATCATCTTTAATGCCTAGCCTAGAAACACGGGCGTTAAATCAGCCCTTCGCTTCTTTGAAGTTGGAGAAACTGGTACAGGAATGTCTCGAATGATGAGACCTTTCTGTGTAACATGTGGCTTTCGAACCATTGAAGGAGAAAAGCTAGAAGACCTTTTAGGAGAATTTCGTGACCTATGAGCTTTCTTTTTAAGATGCTTGAATACACCAGTTTTCGAAGAAGCGATTTCCTTTGTAGGCTCAACAGGTTCAGGCTCAAAAAAACTTGTTTGATTTCTTCGAAACTATGACCACAACTGCAGTCTTTCGCTTGGGTGACTTAGTGACTTTTACCTCTTGAACAAGTTTCTCAGGAGTAGTTTCATCAACTTTCTTTCGTTTTCAAGATTTATTCGAAGAACCTTCATCATAACTTGGCAGTAAAACACCAGTTTCGTCATTAGGGTTAATTGTTTGTAAATACGCCATCAACACTTGATTCGATGGATCAACTTTCTTGAGCATTCCATCTGGAATTCGACCAATTAAAGGAAATACACTCACATGAATCTCCCTTTTTATATGAATCCTAAATTTGAATCTCAAACGGTTACCATCAATAAAGATAACACGTGTCCCTTGAAAATCGCACCATTAGCCGTCATATACGCCATGTCAGAAAAAGTGATGAGAACAGTTGCCTAGAAACGCGCATAGTAACCAAGCCGTCACATCAAATGTCTCTTCGAGAGTACACAGTAGATAAGGACCAAAACCTTCGGAATGGAGGTTGGGCTCTTTCGCTTTTGGGTTTGAAAACGAATTCATGTGCCAGACTTTCGAAATCATCATCCTGAGTTGGAAATACTCAGAACCTCAAGGATTTTGTGAGTGATGTGTGCCAAAGAATAAGATAAGAAGCAAAAATAAAAAAATAAAAAAATTGGATCTGTGATGTCGAAAATATAATCTCGACATGAAAGCAGATAAATCACGGGAAAAGATCGCTTCATTAATCATCAATAGAGATTATCAACTGCTTGCGTAGTTTCCCGTGAATTACAATCGAATACTTGTTGAGAAGTATCGAAGGGCTTATTTTAGCATGGCTTCGAAGGTGGCTCAAAATTTCGTTACAATTCACACTAAACATAAGTATGAAAAGTTGTAAACGAAACTACCTGTTTGACCAGTGTAGTCAGTGACAAGTAAGCTTTGAAAAATTTATCAAGTAACGAAGGTTAAGAATGATACTCAGACAGAAATCGTATTCTTAAAATAAAAATAAGTCCAAAATCTTGTTGGGTAACAAATGTTGTGGGTTTCGAACATTTGATCAAGATTGCACCAAAGAAAGAACATGATTTTGAGTATCGAAAATATGTACAGAAACAAAGGTTTCGTGAGTTCTGGAACAAAATTCCCCGTCAATTCCTTAAGTTGGTTCAACATTTTGGATTTCACTTTCATCACGATCTCATGATGTTAGATCATTAATACAGAATTTTGATATGTCTAGATCCTGATTGGTTTTTACCAGAGATCTCTTGGACATATGTCATTGTGTGTGAATGTGTATGAATTTTGGGATGAAAAAGATTGGGTAAAAGAAACGAATGTACCTCTGCTTTGATTTGACCATGCAGTAAACTCTTAACTCATATGAGAAGAGTAAGGTAGCTCATGAATGAATGAGAATATAGCATAATTGGGAAGGAATTCTCAAAATGAGAAAACCATTAAGGCTTCGACACTCATAGCATTATCGAGGCTTTGGTCAACATGCTACAGCATGCTTCTAGGGACTTATTAACTAGTACATAGTTTTCGAATGCATACCTTCCCTCAAAGCAGTAGGCAAATACCACGAAAACTTTCCAATCGCTATGATGTTGAGTATTAAATCTGCGACATCTACACAGCAAGTATTAAAATATATAAGAAAAAAAAAATATTTTTGGATTTTTGTTTTATAAAAAGAAAATAACAAAAATATGAAAATCTTTTTGATATTTTTGAATTTTTCAAAATGGAAAAACAAAAAAAATATTTTTGGTATTTTTGGATTTTTTGACATGAAAGTAACAAAAGATAAAACACAAATATTTTTGTTGTTTTTGATTTTTCGACATAAAAGTAACGAAATTTTTTTTTGTACTAAACTAACGAAAATTTGTAATAAAGCGGTTTGTACATGATATCGAAATTGAAGCGTGTCGAAGCGCTGAACGTGAACAGTAACCTCTGAATCACAAGTTGTCTCCTCTGAATGAACACTCAGCACCTCTGAATCGACACTTTTGCACCTTTTTTTCTTGTTATGCTTTCGAAATCAAACCAGGAACTGAATTTCCTTCGATCATTCCTAGACCCCCCAAAAATCTCACGAATGATTTTTCATCTAATGGATTTGTGAAAATATCAGCAAGTTGATCAGTGGTTTTTACAAAGTGAACTTCGATATTGCCATCCTCAACATGATCTTTTATAAAGTGATAGCGAAGAGCAATGTGCTTCATTTTCGAATGTTGCACTGGATTGTTACAAATGCGTATGGCACTTTGTGAATCACAATACAATGGAATTTTCTTCAAGTTGATTGCATAATCACGCAGTTGGCTTTGAATCCATATGATTTGTGAAGTGCAAGCTGCAGCAGCAACATACTTTACTTCTGCTGTGGAAATCAAAACACATGTCTGCTTCTTCGATTGCCAGCTTACTAACTTCCCATCCAGTAGTTGACATCTGCCACTTGTGCTTTTTCTGTCAAGATTGCAACCTCCTAAATCAGCATCTGAAAATGCTTGTATGAAGAATCCAGTTTTCGAAGGATACCACAATCCTAACGAAATTAAGCCTTTGAGATATCGAAAAATATTCTTCACGACTGTTAAGTGTGGTTCTCTGGGATTCGATTGATATCTAGCACAATTACAAACAGAAAACATAATGTCAGGTCTACTTGCCGTAAGGTAAAGTAACGAACCTATCATGCTTCTGTATAAAGTAAGATCAACAGCAGGTTTATATAACGAATGAGAGAGCCTTGTTCCAACCGCCATTGGTACTCGTAATTTCGTACTATTCGTCAACCCAAAATTTTCAAGCAGATTCTTTGTGTATTTTTCTTGATTGATAAAAATTCCTTCTCTGCTATGACGAATATTCAATCCCAGAAAGTTTTTTTATTTTTCCCATCATGCTCATCTCAAATTGGCTTTTCATTAGATTTTCGAAATCTCTAGACAAAGAAGGGTCAGTAGAGTCAAAAATAATATCATCGACATATATTTGAACAAGCATAAGATGATCCCCAACTTTCTTTTGAAAGTGTGTGGGATCAACTGATCCTTGTTTAAATTTCGATTGTTTTAAGAAATAGGTAAGAGTTGAATACCATGCTCTTGGTGCTTGTTTTAACCCATATACAGCTTTATCTAAGATATAAAAATGATTAGGGAATTCTTCATTAATAAAACCTGGAGGTTGTTCCACGTATACTGTTTCTTAAAGTTGACCATTTAGAAAAGCACATTTGACATCCATCTGATAGACATCAAAATCCTTGTGTGCTGCATAGGCCAAAAATATTCGAACAGTCTCGAGTCTTGCGACATGGGCGAAGGTTTCCCCATAGTCTATACCTTATTGTTGCGAATAACCTTTAACTACAAGCCTAGATTTATTTCGAACTACATTGCCATCTTTATCAGTTTTATTTTTAAAATTCCACTTTAATCCCACAATCGAAACATATTTTGGTTTAGGAATCAAACGCCAAACTTTGTTTCGTTTAAATTCAGCAAGTTCAGATTGCATGGAAACAACCCAGTCAGGATCTTCCATAGCAGCCTTGATTGATTTTGGTTCAATTTTCAAAATAAAGACATTGAACATACAAAATTCTTGATGAATATTGAGTACCTCATTTTTAGCGCGAAGTTGAACTCTTGTTAGAACTCCATCTTAAGGACCAAGAACTTGTTCCTTTGGATGATTTCTTGTCCATTTGTCCAATGGTGGATATGCTGGATCAAGATCCAATGGCGCATCTTCGAACATTTCATCATTCTCTGAACCTGCATCAGAATTATTATCATTTAGATCATGAAAATATTCATATTGATTATTATTCGACATATTTAGCTCCCCCTCGACAATTTCATTTTTAGGTTGCTCCCCCTCAACATCATCATTCATTCTCCTATTCTCCCCCTCGAAAGAATGCCCCCCCTCAACATGAGAATTCGAATGCAAGTGCTCCCCCTCCACTTGATCATTTTGCATACTTTCGCTATTTCCAAGAGAATTTGACGACGAGTTTAAATCAACAACATCTTGAGTAAGTGTCGAAAAGTTAGAATGCTTTGATGATTCAGGAAGTTGATTATCCTGAGCATTGACTTCAGCATCAGCAGCCCTATCTGGAACACCAAAAACTAAATCATAATCTAAATTAGACGAATTAAGGCTATCAAATTTATCTTTTGATTCATTAATTATTGGTTTTTGTTCGAAACACTTTTCAACTTGTTTGATATAATAATCATCGAAAGTGAGATTGAATGTTTCTTTAATTTTCCTAGTTCATCTATTCAACACTCGATATGCAACCGAATTATGAGAATAACCCAAGAAAATTCCTTTGTCAGCTTTGGACTGAAATTTCAAAAGATTATCCTTGAGATTCATGATAAAACACCTACAACCAAAAACAAGAAAGAATTTGACATTAGGTTTTCGGTTATTGATTATTTCATAAGGAGTAATGTTGAATCTTCAATGAATAAACGATCTATTTTGTGTAAATCATGCAGTAGAGACTGCTTCAGCCCAAAGATATTTAGGAAGATTCGCATATGTGAGCATCGTCCTTGTAGCTTCACAAAGAGAACGATTTCGCCTTTCAACAACCGCATATGCGAAATTCCTTTTTCTATTAAAAATGAATCAAGAACATTGTTCTTAAATTCGGAACCATTGTCACTCTTTATTTTTCGAACATTCTTCTTCAAACTTGTTTCAATCTTCTTGATAAAATCAATCATTACTTGAGCAACTTCAGATTTTAACCTAAGATAATAAACCCAAGTAAATTGAGAAAAGTCTTCAACAATGACTAAGATGTACCGTTTCTTGTTGAGAGTTTCAACAGTCGATGGTCCATAAAGATCAATATGAAGAAGTTCCAGCGGTTCAATAATTTTCGAATCAACGACAATTAGATGTCCTTGACGATGTTGTTTCCCTTGTTCGCAAGCTGCACACAAAGTATCATTATCAAATTTTAATACATGTAAGCCTCGAACAAGATCATTTACCACCAATTTGTTAATATTACGAAAGTTCAAGTGAGAAAGACGTCGATGCCAAAGCCAGCTAACATCTGATGAAGCTTTCGAAAGTAAGCGCACATAGGGAACACCAACAATTAGCTTTATGTCTAGAGTAAACATATCTCCTTTTCTTTTGGATTTGAGCAAAACTTGGTTTGTATTGACATTTGAAATAATGATTCCTTCTTCATTAAACACCACTTGATTTCTAGTGCCCACAACAAGTTGCAAAACACTGATCAAATTATGTTGAAGACCTTCAACGTAAGCAACTCGATTAACAGTGGACTTCCTATTTGTTACTTTACCATATCCCTTGACTTGAGAATTTTGATTGTTACCAAATGTCACAACTCCAGCATTTTCCAAACTTCGATAATCACACAAATTTTCTTTCCTTCCAGTCATGTGACGAGAGCAACCACTATCAATATACCATTTTCATCATATTGCTCGTCACATAGAACCTACAATCAGTGAAAGAATTTAGGTACCCAAGGTTGTTTGGGTCCTTTATGATTTGTTTGAAACACATTATGAAATGAAGATCCTAAAATCCAATTATGAACTTTTGACTTGACACTATCAATTAAGTTCACTTCATTTGGTAAAGGATCAGAAATATAACATTTCGAAAGTTTAGGACTTTCACTGACTTTCACCTTTTTCTTCTCAGATTGTGGCTTTGTTGCCTTTTCTTTCGAAACAGGGCGCCATGCCTTAACTCAAGATGTCAAGTCTTTTGATGATCAACTTACATTCGACATTTCGTTCAAATACACTTCATAAGCATTTTTTATTTGTTGTTGAGAATATTTTCCTGTTTGATAAGACTTTCCTTTGCCTTCAAGCCAATGATCGATATTTTGGATATCTGATCTACCCTTGATATACGAAACGTTAAAAGCTTGTTTCGGTGGAGGATTAGGAAAATTTGGTTGTTGAGGTGTGAATTTGACACTTCTTTTTGAATGAAATTGATCAAACTTTTGTTTTTCAACCTTTGACTCAAAACGTTGTTGTGTAAGATTTCGATCTTGAAAAGATGATGAGTTGGTTTTTGATGGAAATGATTTTGAAAAACCGTTATTGGAAAACCTTCTTTGTTCGTCAGGATGAAACTTCTTCAAAGATGGCGAATTTGGCGAATTTGAAAATTTCTTTTCATGTGATGGTTGACTATGATTTCTTAACAAAAACTTTGTTTCTTGATTTTTGATTTTCGAAAAGTCATTTTGTGAAGTTTATCGAGACAAATTCTTTTTAGACAGAGCGGGATTTTTCTTTATAACTGAACTTGATGAAGACATTGTATTAACCTTTTCAGACATTGTATTTTCAGTCTTTTTCCTTTTCAAATCATTTTGTTTCTTTCGAGACTCAACACTTTTCCAAAAAACTTTCTTTCGTGCTTTTCTCTTTGAAATTCCATTTTATTTCGAAAAATTGTCAATTTGATCTTTAAATTCTTGTGAATTTATTTTCACATTTTGTGATTCAACTTCCAATTGTGTTTCAACATGTTTCGAAATTTTTGATTTTTCAACCCATGTTCGTTGAGGTTTTTGTCTTTGAAAAGTATATGAATTCTTTGTTAGATTATTTTCTACAGTACTTTGATTTGAGAAAAAACCTTCATTCGATGTTTGCTCATTATCTTCTTCTACCAATTTCTTAAATTCAGGCTTGATGTTATCAACATTCCCAGTAGTAACAAATACTTGATTTGGAAAGATGACATCATCTGAGCACTTGAAATTTGGATAGACAACCGTATTTGTTTCGAGATAATGAGCACCTTTTTTCTTTTAACACCTTGTCCAAATTTTTTGTTTCCCCATACACCTGATCAACAACAACTCTTGGAATTTCATTTTCTTTCGAAACAGCAGTTGTTGAGGTTGTTTCTTTCGAAATTTCCTCATCATCCTTCTCATCATCACTACTGTCAGTTTGACTATCTATGACACTTAAATGATCGAAATCACAAACTTTCGAAATGGAGGCTTGATCAGTGTATGTCTTAACTAACAAATCATTATATTTTTCTTTGCCTTTATTCAAAGATGTGACATTAATGACACACAACTGAGAACAATTGATAGATTCTTCTTCTTCAATTTCACTAATTTCGCTAACATTATCAGAATTATCTTCAGTATCAGCAAAATTAGATTGAGAATCAGATTTCGAATTCTCAGTTCTTTTCAAAATCTTAATTTGTTCATTCTTGGTTAAGGTTTCATTCACAATGTCAACTAATTCATTAGCATCAAAATATTCATCAATTTTCACAATTCCATAAGCAAACCTATTATCAGGAACTTTATCAAACTCAGATATAGTCTTTTTCACAATCATAGGACACACAATTAATCTTTTCTCTTTCAAAAGCTAAGAATTGTAATAACTTCCTATGTTGCTCTTTGCTTATATCATAAGAATGATGTAAAGAAGTTAACTTTGCATATAGTCTCTTAGCTGAATTACAATAAATGTTTCGCTGAGCTAACAACATTCGAACCTCATTATTCAAATTGTCCCTATCACACATGAGATTAGTAATTTGCAATTCTAGATATTCTACTCTCATTTTCTTGGAATCCAACTGCTTCTGTGTCTCTAGTAATTGTGTACTAGATTTCTTAGCCTCATTGCGAGCAGAGATAACCAAATTAGCAAAATAAGCAACAGTATCATCAAAAGCAGTTAATTCAGAATCATAAGCAGTCAAAGAAATATTAAAAGATTGAAGTATAGAACGTACCTTCGTGGTCATCGATGATTTATCTCCACTCTTCGTCATAAAACAACGACCAGTAATGTTCTCTCCATGTTCTTCCTTGAACTTTGCATACATTGCCCCATGCGTACGATTACGCATTTCGTCATCATCAGAGCCTGATGACCACACTTGATACTTTCCTTCATCATCATCCTCTCCTCTCGCCACCAAAGACAACCCTTTTGCTTTTGCTCTCACTTCTTCCAGTCGTTCGACATAATATGCTTCGTCTTTGATCTTACTTTTCTTCTCCTCTTTCTTTCGAAGCATACAGTCACTTGCCATGTGATTTGTGCCATGACAATATGACATTCAACACCAGAATCACCTTTGAGCTTCTTTTCTACTTTCGAATCTTCAGACTTTGATTCCTTCTTTTCGAACTTCTTCTCCTCATTCACTTTTCCAGCAAAACTCACTTTTCCTTCACCAGTCCTTGCTTTCGAACCAAAAGGATTTTTATAAAATTTTTTGACTTTGTTATTGGAGTAAAAAGCAATTGCTTTGTCATCCGAGTTAACTATCAAGCCTTTATCATAAGAACTCTCTTTTTCATTTGCTTCTTTCTCAGACACTTTCAAAACTAAAGCTAGTGGTCCTCCTAAGCTTATCTTCGATTCTTCTGTCATCTCAAGAACTTCTGACTCATGAGTTTTTAGCAAGTTGTAAAGATCATTCAGAGTCGATGTATCGAAGCTCTGTTGAGTCTTCACCATTAGACTCACATTTCTCCATTCTTTTCGTAACCCCATAACAAAAGTGAGATTAAACTCCATGGTTGACCTGGTTATTCCATTGCGATTGCATTTGTAGATTAGTTCATTCAAGCGATCATAGTAATGTTCAATAGATTCACATTCCTTTTGTTTGAACTCTTTCAATTCCACCAAACATTGCTTCCCAGAATTTATTTTTGTCTTTTCACTCCCTTGGAACTTCTCCTTGAGAGTATTCCAGATTTCTTTTGCAGATTTGCAACTACGAACGTAGTTATAGACAACTAGAGGAAGAGCACCACGAAGCTCTCTGATACACCTCTTCTCATTCTTCTTCAGCCTAGTTGATTGATCAGTAACACTTTGAGTTGTAGTAGACGAACCAATAGCTTGAACATTTACTGGAGGAAGAACATTTCCAGTAATAGAATCCCAAAGCTCTTCATCTAGTCCATTCAGATAATCTTCCATGCGGTCAGCCCATTGATCATAATACTCTTGAATAAGCATAGGAATCTTTGTTGAAGATCCTAGCAAATGAGAAAAAGACGTCATCGTGTTCATATTGAAGTTCGCCATTGATGTACGAACGAATTCTCAGAAAAACTTCAAAAACTTGAGAATTAATGGATGAATTGAACAGAAAGAGCAAGCAAAGCACTCGATTAAACAAACAAGTTGCAGACTCGAATCACAACTGAAGATCAAGGATGATTTTCAGTATCAAAGGTGCGGAAACTTTTGAATCCAAGACGAGACTCAAAATACGATTGATGCAGAATGAAAATCAGATCATTGCAATATGATTCCTGCTCTGATACCAATTGTAGAGGTTTGATTTATTGAGTAATGAAACGAGATCAAAATTGATATGAAATATGAACACCGAGAGTAAGTATAATCTTGTTTCAGCTCATGTTATGCTTTCATGATACAAAGAGATTCAGACAGAAATTCAGCAAAAGTTCTATCTAGTCTAAGTATCCTTCCCTATTTATAGGAAAAAGAAAGCACACAAAAAATACAAAGGACTACATCATTACAATTTCGAAACTACTATGCCTTTGTAATAACATTACATAACTGTCAAATACAAAATAACCTTCGACACCTTATAACATACTTCGACTCTTACACATCTAGACCCATAATTTGAACATCAACTTAAGCATGATTCATCAAAACCCATAAAGATGACATTTTTATGGATCCTAATAACTTCACAATGGATAAAGTTTCAAACTTTATCCATTAGAATGGTCCAACCAACCAAGATCTAGTCTTTAAGTCTCAAAGGGATCAAAAGTGCAGCTTTTCCAACTTAATCCATTAAGTACAAGTCTCAATCTTTTAGATCTGAATCAATATGATGTTTAGGTGGATAAAGTTTCCAACTTTATCCATAACAAGGTCACAAACTTTCATGATCTAAAATTTATGCACTAAAGTGACCAAAAGCTCATAACACCCAAAACTAGCTAGATCTATCAAATGCATCATCAAGATTCAAACTTTATACCTCTAGAAGAAAGATCAAGGTGAAAATTGTCTAGATATACAAGCTCCAATGCAACCAACACTTCTCCAATGAACTCCTTCATCTCCAAGATGCACCAAGAACAATTCAAAGCACTTAAAAACACCTTCATTTTGCCACAATGCTCAAGCTAGGGTTAGGGTTTCAAGGGAGGGTGTTGGACAGGTGGAGGCTAAGAATGGAATGGATTTGGGGAAGTGAAGGAGCTTAAATAGCCATCAAACCACAAAATTAGGGTTTGGGAACTGATCGTGTACGCCCAACGTACTCCTGGTACACTCAGCATACTCAGGGATGCCCTAGTACACCCAACGTACTTCCCCGTACGCCCAACGTACGTAGTTTAACCCAAAACTGCCCTAACTTTAAACGGTCATAACTTCTTTGTTTCAACTATGATTTCAACTATCCTTATATCCACAGAAAGGTAATGAGAATCTCTACAACCCTATCAACTCTCCTTTGCCTTAAAACTTTCTGAACTTAAATCCAAAATTCATAAAAAGCCCGAACTATCACTTTACGGTTATACCCTTCAGCTCCAAAGCACCAACCGAACTCTCACCTAATATACATTACCCATATCCAAAGGGGTCTAAATCTCTCTTTCCCCCAAGGCCCAAAGCCTTAGGATAACTGATCTTCAGGTCACGGTCCCGAATAGGGAAATGATTCGAAACATGGTGTTACAACAGTCCCCCACTTAAATTAGATTTTGTCTATGAAATCACTCCTTGCTACTCTCCAGGAAATCAGACGATCTGACCAAGTCTTCCAGATCCCTGATGACAGTTGACCCTAACATACAATGGCCTTCCAATAATCGAACCAATTCTTAGCATAACTCGCATACTGACGACGAACGAATGTCTATTCCCACTAACCTTAACCAATTAAGGAAAACCATCACTACTAAACTCAAATCCATGAATCCAATACCTTATCCAACTTCCCGACATGCAAAACCATTCTGAAATAATATCTATAGGACCTATCTCTACAACCCGAACTGAAAAAAATCATTTCGGTCTTGAATCATCTAGCTGATACTTTTGGAAGATAGACTCCTAACCATACCTTTCTGTTGAAAAGATATTTCATATAAATAAAGGAGACTCCCAACACGAGTCTCAACCCCTTGTGTCAACTAGGAACATAACTCATGCCTCGAAACCCAAAGATTTACACCTGCATTCTACCACAAATCTTCCGATTCCACGACGACCTTCTACTAAACTGAGATATAAAATTCTCAATCCACCACGGAGACTGGAAATCTCACACCTAGTCCCGCCACAAAGGATCCGACTAAGAGTCTAATTAATAAGGGTTGCCCCAGCCTAACCACCAAACAGTTACCAACCACTGACCACAAAGTCATCCCACCTTAAACATGATCCAATACCTTGCTCAATCCAATCTCCACCGGGTCTCACCCACTATATCACAACCAAACGAGCCTTGCCCACGGGTCCAACGATCCTCATTACAAACAAAGAGTAATCCTATGACAATACTGACCACCTCGACCCAGGGATACGCTGATCCTCTTTCAGTCTAACGGCCATTCTTACAATGGCCTACCTCATTTTGGTGAATTCTACGGCTACGTCACAGACATACAACACTTCCTAATATCCTATCCTCCTTGTGAATGCTACGGATACACTGTAGTCTTACAACACTCCCACAACTTCGTGTCAACCTTGTGAATGATACAACCGCCCGGTAGTCTTACAACACTTCCATACTACCATGGACCGACCCTATTGTCTTACTGTCTAACTACCGAACCAACCATGATCATCATCAGTTTAACCTACATCTAACTATACCCCAATCAGGTGTTCAGGTCATGCTTCGAACCCCAAAGCCTTCATCATACAAGAATAGGCAGAGAGGCTCTAACACAACCCTCAACCTGGATCCAATCACATGTCTGCCATACGTTACTATGAATGTGTCAACCTATCGTTGAAAGTTTTTGAACCTCAAACCTTACGTGACCTCTGTCCAAATTGCCACTTGAACTAGCTTCCTTCTCGACTGGGATGTGGAACTCTCCTTGGTTCCACACCTGATTTTATTCCC
This sequence comes from Lactuca virosa, assembly GCF_052849685.1. Classification (NCBI taxonomy): domain Eukaryota; kingdom Viridiplantae; phylum Streptophyta; class Magnoliopsida; order Asterales; family Asteraceae; genus Lactuca; species Lactuca virosa. Next base: position 150,482,486 of record NC_136434.1, on the reverse strand, counting down.
GGAAATCCAAACGGTTCTTCCCCACTTGGATTTAACTACACCTTGCCAAACTTACTAAAAACAATGAATAATTAATTCCCTTGACGTAACCGACTGATCTCCAACCCAACATCCCACTTACCAAATGGTCTATGTAATCCTAACCATCTTCAACCCATACAATTTCAAAATTTCTTGCCACTCCTAATGTCAGAACAAGCCCATGCAACCCCCATCATAATCGATTTTTTATCGTTCCTTCCCTATAAACGGTAGCGATTGGACCGAAAAGTCCTTCCATAAACGATTGCTATCCCTGTCGAGGGATGCAACACTTCTGAAACTCTGGTTTCGTCACTGAATTAATCATGCTAATCTTACTACTGATCTTCCAAGTGATACCCCTGAATTGTTTCCACCAATGGCCCACAACAAACTACCTGACCACCTAAATCCAGCCCGACAAGATGTGCACCACTCATAATTCTCGACATGCAGAATGGAATATGACGATCCTTGATACTACTACCCAGACAATTACAGGGGAAACAAAACCGAAGATAATGTCTTACACATGCAAGCACATGATTCAAAAGCACATAAATACAACATTAAGGCACTAGAAGAACAAAAGATATCATATCGGCGATAGCATCTGATGAAAATTTGGCCTCTCTCGACTGAAGTTGCAATGCTCAACCCCTCACTGTTGGGGTTTCTGCCCTGCCCTCATGGCCGTCAGTGATCCTCAAAGTAACTATAGCATGTGCATTCCTAGCTCCACCCATCAACCTCGGACAGTCGGCCTTATTGTGGCCCACCTGGTTTGAAACATCCCAAAAATACAGTCCAAAAATTTCATTTTTAAATCTTTGAGAAAACCATAGTCATCAAACCTCATATAAAAATCATAAGTCATGTATCTAAAAATATCCTAAATATCTGTCAAACATATCAGAGTAAATACATCCCAGGCTAAACAAATGGTGTCTGCACTACAATCATCCCGAGCTCTTCCCCTTGCTACCGGAAGAACCTAAAACCAAAACTGAAAATTGTAAGCACAAAGCTTAATGAGTCGCCCCAAACTACCACATACCATACACATAATCTCATAATCACATAACATAACATTGGGCCTTGTCCGCTACATCGGGCCCCGCCCAGCATCAGACCAAAGTCCGACATTGGGACCCGCCCGACATCAGGCCCCGCCCGGCATCGGGCCCCGCCAAGCATCGAGAAAATCTCAGTATACATATCAACATATCAATAATACACATAATAAGCACATAGCATAAACATATAAACATTCCTCGGGCCCCGCCCGACATCGGACCGAAATCCGGAAACATATAACATAGCATAATAACATTGCTCGGGTTTTCCCCGACATCGGACCGAAGTGTGGAACATATGAACAAGCACATGCAAGAATCACAAAGACATGAAGCACACAAACATTCCACGTGTTTTCCCTGGCATCAGACCGAATTTCGGAAGCATATAAACACATAAACCTACATCGTGCACTGCCCGACATTGGACCGAAGCCCGACACATGCTAACATACATAAACGGGCCGACATTGGTGCCTTAGACCCGTTCCTAGGAGTAAACTCACCTCACAGAGCTGACAGATGAATCTCACTGTGAGGAATCTCTAGTGGTTGCTCCAACGACTCCCCGACTATCATATTCATAACAACACTTAGTCAAAATCCATAATCCTTCTTAGGGTAAAATGACCATTTTACCCCTTGGTCTAATTTGGACCATAACCTAGGCCCAATTCCATCTAATCTTTCTAAGTCCACTAATGGCCCACTAATGACCCACTAACGGCCTAATTTTCTAAATTAGGCCCAACTCCTCAAATGGGCCTTTCCCAAAGCCCAAAATATGTCCTTGACCCCATAACTAACTCCCTATGGCCCATTAAGGCCCAATAGCTGATAAGTCCAAGATTTGGCCCAATCTGAGGCCCAATAACGTGAAGCCCAAATCCTGAGAGTACGTTGAGCGTACTCCTCTATATGCTACGCGTACAGCTTGCATGGCTTGTACGCTGCGCGTACTGGAATGTAAGCCCAACGTACTACTTTGTTAAGCCATAAACTTCAAAAGTGCTTATTCCATTAAGACATTAAGTCCAAATTACAGATATGAGTCCCTTATCATGTCTTAGCTCGTAAAGTTGATCACTTGGGGGCATGCAACCCACCAAATGGACCTAAACTTGGAACATAACAACTAACTTCCATTGAAATGGTTAGATCTCATGCATGGTAACAAAAGGACCTTAAAGGTCGAGACTTTACTACAAATGGGACACATTTAGCACTAACGGTGGCAACCCTAAACCTAAATATGAAGTTGCACCATAAAAATTCATTCTTTGGACCTAAAAAGGTCCAAAACTCCATAAATCTAGATATAAGTATTCATGAGGAAAGTTGGAAGCTTTATACCTCCAATGTGTGCCAAATGGTGAGATAATCTCAAATCCTTGAGTTCAAGATACTCAAGTTCTTCTTCTCTAACTCCTCCTTTCTTCTTCCAAGCTTCAAATCTCCAAAACAAGCTTCAAAAGGCCAAACACACACAAGACTGGAGTATGAGAAGGTATCTAGGGTTTCTGAGGTTTAGAGGCTGGTAAAGAGGCTAGGGTTTGAGTCATAATGTTCTATTTATATGGCTTAAACCCTAAAAATTAGGATTTGGAGTCTACTCACGTACGTTGTGCGTACTCCTTGGTATGTTGCGCGTACGTGCATGCGCCCCCGAATCCAATGCTCCTATACGCCCCGCGTACGCCCAACGTACGTCTTTTGGGCAGCCCAACTATACAGCCCACTCACTAAGTCCACTCAATAATCTATTACTCATTCCAAGCCCAATAAATAGATTACAAATACTTTAAAAAAGAATAATTACTACCTCAAAGTGATGGATGTTACGATTCTCCCCCACTTGAATCAGACTTCGTCCTCGAAGTCTGCTGGGCCTGGAAATAAATATGGGTAGTGCTCCCTCATCTCCTCCTCGGACTCCACTCCGAGCCCTTGCGGTGCTGCAACTGCACCTTCACCAGCTCTGCCCTCTTGTTCCTCAACTCGTTTGTCTTCCTGTCGAGAATGGCTACCGGTCTCTCGATGTAGTTCAGGATGTCATCAACGTGTATATCCTCTAAAGGCACGACTGTGGAGTCGTCCACTAAGCACTTCCGCAGCTGAGAGACATGAAAAGTACCGTGAATCTGACTGAGTTCTGCTGGAATATCTAAACGGTAAGCAACCCGGCCCACCCGAGCCAAAACCCTGAACGGACCGATGTATCTGGAGCACAGCTTGCCCCGCTTCCTGAACTGGAAGACACCTTTCCAAGGTGACACCTTCAGGAGGACCATGTCGCCCACCTAAAACTCCAAGTTTGAACGGCGGTTGTCGGCATAGCTTTTCTGCCGACTCTGAGCAGTCTAAATCCTGCTCCAGATCTGTTGAATCCTCTCACTGGTCTTGAGCACTACCTCAGTACTCCCCATGACTCTTTTACCGACCACGCCCAAATATATTGGGGTCCTACACTTCCTCCCATAAAGCATCTCGAAAGGAGTTCGATCTATGCTAACGTGGTAGCTGTTGTAATACGAAAATTTTGCTAACGGAAGATACGTATCCCAACTGCCTCCAAAATCCGAATCGTCCTCGAGAGTCTGAATCGTCCTCTAACTCGGCCCATCAGTCTGAGGGTGGAAAGCGGTGCTGAAGTGGAGACGATTACCCATCTCGTCGTGAAATCGCTTCCAAAATCTGGAAGTAACACGGACGTCTCGGTCTGACACAACCGAAACAGGCACTCCATGACGTGCCACTACCTCGCGAACGTAGATCTCGGCTAGCTTCTCATCCGATATACTCTCCTGGATCGGGATAAAATGAGCACTCTTAGTCAACCGATCCACGATGACCCATATCGAATCCACTCCACGTGCGGTCTTGGGAAGATTCATGATGAAATCCATAGTGTTATCTTCCCATTTCCACATGGGAATCTCCAACGACTGCATCTTGTCGTGAGGTCCCTGATGTTCGACCTTGACTTTCCTGCAAGTCAAGCACCGCTCCACATACCATGTTATGTGCCGCTTCATGTAAGGCCACCAATAATCAAGGCGAAGATCCCGATACATCTTCGTCGCAGAGTCTCGACTTGTGAGCCTCATCCATCATAATCTAGTGTACCCCGCCATAATAAGGAACCCAGACCCGCCTGTGCAAGTTCAATAATCCACGACTGTCGTAATCAAAGGAGGCCACCTGACCTACGATCTACTGACACTTCCGACGCTCTTCCTTCATACCCTCGACCTGTGCCTCCCGGATCTGCTCCAACAACGGGGTAATCACTGTCATCCTCAGACATATGTCTCGTATCGGTGCCGCCACTGCCTTGCGGCTAAGAGCATCGGCCACCACATTGGCCTTCCCTGGATGATAAAGGATCTCACAATCGTAATCCTTCACCACATCTAACCACCGACGATGCCTCATGTTCAGATTCGGCTAGTCCATGAGGTACCTCAAACTCTTGTGGTCCATGTAAATGGTACAAAGAACCCCATAGAGGTAATGTCGCCAAATCTTGATGGAGAAAACTACAGCCCCCAGCTCCAAATCATGTGTCGGATAGTTAGCCTCGTGAAGCTTCAACTGCCTCGAAGCGTATGCTATCACGTGACCCCGCTGCATCAATACCACACCCATGCCTGTGATCGAAGCGTCACAGTAAACCACAAAGTCATCGACACCCTCTGGCAAAGTCAGAATCGGTGCCTCGCATAACCGATGTCTGAGTGTCTCGAAGGCTGCCTGCTGCTCAGGCCCCCAACAGAATGACACCGACTTCTTGGTCAGTCGGGTCAAGGGAACAGCAATCTTGGAGAAATCATGGATGAATCTCCGAGAGTAACCCGCCAGACCAAGAAAACTCCGAATCTCAGTTGGAGACCTCGGAACCTCCCACTACATCACTCCATGACATGCCACTACCTCGCGAATGTAGATCTTGGCTAGCTTCTCAGCCGATATACTCTTCTGGATCGGGATGAAATGAGCACTCTTGGTCAACCGATCCACGATGACCCATATCGAATCCACTCCACGTGTGGTCTTAGGAAGCTTTGTGATGAAATCCATTGTGTTATCTTCCCATTTCCACACGGGAATCTCCAACGGCTGCATCTTGTCGTGAGGTCGCTGATGTTCGACCTTGACTTTCCTGCAAGTGAAGCACCGCTCCACATACCATGTTATTTCCCACTTCATTAAGGGCCACCAATAATCAGGGCGAAGATCTCGATACATCTTCGTCGCCCCGGGATGGATGAAGAATCTCGACTTGTGAGCCTCATCCATCAGAATCTAGCGTACCTCGCCATAATAAGGAACCTAGACCCGCATGTGCAAGGTCAACAATCCACGACTATCGTAATCAATGGAGGCCACCTGACCTACGATATTCTCACACTTCTGGTGCTCTTCCCTTCATACCCTCGAGTTGCGCCTCCCGGATCTGCTCCAGCAACGGGGTAATCACTGTCATCCTCAGACAGACGTCTCATATTGGTACCGCCACTTCCTTGCGGCTAAGAGCATCGGCCACCACATTGGCCTTCCCTGGATGATAAAGGATCTCACAATCGTAATCCTTCACCACATCTAACCAACGACGCTGCCTCATGTTCAGATTCGGCTAGTCCATGAGGTACCTCAAACTCTTCTGGTCTGTGTAAATGGTACAACAAACCCCATAGAGGTAATGTCGCCAAATCTTGAGGGCGAAAACTATAACGACCCAAAAATCAAGGGTAAAAATTTAATTTTAATATAGCTAAAACATTGATACCATTTATTTCAAACATTTCAAATCATCATTATGTAAAATATTGATTAGAGTTCATCCCAAAATCATTTATTTCGGAAATCATAGGTGTGTGAATTGCGATCAATCCGAGCCCTTCTTTTCCAAACTGTAAGCACAAAGCTTAGTGAGTTCCCCAAAGCATACCCCACACAATCCACGTAACCACATAATCCATACTAGCTATAACAGCTGCATAAACCATATCAATCGTATAAGCCACATCAATCACATAAGCATATAAGGATTTCGTGGGCTCCTCCCAGGGTCTTACTCTAAATTGCCATTGGCTCCCCCACATGGTCTTAAACCTATGTGTCATGGGCTCCCCCATGGTCTTTACCTGGAAAGCCACGGGCTCCCCTACATGGTCTTACATCTAAGCGCCATGGGCTCCCCCCATGGTCTTTCATGCAAGTATCACAAAGACAACTAGCATATCACATATCACATAAACAACTAGTATACCACATATCTCATAAGTAATGCATATAAACATATAAGGATGTCGTGGGATCCTCCCAGGGTCTTACTCTAGGATGTCATGGGCTCCCCCACATGGTCTTACACCTAAGTGCCATGGGTTCCCCCCATGGTCTTTACCTGGAAAGCCATGGGCTCCCCCATATGGTCTGACATCCAAGTGTCATGGGCTCCCCCATGGTCTTTACCTGAAAAGCCATGGGCTCCCCCACATGGTCTTATATGCAAGTGCCAGGGGCACCCCCATGGTCTTTCATGCTGTGATCACATAAACAAATAGCATAGCACATAGCATATAACCAACTAGCATACCATATATCACTACATCAACTAGTGTATTACATATCGCAAAATGGGCTGGCCTTGGTGCCTTAGACCCATTGGTATGGTGATGAGACTCACATCGCACTGCTGAAGACCCGCAGATAAATCCCTGACTGCTGGTTGATAGGTTCCTGAACTGTCAATCGTCAAAACGACACCCAATTAATAATTGGGTTCCAATACATAACCATAAATCTACACTTGGGGTAAATGGACCATTTTACCACTAACCTAGCTTGGTTCAAAACCAAGGCCCAAACTCACACTTTGAAGGCCCAAAATCCCAATAATCAATCAAGGCCCAACATATGGCCCAATTTTCCAAATTGGGCCCAAATCTCTACATGGACTTATTTTAAGGCCCAACAAATTATTCTAGTCCAAACAATTGGCATTCTGATGGCCCAATAGCTAATAATCCTCAAGGCCCAATTATGGCCCACTTATGGCCTAGTCTTCCAAATTGGGTCCAAGCCTCTATAATGGGTCTTATCCTAAGGCCCAATAATTTCCTTAGTCCATAAATATGTTCCCAATTTGTTCACAAAGGCCCACAACAGCTTAGTACAATCAATGGCACAATAAGAACCCAAATCCAATTAGGGTTTCTCACATAAAATGACGATTAGGGTTAAGTGTTTCTTCTTAACCATTAAGGACTTAATCCATTAAAGACTTAATCCATTAAGTCCAAACGTACAATGAAATTGAGCTTGAGTCATAACTTCACTCCAATGGTCCAAAATGCGGGTCCCGATAGGTCCAAACCAATAATTCCAAAATTAGGGTTTTCCAAACCCTAATTAGGGTTTCCAACCCAAAACACACCAATTAGGCCCAAAAGTTAAGTCATTAGGCCCATTATGGTTTCATTAGGACAATTAGGGTTTTCCTAAGTCGGGCACCACCCACTACCACCTTGGGTAGTGGTGGTCAACGGCGACACACGGTGGCGGCCACCACCTCATGGTAGTGGTTATGGTCTAGTCCATTTTTGTCCAAGCATCCCAAACAAAGTCTAAACACAAACAAAGCACACCGCCACCCAACATGGCGGTAGGTGGCGGCAGCCACCACCTCACGGTGGTGGTTACGAGTTTTTCTTTTGATTATTCCCATATGATTACAATAATACAACACATTATCCCAAAAATAACACACCCAAATAAAATACACACGCACAATCGCCTTGTGGCGGCAGGCGACGATAGAGGGTGGCGGTGGGGTCTTTCTTTGGATCTCCGGCCAAGAGACGCTCCTGTAGCCCTAAAACATCGCAACACAACACCATAACGCGCACACAGCCACCCATCCACGGTGGCTGGTGGCAGCAAACGAAGTTATAGAAACGGCAACCACCATGGCTGGCGGCCATGGTGGTTATTCGCGGTTATCGGCCAACAAACACACACATTGCTTGATACGCAGCAGCAAAATAAGCATACATACGGACCCGTCTTTTACTCGTGAAATAAACCCAATCACACCGGTGGCGCACGACGACTCGGCAGCAACAGTGGCGCCTAGAGCTAGACCTGTCAATAGAGAGGGTTTTGACCCTGATTCACTCCAAACCCTTAAGAATCTTACGAGTTTGGATTTTATTTTTCAATTCGTTTACCCATTTACGACCCATACCCTTTTAACATTTTATTAAATGGATTGGGTATGGATCATTGTCGATTTGCTCCATTTATAACCCGCTCCACTTATATATATATATATATATATATATATATATATATATATATATATATATATATATATATATATATATATATATATATATATATATATATATATATATATATATATATATATATATATATATATATATATATATATATATATATATATATATATATATATATATATATAACTAATGTATGCAACACTATGTCTAAGTAAAATGTAATTCTTATTTTATTGGATATTGAGTATTAAGTAATGTATATATTGTTTAAGTAAATTTTTTATATTTTTTTGATAAATATTAGTTTGTGGCAGACATCAAAATTATGAAATTGTAATATTGAAAAAGGTTCGGGTTAATGAGTCGGGTATTCATTGATTCGGTGGATACGTGTATGGAATCGATTATTCAAAACCCTGAGGGTTATTGCAGCGGGGAGGGTCATCTCTTTTAAATTTTTTAAAGGGTTTGGATCAAAGGTGATTCGCTCCAAACCCGCCCCATTGAAAGGTCTACCTACAGTCGGTGCTGTCGGCGGCAACGGAACCTCAGCCGTGAACGATAGTGAACCAAACGAACATAAGAGGAAGGACGGGGCGCGTATGAGCATGGCGGCACTTAGTCACGACGTCGATCTTTGGCATTCTCGGCTTCACCGGCGGCAGGAACTATGGCGGTGGCATCTTGGTGCTCGAACTCGACTAAGCGGCGGTCGGTGATGGAGATACAAGGTTGACGGCGGCGGAGGTCCATTGTGAGGGTGGTGGCTGACTTCACGCATGGCAGCTAAAATTTTGAGTTAGGGTTAGGGTTTACCGGGGTGACGGGTCTTATACCCTGAGCCCCATGAAACTTCTCCCCATAATAACAACAATGGCCCCTCCCTCTATTAATCTTTTCAAAATGAATCCAAAATTTATGATTTAGCCCCCTGCCTTCTAAAATCTCTTTCAAATCCAGTCCAATACTTACCAAACACACCCTAACTTTTAAAAATCTTTACAAAATACATCCTGAAATTACACTTTGACCCCCAAAAGTCTAAAATATATCATTTGGCTCCCCGAAACCACTCTCCGCTAAATATTATTGGTTTTATGTCCATTATAAAATAATATAAATTATAAATTTACATCTTGGGGCTCCGAGTTTATTATTTGTTTAATTAATTTAAACGGAGTGTTACAACTCTCCCCCACTTAAATTAGATTCCGTCCTCGAAATCATTCCTTACCACTCCTGACAAGCCAAATAACTTGAGCAACACGACTACAACTACAAGCATACCCAGCCTTTCCAAGGCAACTAAGACCAACGCCGTAGGGTTCTAAAACCCGAAGATGAAACAAATTCCTTGAAACATGATCCCGTTTACTCAATCTGAGACTTGAAGTCTCGAGATGGTCTGTCTCCCTGACAGACGCCCATAGCGAACCCAAGCTGAATTCATCCCATAAATTTCCCAACTGACTACTAGACTTCTGATATTAGGGATTTCCTGTTAGAATCAAAATCACTAACCAACTACCCCTGCAGATCACTACACTTGTCAGTAGGCTCAGATAATTCTTCGAGTAGGAGACCTATCCCTGCAACGGTTAGACTCAGACGAGAGCTGCGCAACAGGGTCAGATCAACCACTCTATTTAATGCAACTGCAAACTACTTAGTGTATATCCCAAATACTAGCAACTCCACACACGAATACCAAATCATAAAACTCACCTGGACTCTTCTTGCTACAACTTGCTGCTTTCTAGAGGCAGCTGAGACCTCCCTGATCTCACCTTATCTGTCAACTGCTCGAAACATCGGACACCTAACCGATTGTTGGGCCAAAAAACCCGCAACAGTATTCCCACATGACCTCTGAAGGATACCTCGTCTGACAATAACTGCCCTATCTATACCGTCACTCATGGTTCCTTCAATCCTTTGATACATCCGATCATGAGAGGCTGACAACCTGTCTCCACTGAATCAAACACAAAAAGGTGAATGCTACCAGAATAACTGTAGTCTTACATCATACCCGGTCTCCTTCAACCTACCGTATCCTGATCCCAATTATGTTGTGACCTACTCACAACCTTGCGAATTGGCCCACCCTGGCCTAAGTCATCTGAACGAATCCGTGAATGCCACGGCTACCCTGCAGTCTTTCTGCACTTCCCGCACTATCTGACTGCTTGTGAACGTTACGGCTCCCTTGCAGTCTTACAACACTCTCCACACTATCTGACTACTAGTGAATGCTACGGCTCCCCCGTAGTCTTACAACACTTTCACCCTACTGACCAAGAGTGAATGCTACGGCTCCCTCATAGTCTTACAACACTTTCATCCTAACCGACCATTAGTGAATGCTACGGCTCCCCCGTAGTCTTACAACACTTTCACTCCAACTGACCATTAGTGAATGCTACGGCTCCCTCGTAGTCTTACAACACTTTCATCCTAACACAAACGCAACCCAATGCCTTACCCCTAATCTATCGACTTGAAACGCATATAGAGCCGAGAACGCACTCGACCAAACACCCGAACTGAACTCAATTCATGACTGAAGCCCCAACCCGCTTCCCCAAATTCTACTATTAAGCCCCCAAGAAGACGCGATTCACATGCTGGGAAGTTTTACCGAACTCAAAACTCGCACAACCCTCAGACCAAATAGCCGATTGGGTCTCCATTTTCCTCGATGAGGATGAGAAATCCCATCCCAGTCTCATACCTGCCCCTGTCCTGAGTACCTGTACGATTCTCCCCCACTTAGATTCGACTAAGTCTTCACAATACATGAGATTTGAAGGATTCCCAATCCTTCTTACTCTTAAATAACCAAACTGCTGACAACATGTGTTTACCCGTGTTAGTGTTCTATTACTGGCCCAAACCCCAAAGACCATACAACTCCTAAGGATCAGATGAACACTCCCCGAATCCTAGCGAAACTAATAACCTCAGACACCTTGAAATGATGCCACACTCATATCTTGAATTCCAAATAATGGATGTCCAGACCAAAGCCTCCGTAGTAGACCACTTCCGTTGGCGCTTCCAAAAGCCGACCCAAGTACTATGGTCGTGTCACCAATCCTGACCGTAGACCTTCCGCATTGCGTCTCTGAACCGATCTCGACCACAGACCCAGATAACATCGGATGTTCCAAACCATCAAAGAGGGATACGACTTTTCACTAACCACCCCGTAACTCACGGTATGCAAAGGGCATATGATAATGTTTGAAGGTATAACCCAAACACAAGCAGGGAAACAAACCCAGAGATACACTTACTAAAACCCTTGAAACGACAAACTCTCTCGTGCGGTCTCCCGTAAGTACTGCACGGAATCCGTCCCTGTTGGCCTCTCAAAAGTTGACCCAAACTCTTGGGTCTCTATCTGGGACCCTCTAATATATGCACCTGATCTGGTCCCCTCTTCCCAAGGTGCTCCGAGTCAATCCCTCGCTCTGAGCTCCAAAAACCATATCAATCAGGGTCTCGCACCCTGACACACCCACCAACTCAATCGTCAACGGCTGAACTACAATAACTTGAGCAACCTCTGCCCTACCCAGGCTACAACTACTCTATAGTCATGGTCTCCAATCCCAAAATCATAATAGAACGCAAAATCAATTTGTGCCGTCCGCTACAAGGGATCCACGGCAAACCCAAAACCCTGGCAGTCCTTCCACTAAGTGGCTCACCACCGGAGCCGGGACCAAGCCCTGGTCCTTCCTCATGTGTGCTCATCCTCATCTGCCAAGGCAGCTATCCTCACTATCAGAGCATAACCATGAATTCTCCTCCCCATAAGCTTCTTAGATTTTCCAAGACTCTCACTGATTTGAGTATAGATCATGTGCTTTCAGTAGTACGGGCCCATACTACCTTCCACACCTATCCATACTTTCCTCAGCAATCCTCTCGAATCCTCTAAGTCACCTACTCCACTGGTGCACCAAATATCCGCTAAACAGCAACACAATACCCACCAAAGCAACTCCTAGGCTCCCCGTAGGTTCCCAACCTCACCGAACTGCCCCACTAACTGTCTGGAGCATATCCTAGGCTTCCCTAGGTTTCCAACCTTACCCTGCCATCAGCTGCTGAAGAACTCCCCATGATGCCAGCCATCCACCTCCTGGATATCGTCATATCCACTGAGTAGCTGACTCCCACCACTCAAGAGTTCCACAAAGCACAAAGCAAGCAGCATTCGTGCAGTAGCACTCCGATCCAAAGGACTATCATAGAACATTCAGCCCACATATCGAAACTCGTGCTATCCACATCCATCTATCCTCACTGTCGGCTTCCTTATACATGAAAATTATACACAGAACAGGATCTAATAGACTGTCGAATAATAGACTCTACCCTAGGACCACAACCAGACGAGGAACAGGAAATTAGGCCAAATCAATTATTCTAAGGCTATAAGATCCTAACCGTATACAATTTTAAAAGCGTACACTTAGCAGTTACTAATAACAATAATCATTCTAATTCTACCATGGCATACAGTATCTCCAAAGCTACATGCATCACGTATCAGGCCAAATCTATCGCTGACTACTCAGCACTAGCATGCAAGTCTACCAGCACATAAAACATATAAAGGCATCTCTCCTAGCCCTAACTAGCATACGATTCTCAGATTCATAAACCAAGTCATAACATATAACATATATGAGTATTTTGGGGAAACTTACTTGAGCGGCTGATTGCATGCACCACACCTTTTCTTGTCTTAGAAAACTTTTTCCTTGAAAACATTTTTATTTTCGAAAACTTTACAAACCCTTAGTTTGAGTTCATACACACCCTAAAATATGTCTGAATCCCTCAAACCAAGGCTCTGATACCAACTTGTATCGACCCAAGAATCAAGGGTAAAAATTTCATTTTTAATATAGCTAAAACATTGATACCATTTATTTCAAACATTTCAAATCATCATTACGTAAAACATTTATCATAGTTCATCCCAAAATCATTCATTCCGGAAATCATATGTGTCTGCACTGCGATCAATCGGAGCCCTTCTTTTCCAAATCGATGATACCTGAAACCAAAACTGTAAACTATAAGCACAAAGCTTAGTGAGTTCCCCAGAGCATACCCCACACAATCCACAAAACCACATAATCCATACTAGCTATAACAGCTGCATAAACCATATCAATCATATAAGCCATATCAATCATATAAGCGTATAAGGATGCAGTAGGCTCCTCCCAGGGTCTTACTCTAGGATACCATGGGCACCCCCACATGGTCTTACAGCTATGTGTCATGGGCTCCCCCCATGGTCTTTACCTGGAAAGCCATGGGCTCCCCCACATGGTCTGACATCCAAGCACCATGGGCTCCCCCTATGGTCTTTCATGCAAGTATCACAAAGACAACTAGCATATCACATATCACATAAACATCTAGTATACCACACATCACATAAACAATCCATATAAACATATAAGGATGTCGTGGCCTCCTCCCAGGGTCTTACTCCAGGATGTCATGGGCTCCCCCACATGGTCTTACACCTAAGTGTCATGGGCTCCCCCCATGGTCTTTACCTGGAAAGCCATGGACGCCCCCACATGGTCTGAGATTTAAGTGTCATGGGCTCCCTACATGGTCTTTACCTGAAAATCCATGGGCTCCCCCACATGGTCTTATATCCAAGTGACATGGGCACCCCCATGGTCTTTCATGATGTCATCACATAAACAAATAGCATAGCACATAACATATAACCAACTAGCATGCCATATATCACTACACCAACTAGTGTATCACATATCGCAAAATGGGCCGGCCTTGGTGCCTTAGACCCATTGGTATGGTGAGGAGACTCACCTCGCACTGCTGAAGACCCGCAGATAAATCCCTGACTGCTGGTTGATAGGTTCCCGAACTGTCAATCATCAAAACGACACCCAATTAATAATTGGGTTCCAATACATAACCATAAATCTACACTTGGGGTAAATGGACCATTTTACCACTAACCTAGATTGGTTCAAAACCAAGGCCCAAACTCACACTTTGAAGGCCCAAAATCCCAATAATCAATCAAGGCCAAACATATGGCCCAATTTTCCAAATTGGGCCCAAATCTCTACATGGACTTATTTTAAGGCCCAACAAATTATTCTAGTCCAAACAATTGGCATTCTGATGGCCCAATAGCTAATAATCCTCAAGGCCCAAATATGGCCCACTTATGGCCTAGTTTTCCAAATTGGGTCCAAGCCTCTCTAATGGGTCTTATCCTAAGGCCCAATAATTTCCTTAGTCCATAAATATGTTCCCAATTTGTCCACAAAGGCCCACAACAGCTTAGTACAATCAACGGCACAATAAGAACCCAAATCCAATTAGGGTTTCTCACATAAAATGACGATTAGGGTTAAGTGTTTCTTCTTAAACCATTAAGGACTTAATCCATTAAGTCCAAACATACAATGAAATCAGGCTTGAGTCATAACTTCACTCCAATGGTCCAAAATGCGGGTCCCGATATGTCCAAACCAATAATTCCAAAATTAGGGTTTTCCAAACCCTAATTAGGGTTTCCAACCCAAAACACACCAATTAGGCCCAAAAGCTAAGTCCTTAGGCCCATTAGGGTTTCATTAGACAATTAGGGTTTTCCTAAGTCGGGCACCACCCACTACCACCTCGAGTAGTGGTGGTCAACGGCGGCACACGGTGGTGGTTATGGTCTAGTCCATTTTTGTCGAAGCATCCCAAACGAAGTCTAAACACAAACCAAGCACACCTCACGGTGGTGGTTACGAGTTTTTCTTTTGATTATTCTGATACGATTACAATAATACAACACACTATCCCAAAAATAACACACCCAAATAAAATACACACGCACAACCGCCTTGTGGCGGCATGCGGCGGTAGAGAGTGGCAGCCACCACCTCACGGTGGTGGCGGTGGGGTCTTTCTTCGGATCTCCGGCCAAGAGACGCTCATGTAGACCTAAACCATCGCAACACAACATGATTGGCGGCCATGGTGGTTATTCGCGGTTATCGGCCAACAAACACACACAATGCTCGATACGCAACAGCAGAAGAAGCACACACACGGACCCGTGTTTTTCTCGTGAAATAAACCTAATCACACCGGTGTTGCATGACGACTCGGAAGCAACAGCGGCGCCTACAGCTGGCGCTGCCGGTGTCAACGGAACCTCAGCCGTGAATGACAGTGAACCACACGAACAGAAGAGGAAGGACGGGGCGTGTACAAGCATGGCGGCACTTAGTCACGACGTCGATCTTTGGCGTTCTGGGCTTCACCGGTGGCAGGAACTATGGCGGTGGCATCTTGGCGCTCAAATTCGACTAAGCGGCGGCCGGTGATGGAGATACAAGGTTAATGGCAGCGGAGGTCCATTGTGAGGGTAGCGGCTGACTTCATGCATGGCGGCTAAACTTTTGAGTTAGAGTTACGGTTTACTGGGTTGACGGGTCTTATACCCCAAGCCCCATGAAACTTCTCCCCTTAATAACAACAATGGCCCCTCCCTCTATTAATCTTTTCAAAATGAATCCGAAATTTACGATTTAGCCCCTACCTTCTGAAATCTCTTTCAAATCCAGTCCAATACTTACCAAACACACCCTAACATCTAAAAATCTTTATAAAATATATCCTGAAATTACACTTTGACCCCCGAAAGTCTAAAATATATCTTTTGGCTCCCCGAAACCACTCTCCGCTAAATATTATTAGTTTTAGAGCCATTATAAAATAATATAATTTATAAATTTACATCTTGGGGCTCGGGGTTTATTGTTTATTTAATTAATTTAAACGGAATGTTACAAAAAATATAGCCCCCAGCTCCAAATCATGCATCGGATAGTTAGCCTCGTGAGGCTTCAACTGCCTCGAAGCGTATGCTATCACGTGACCCCGTTGCATCAATACCACACCCATGCATGTGATCGAAGAGTCACAGTAAACTAAAAAAGTCATCGACGCCCTCTGGCAAACTCAGAATCGATGCCTCGCATAACCGATGTCTGAGTGTCTCGAAGGCTGCCTGCTGCTCAGGCCCTCAGCGGAATGTCACCGACTTCTTGGTCAGTCGGGTCAAGGGAACAACAATCTTGGAGAAATCCTGGATGAATCTCCGATAGTAACCCGCCAGACCAAGAAATCTCCGAATCTCAGTTGGAGACCTCGGAACCTCCCACTGCATCACGGCCTCTATCTTGCCCGGATTGACCATAATACCCTTCTAGTTGACAAGTTGCCCCAGAAACTGCACCTCGCGCAACCAGAACTCACACTTGGAGAACTTTGTGAAAAGTCTCTCCCTCCACAGTGTCTCCAGCACCTCCCACAGGTGCTCCTCATGCTGCTCCTGAGTCTTGGAACAAACCAATATATCATCGATCAAGACTATCAAAGATCGGTCCATCATCGGTCTGCACACGCAGTTCATGAGGTCCATGAACGCGGAAGGAGCATTGGTGAGCCCAAAT
Organism: Lactuca virosa; assembly: GCF_052849685.1. Taxonomy (NCBI): domain Eukaryota; kingdom Viridiplantae; phylum Streptophyta; class Magnoliopsida; order Asterales; family Asteraceae; genus Lactuca; species Lactuca virosa. The sequence continues at coordinate 150,465,557 of NC_136434.1, read as the reverse complement.
GACATCACCACAGACTCATAGTGACCATAACGAGTCCGAAAAGCTGTCTTCGACACATCGTCATCCCTGACTCGCATCTGGTGATAACTCGATCCCCAATCAATCTTGCAGAACCAAGATGCACCCTGAAGTTGGTCAAACAAGTCATCAATCCTCGGGAGGGGATACCGGTTCTTCGCCATTACCTTATTCAGCTCTCGGTAATCTATACACATCCGATGTGCCCGTCCTTCTTCTTCACAAATAGGATCGGGGCTCCCCATGGCAAACAGATCGGCCTGATAAATCCCTTGTCTACAGTTCCTGCAGCTGTGTCGACAACTCCAGCATCTCGGGAGGAGCCAACCGATATGGTGCCTTGGCTATAGGGGCTACACAAGGGACTAGGTCAATCCTGAACTCTACCTGCCTCTCCGGAGGTATCCCAGGCAGATCCTCTGGGAACACGTCCGGGTACTCCCGCATGATCGGTACATCATATACGGTCGCCTTACCCTTATCTCTGGTATCCATAACATAGGCGGCATAACCTACGCAACCCTGTTGAAGGTAGTGCCTCGCTCTCGTTGTTGTACATAAAGTCGGTCCACCCTGCGGCCTCTCACCCTGAATCACTAAACTTCCCCCACTTGGAGTCCGAACCCATACCAGCTGCTGCTCGCAGTCTATCACTGCCCCATTGGGGCTCAACCAGTCCATACCCACTATAACCTTATTCCCTCGTAGCGGAATAGGAACTAACTCCACAGAAAACTACTCATCAAACAACTGTAGTGTACATCCCCGATGAACCCCAGCAACCCGAACGATCCTATCGTCTGCTATCTCTACATCTAGTGGACAGTCCAGCTCCCCTGGAGCTCCTACGAATCGCTTGCTGAGCACAAGTGAAACAAAAGATCGGGTAGCCCCCGAATCAAACAATACCATAGCAGATATACCTTTCATAAGGAACGATCCTATAATAAAACATATAAACATCAACAGTAATCAACATAAATAAAGAGATAAGGAGAAGATACATACCCGTCACCACATCGGGAGCTACACATGCCTCCTCTGCTGTCAACTGGAAGGCTCTCCTCTTCGCCACTAGCGCCTCCGACCGACCCTGGCGGCCGTCGGTAATCCTCAATGTAGCAGGAGCGGGTTTCGCCATCTGTCCTGCTGCTGATAAACTAAAACAATGGGACCGCTTGTGCCCCCTCTGATTGTACTGGAAGCAAATCAGATATGATATTGTGGTGGTAGTGGTGGTAGCAGTAAAGTCCCTGCTCACGTGTCCAGTCCGGCCGCACTTAAAGCATCCCGAACTACCCGCCATGCACGCCCCCTCGTGCAACTTGCCACAGCGGTTGCGGCCCTGCTGGCTCCTCAATCGGTGATCTGATACCTTGGGCTTCTTGCCAGCACTCCCTGACTGAACCCCTTCTGGTTTCATTTTCTTCTCCATCTCCAAATCCAGCTCCTTCTCCCGAGCCCTAGCAATCATATCCTCCAGCGTCTTGCAACTGGATCTGCTCACAAACTGGCGGATGTCACTCCGCAACATCACATGGTATCAGGCCTTCTTCATCTCCTCGTCCGCCACGTATTGTGGTACGAGAAGGGCCATCTCCGTAAACATGGCGGTGCTCTCCGTTACCGTCTCAGTCGTCTACTAGAGATCCTGGAACTCCCTAGCAAGCTGTTGCACCTCAATCACAAGTGCAAACTCGGCCCGGAACCTAGCCGAAAAGTCACTCCAAGTCATAGCATCTAGAGTTGCATCATCTCCAATGGCATGTCCGACCTCCCCCCACTAGTCACGTGCTCTGTCCTTCAAAAGACTGGAAGCAAGTCGGACCTTGTCCCCCTCGGGACATCTCCTCGTAGAACTTTGAAGCTCGTGAGTCATTGTGGCTACCATGATGCACGACACCTTTGTCGCCTCTTTGCATCGAGCCCTATACTCGGTGATTTCTTCGGGAGTAGCAGTAGATTTATTGATCTCGACGAGTTCTTTGTCGAGAATCTCTTCCTTGTTCTCGTACCTTAGGGCCATGCGAATGTTTCAAATCCAATCATTGAAATTGGATCCCTCAAATGTGACCCTCCCACAAATGCCCAAGAGAGAAAGTGGGTTCGAGGAGTTGCCGTTGGAGGAGTTTGAGCCTGGAATCTAAAAAAGAAAAGAGACAAAGTTTAGATTAGATAATAATCCTTAATATAACACCTAAATGAAATATTAAGGCTAGGACCCAACACAATATTCCACAATTCGGAAGAGGGATGCCGTAATCCAATTGCAAAATATTTGAAGGTAGGTAAATGACGATTTACCAATTTCCACCATGAAAAAAGAAAATGAACATTAGGTTTTAAATGAATTGAAATTCCTAGATTCTTTGAGATTCATTGAAATTTTCAATGGCATGTTTAATCTCGATTATGCCCTTTAAGTTTGTGACCGGGATACCGAGGATCATAAACAAGGTGTGAATAACCATGCAAATGTGCTTGGTACTCTCGATGTCATTTGTCGCCTAATCAATGTGTCGGTTAACCACACACGCTCCATTAGTGTGTCGGTTAACCACACATGCTCCACTACTCGTTTGGCTAACGACCCTCCACCAATCAAGGAAGCGGTGGATGAGAGTGGACACCCATTCAACCGCCATTTTATAGGCAGTTTCCTTATACCCCCTTATAGATCGGCTTCGTGAATGAGGCCTACTAACGGTAAGACTGACTCATCTTATACATATATATAAGTATTAAGCTTTTAATATTATATAAGTATAAGGGTTGTATTTTAAACTTTTAAAACACTAGTGTTTTAGAATTTAATATTTCAAAATTAAAACTTTTAATCAAATTTTAAATTCCAAAACTTGAGGGAAAGTTTTTGAAACTTTTCAAAACCTTCTAGATCAAACTTAAAATAATCATATAATTTTATCTTTATCTAAATTTAACCTAATCCAGTTTTATTTAGCAAGATAAATTCAATTCAAAATTTACAAATAATTAGTTTATCATATAATCTTGTAATTATCTTAAGTTTTGACCATTATCTTCCAATTAGATTAGGATATCCATTACCATATTAGAAAAATCGGATTTTGACAGAAAAAATAGTTTATGGTAATTATCCAAATCTAATTTAGGCTTAAAATCCGAAAATCCTGCAATCAGACGAGTCAACTCGTCGAGTCAGGCTTTGGACTCGTCGAGTCCCAATATGGACTCATCGAGTTCATCTGTCAGAGGGCAGAAATTGATTCTTTTCAGCTTTGAACAATTAACCATGGCACCAAATAGAACAGAAAAACAGCCTAAGCTCTGATACCACTGATGGGGTTTGAGCACTACAACATTCCTATGGTGTACATGCAACCCTAATGCTTTGGATCTAGGTTTTTCTCAAATTATACATGCAAATCAAATCATCCAAAGCATGAACCCTAAATAGCATACAATTTTCGAAATTTGTAACATAAAACAAAGTTAGAAGAATACCTTTTCCTTGTAGCTTGTAGATCTTGACCTTCAAGAGCTTAGTGCCTCAATTGTTGCACCTCTAGTGAGTTACAAACAACAAATAGCAAGTTGGAAGAATATGAGAGAGAGGGAAGAGGCTCTAAAATTGGCTAGGTTATTCTCTAGGGAACAAGTGGCCGAGTTTGGGGATCCAGGGGTTCCTTATATAGCTGAGCTGCTAGGGTTTCAGGTAAAACCCTAATGTGATTGCTTAAACCTTAAGTAGCCCACAAGATCCTTCTAGAAGGCCCCTATGGACGAAATCTATGTGGGCTACACAAGAGATTTCGTCAACCCCTTCCTAAGGGATCCTCAACCCAACTTTCAATTATTAGATAATTGCAATATTAGTCCCCTTTAATTTAATCAGTCTCTTTTGATCACCAAATTAATTCCGAATTAATTTTTGATCAATAATAATTAAATAATATGATTTCTCAATTAATATATTATTCTTATAACATATTAATAAATCACAATTAACCTTTTTCTCCATAATTCATCCAGTCAAGTTGCTATGGTGAAGGCAACCCAAAAGGACCATGCTACTATCGGGTCAAGTACATACCAAATACAGTTATGGGCTTAGACACCTAATCCAACAAATCCTAATGTTGGATATTGGAGCTTGTTGTCGGAAGTCCCTCGTAATGTGGCCCAACTTGCCACATTTGTGGCATCCTGAAGAAGATCGACAAGCTCCATCATGAACCTTGTCGCACTTTCCGCAAGTGCGGCCCCTATGACTCCCAAATCTACCATTAGCAGACTTGAACCGCTTCGACGCAGGTTGTGACTGCATCGGGGCCTGCCTTTGCACCCTCGTCTGGAGATCCATCTCGATCACCCGCCACGTAGCGGTCTCCTGCAAATATACCAAATAACCATAGCGTTGCGTGGACACAAACTGTCGGATGTCCGACTTGAGCATGATTAAGTACCGGGTCATCTGAGATTGCTCAAAAGCAGTAAAACATGGCTCTCTCCGTGAACATCTTGGTGATCTCCGTCATCGACTCAGTTCCTTGTCTCAAATCCAAGTACTCTTGGGCTAACCTCTCCCGCTCCACCACCGGAACATATCTAGAACGGAACATCTTAGAGAACTGTTGCCAAGTCATGAAAGCCCTGCTCAGGACCGAAGAAGGTTCAGAGCGCACTTGATCATCAGGTCAGTTGGGCAAGAGAAAGTGAACAAACATCCCTCGAAGTTAGAAAACCAATTAATGGAGATGATCAGATCTTGAACTCCATTAAATACAGGTGGCTTCGTATTAACGAAGTCCCGGTACTGGAAGGCTATCCCAACACCAATCCAGGCAGCAACAACGGGTGCGGTGGCTGCAATAACATTAGTCTTTGAAAGTGCAGCATATCGATCATCAAAGTACTCTATCATAGCAGTCTTAATAGACCCAAACATCTCTGGTATCTATCCCTGAAAGAGGGAAACAACCTCCTCCTGAATGATCTCCCTAAACCGGTCCTCAGTCAATGCTGGCCCATTCTGGCCACCTGCTCCTGATCCTGATCCGGATCTTGCCTCAAATCGTCTTCTAATCGTCATGCAGAAAATAAACAAGGGATATATTAGATAAATTCATATAGCATCATGGGGACTAATTCCCAACAAAATCCTAGGGGCTGTGACTTCCCTGCTACGCGTAAGCGTCCTGTGCTTCCAGTAGTGCGGGCCCATACTACCCTCCACACCTACCCATATTTTTCCCAGAGGATCATCATAACAACCCTAACAATACTCACTAGAATATGAATACACTCTATCCTCACTTCCTAGATGAAGGCTAGACATTACACAACTGGCCGACTGAACCCACACAACCCATCCATGAAACTTCCACCAACCATGCAGCACTCATGTATGCTAATCATACATAACACTGGATCCTATAGAAAGTCGAATACTTGATTCTACCCTAAGCCCACGACTAAACAAGTAACAGGAAATAAAGCCAAATCAAACATTGTCAGGCTATAAGATCTTAGCTATGTACAATCTTGATGCATACACAAAGCAACTATAGTAATGATGTCAATTTCATATATTGAAACCGTAGGCTATCGGGCATCATGAAATCAGACAATTCTATCATGCAATTCCTGAAGACCCTAGCCTATCACAAGCATGTTGTTCTAACATATCACAATATCAAATATCAGTGTGGTAATTTGGGGTCTACTTACTGGCTCTGGCTGATCGTACACATCGCATCTTCTCTTGATTATTTTGAAAATTGTTTTGAAAATCATTTTTAAAACCCTTTTCTTTTCCTTAGTTTGAGACTGGATTCACATGAGTGTTCATCCAATTCACTCAAACCAAGGCTCTGATACCAACTTGTAACATCCATACAAATCACAACAAATTTAAACTTTTTTTTAAAACAACCCCAAATCACAGAATGTTTACAAAATCATCGTTTTCAAAGTATTATTCCATACCAGAGTACCCCATAGATCAAAAGTACATAAAACAGAGGATGTGTACGGTCACGCCTTCGCCTTCCCGCGATTATCAGAAGTACCTGAAACAATAACTAAAAATTGTAAGCCAAAGCTTAGTGAGTTCCCATAAAGTACCAACACATAAACAAATAACATATATAACAACATGTCAGGTCCAATCAACCATCGGGTTGGAATACCCCAGGTCCAGCCACCCCCCCGGGTCCAGTCATCATCGGGATGGAATACCCTAGGTGGAATGCCAATATACAATGGGTCCAGTCAACCATCGGGTTGAAATAACCCAGATCCAGTCAACCATCGGGTTGGAATACCCCCGGTCTGTTGGCCCACGTACGTAGTAGTAAAGCCTCAACCACCAACCAAATTATGTGCACATATAATAGATAAATATCTAACCAATCAACAAACAATCAGGCAGATCTACAGATCACTAAGCATAACATTATTCTATATACGAGGATAAAGATCTAGCAGACCACTACATTACGCTAACATACTATCACATAACATGATATCTAATTCAATGGGCCAGCCTTGATGCCTTAGACCCATAAATACAGTGAGGAAACTCACCTCACGGTCTGAGCAATAGCTGATGAGGTCTCGACTCCGAATCTCAGCTCTAAACGTCACCTATTCATCCAAAATACCAATTTCTCAAATACCATTCAAATTACCCAAAATACCCCTTGGTCAAACTTGGTTAAAGTCAAAGTCAAACTGGTCAAAATCCATAAGTCAACTAAGCCAACGTAACTGAGACAACTTAGCCGAGTCGACACAGAACACGTACGCAGAGCGTACATCGAAGGTATGCTGGGCGTACTCAAGCCTTGACCGTCGTCGGGATATTTGACCTCGTATGCGCTGCGTATTCAGATTACGCAGGGCGTACGCACAGACTTCCCAAACTCCATTAAAGGCTTAATGGCTTAAGCTCTTACGTCCCATTTCCAGATCCAAGGCTAAAATCATCCTCAAGCGTCATAAATTTTTCAACTTTATAACCCTGCACGTCCATTAAGTGCTTAACTCAAGGTCTTAATACATTAAGACCTTCTAGATAGTGCATGGAGAAAAATCACCCATTATGACCTCATTTTTATGGCTCAAGACCCTTCGTAAGATCTGAAAGGACGACTTAATGGGTCAAGAACATGTCATGTTTAAGAATCACCATTTGGGACCAAAAAGTGACTTAAAAGAGTAAGAATATAGATCTATAAGATGGAGTGGTAAAGTTGCGAGCTTTATACCTCCTGGAGGTTGCAATCAAGGTAGAAATCCCAGATCCAACATGCTCTCAACTCCAAGATCTTCTCACTACCTTCTTTTTTCTTCAAAAGCACTTCAAAAATCTCTTAAAGGCTCCAAAATTGATCTCTTGCTCTTAAGTTTGTTTGGGGTCGATGTCACAGAAGGAGGTTGGGTAAGAAGAAGATATGAGGCCTTAATGATGCTTAAACATGAGCCAAATCCCTAAAAATTAGGGGTGCATGATTTCCGCGTACACACTGCGTACGAGGTGTACGCCCAACAAACTAAGGCGCGCCCTAGTACGCTTAGCATACACACGTACGCACAACGTACTCCTCAAAGTCCCAATTTACCAAAATGCCACTATGGGTCCTTTTTGCACTATTTCTTAAAATTAGGGACCAAAATGCAATATAATTCAATTATAGGGTCAAAATTAGAAGTACCTCGTCATTAGGATGTTATAATCATCATGACCTTAATTTTTAAACTAGAATGCTATGTTTATATGTTGGCAATATATTTTGTACTTTGCTTATATTTTCGTAAGTTGTCGATTTAACTTATAAGACTATGTTGTTTTCTTTGTAGTTCGACATGCTTCAAAAAATGTTAAAAGTCTCGGCATGTAGTGCGGTACTTGAAGAATGGTTTCGATCGTTGCCATCACGAAATGAAACCGGAGGAATCGAGGGGAGTGATGATGACGGGTAGCTACTTTTAGAATTTATGTAATGTCTTGTTTGGGTTAGTATTTTATACTAATATATTGGATATCATGCACTGTCTTTGGATGAGTATTTTGGACCGGATGTTTGGATTAATATTTTATATCGGATGCCGTATATATTATTAATTTTGAATGTTTCGAACTATTTTTCTGTAAATAATGTTTCGTAGCAGTTTTTTATACTTCTTATACTGTTTTTTCTAAATTTAATGTTAAATAGCAAAAACAAAAAGAAAATACAATTAGTGGCTACGTCTTTAATGGCGACAACTCTTTAGCAGCGACGCAAGTTGTTAGTGGCGATAGTCCTTTGGCGGCAACAGATAGCAATAGTGATGACCTTTGGAGCATTAGCAACGGATCAACATCGATGACCTTTTAGCGGCGACACGTCGCCACTAAAGGTATTAGCGGTGACGAGTGTCACCACTAATACTCACTATTCTTGTAGTGATATTTCCTCATTCCTATTTAATATTTGTTTTAAATCAACTTGTGTAATACACGGAAATCAATCGTGTATTTGCTCCGTTGTTGTAATTCCACTGTGTTGTTGGATAGTATGCAATGATGCACCCTCTTTTCTATAAGTCAGCATGACGATGAGGAACTATTGACTATTGAACAAACAATAAGACAACATTGTGGAGCTAAAATCTGTCATGAAAAATCAAAATAAACCAAGGATCTCTTTTAAAAGCAGTATTGCAAGCAAACATCTTCAGACTTAATTGAGGGTATTTATATAAGAATGGGTGAATTGGGTGTTATTACTTAATTGAGAGTATTTATATAAGAATGGGTGGCTTGGGTGCTATTGATAGTAAAAGTTTATGTTAAGAAAATTGACATGAGTCCGTTAAGAAATTTTTTAAATGTTTGCTATGTTCCTGTTTGTCACTTGGATTCTTTCTTCAGCGAACTATGGCATGAAAATTTTAACATGTGTTAGACACTTAGACTTGATTATGTTGTAGACGGAACATTGCTGCGCCACAAGTATTTGTGGACATGCTTAAAGTCGTTGAATAAAAAGGGTTAATACACTAAAAAGAGCATTAGGTTCTTAAAATTTATTTTTTACTAAACCAACCACCCCTTATGCTTTTTTGTATTAGTAATATATGAATTGCTTAAACTAACAATTACTCTAATGGAATGAATGTTTGGAATTTTTTGATTGCCAAGTTATAATATATGAAGCATGAAGCAGAATAATTTTGTTAAAAATGACAATTTTGATATTTTTGGTCTGGTTCTTTTCACCATTTTTTTTGTCATTTCTATCACCTAAAAAGGAACAAAAAAAACTAATAAAAAACACTTACAAGAATGGAGAGGACTAGAGGATTTTGTAGTCAAAATTACTATTTTGATCTTGTCGTTTAATTTGGTCATTCTTACCTCTTTTTTTTCTTCTTCTTAATTTAGCCTACTTTAAATGAAAAAAACCTTGTATTTTTGTTATTAGCTATATTATTTTAGAAATTACATCTTCGATGTTATATGTAATATATCACTATCCAATTAATAGCTTTCAAAAAATTAGAAGCTTGTTGAACATGTGTAAATATGTAAACCACAACTTTATGGTCCATAGAGAAAAACTATGACTGAAGTTGAACATGCATTTAGCGATATGAACATTTAAATAAAAAAACAATTCAGTTGTACATTATTTTAAGTTGCATAATCAAAATTGCTCTTAAGTAATATATTTCAATCTAAACACATATCATGTGCACATTATATTGAATAGCATCATAATGTTTTTTATAAAAAAAAATATTTGTTGTCGCAGCATAAAAGCGATGTAAATATCATCATAATCAAATAACTCAATTATGTGTATATGATTATATAAAAGTAAAACTAAACTAAATAATAATAATAATAATAATAATAATAATAATAATAATAATAATAATAATAAATTATACGAATCATCTCTAGGTGCAAATGACGAAAGGAAAAAAAAAATATGAAACACATACAACAAAAGGGGAGGTGAAGCCGTTAAGAGGATTTTTATAGTCAACATGACTATTTGACATTTTCGTTTAATTTGGTCATTCTTATCTTTTTTTTTTTCTTAATTTCGCAAACTTTAAATGAAAAAACACGTTGTATGTATATTATTAACTATATTAACTATGCTATTTTAGAAATTACATCTTCGATATTATTTATAATATATCACTATACAATTAATAGGTTTCTAAAAATAGGAAGTTGGTTCAACATTTGCAAATATATATAAACCACAACTTTATGTTCCTACATTATATATATATATATATATATATATATATATATATATATATATATATATATATATATATATATATATATATATATAGGTAAGTTCAATTGAGAAAATAAAAAAAGTTGAGAATGGGGGAATCATTCTCAGCCACTCATTTATTTTTGCCGCAAAAGCTTTCGTTGTACCAACGGAAACGGATAAAGAATACACTTGTGTTTCTAACAAAACATGTTTCCTTAAACTATGCTAATAATTACCTTAATATATACAAACACATAGTTTTTTTCGTTTTTTTAATTTTTAAGAAGCTATTTTTATCGAAAAATGATTTTAAATATACCAAAATTCATGATTTTTTATTCTCTACAAATAGACATCCATATTGATATACTTTTAAGATAAAATAATTTTTTTTTATATTTTCAGCTATCGTTATTCATAAGTGAATAAAAATGCATCAGATTTTTGCTACAGTACATTCGTTATTCACTTATGAATAAAAATATATAATTAATTTTTTTACAGTTTAAGTATCATTTATACTACTTATTCATATATGAATAAAAAATTAACTGTAACAAAAATCTGATAAATGTTTTATTCATATATGAATATAAAATATGACGACAACTAATACACATTTTATTCATATATAAATATAATATATGACGAAAGATGATGTAAAAAAATATATTTTAAGTAAGAAAAACTTTATTACGTGTTATATTCATATATGAACGATACTTAAACTATAAAAAAAAAAATTAAGCATACGTTTTATTTATAAGTGAATAACGAATGTACTGTAATAAAAATCTGATAGATTTTTATTCACTTATTAATAACGAGAGCTGAAACTCTAAAAAAAATAAATTTTTTATTTTATCTTAAAACTATATCAATATGGATGTCTATTTATAGAGAATAAAAAATTATGAATTTTGATATATTTAAAATATTTTTTCGATAAAAATGGCTTTCTAAAAAAAAAAACAAAAAAAAAGTATGTTTTTATGTATATTAAGGTAATGATTAGTATAGTTTAAGGAAAAATGTTTGGTTGGGAAATACATGTTTATCCGTTATCCATTTCCGACGGTAAGCATAAATGTTTTGCGGCAAAATAAATGTGTGGCTGAGAATGATTCCCCATTCTCAACCTTTTTTTTTTCTCAATTGAACCCTTCTCTCTCTCTCTCTCTCTCTCTCTCTCTCTCTCTCCCTCTCTCTCTCTCTCTCTCTCTATATATATATATATATATATATATATATATATATATATATATATATATATATATATATATATATATATATATATATATATATATATATATATATATATATATTAAACGGGCAAATCCACCTATGTCAATGACGGGACTTGAACGTTCAACCTTAAGGAAGGAGGGTAACACCGGATAGCGCTCGGCTAGAAGCCCTTTGGTCCTACAAAATAACTATGACCGTAAACATGCATTATTTCTATGGCGATATGAAGTTTGAACATTCAAATAAAAGAACAAATCAGTTTTATATTATATTAAGTTACGTAATCAAAACTTCTCTTGAGTAAAATATTTTAATCTAAAGATATATCATGTGCAAATTATATTGGGTAGCATCATAACATTTTATGAAAGAATATTTGTTGTTACACCATAAAAAACGATATAAATATCATCATAATGAAACAACTTAATTATTTGTATACGATTATATAAAAGTAAAACTAAACTAACTAATAATAATAATAATAATAATAATAATAATAATAATAATAATAATAGTAACTATGATGATAATAATAATAATAATAATAATAATAATAATAATAATAATAATAGTAAATTACACGAATAGTTCCTCGTGTAGATGGCAAAATGCATGTTCAAATCTTATTTTTTTAAATTAATTGGGACCGTCCAACCTTCGTTTAAAACTTGCACAATTCATCACTGCAAACATAAAAAGATTATTTTCCTCGTAGTAATAATAATAATAATAACAACAACAACAACATCAACAACGGCAACAACAACACCACCAACAACAACACCAACAACAAAAGTAAAATTACACAAATCGTTCTTGACGCTGATGACAAAATAAACCAAAAAATCAATTATATGAAACATTTACAACAAAAAGGAGAGGTGTAGTGGAATTTTATAGTCAGAATGACTATTTTGACATTTTCGTTTAATTTGGTCGTTCTTTATCCTTTTTTTTCGTAATTTTCCCTATTTTAAATGAAAAAAAACATTTTTATATATACATTATTAACTATGTTATTTTAGAAGTTACATTTTCGATATTATATGTAATATGTCGCTATCCAATTAATAGGTTTCTAGAAATACGAAGTTGGTTGAACATGTGCAAACATATAAACCACAACTTACGGTCGGACAGAAAAAAAAAAAAAAAAACCTATGACAACAGTTGAACATGCATTATTGCCTATGGTGATAGGAACATTCAAATAAAAGAACAAATAAGTTTAGCAGCGGCCAATCTAGAAATCAAACTAACAGGTGTCCACTTAACAACTCAAATATATATATATATATATATATATATATATATATATATATATATATATATATAACAAAGAATATTTTTAAAAAGATAAAAAAAAAGTTAGAAACTAATAACTATTTATTCTACCACCACCAAAAGGTTACTGTTCATGATAATATGTATGTGTTGCTACACATGATGGATGCTATGGATGCTATGACCTATGGTTAATTACTAGTTTCTAGGTTTTGACTTTTTACATACAAATTAAAATTTATATTGCTTCCAGAAAGGACCAAACTCACATGAACCGAAGAAAATGAAAGAGAGTTACCTCCAAAAATCAAATTAGAGGAGTCGAAGTTCTGAAGATGGAGTGCGACTATGCAAATGAGTTTGAAGGGGTTGGAAGGGGTCTTGGAGAAGATGGATGCGATCGACAGAGATGTATTGCAGGCGACGACAAAGAGAAGGCAGTGCCCATTGACACCAAGATTTGTAATTTTTTTAGGTTTTCAAGGTCACTTTTCCTAAATCTTTTATATTTCCTCGGAAGTTATATTAAGTTTTAATGATTTATCTTTTCCGTTATATTTATAGAAAAGATTTGGTATTGTAACCGCCTCTTAAATCAGTGTTCCTAAATCTTTTATAAGTTTTAACTTTTAAGAGCTAGAAATAGATTATTATTGACAAATTTTAAATATTAAAATTTTGTATTTGTTTTTGTTTGGTGTCCAAAGGGTGTCCAATTTGTGATTCCCACATGTGTCCCCTCATATTTACCATATGTCATGTATATAAAATTTCAAAATTAGGGGTGTCCAAGGATACCCTTAAGATACATGTAGGATCGCCTCTGAGTTTTACGTTACATAAACACATATCATGTGCATATTATTATATTGAGTAGCACCATAATTTTTTTATGAAAAAATATTTGTTCTTGCATCATAAAAGCGATATAAATATCATCATAATGAAATATCTCAATTATTTGTATATGATTATAAATAAGTGAAACGAAAATAAATAAAAGTATACATATATATATATATATATATATATATATATATATATATATATATATATATATAGATAGGTTATAATGTGGATGTCATATATTGTGTGGTCGTAAGGACAATTCTGGACCAACGGATGGAAATAATAAAATGTTATGATGCGAGAGTCTATGATATTACAATGGAATAACATGTACTATATAATTACAAAAATTTCATTATAAGAGTATTTTAGTCAATTAACCTATATTTAAAAAAAGAAAATTTTGGAATTTAAGGTATAATTAATTCTCTTAATATTAAAAATCTAATTTTTTTTAAAATTAATCCAATTTCAATTCAAACATCGTTTTTAATCATAACCATATTTATTCTGGTAGAATGATATTCTGTTACAATGACATTCTATGAGAATATCACCCATAAACTAATAAAAAGTCTTGAATCTTGAAATATTGATGCTTTGTTAACTAAGAACGAATCTCAAAACATTTTAAATCATTCTCCAAAAATGAATCGAATGACATAGCATCTGAATGGTAAAAATATTAATGTAAACGATATTTTTACAGAATCTGTTTAAACTTTTATGAGAATGAACTTAAAATACAATTAGAAGCTGAAATAAATCAAAAGAATAAAAAAAATCTTAGTAAAACATTCTTTAAATTCTTGTAAGAATCTCACTCTCCTTGTTGTAATGACTTCTTCTTCTACCAGAATCTAGAATGCACTTGATCTTTTACCCGAATTCAAGTTGCGTTTGATCTTTTTTTTTCAATCCAAAAAGCACTAGAGAAATCACTTTGCAAGTTCACTTGATTCCTAACCATAGAAAAAGTTCACATCACCCGATCTTCTTTATGAACCCTGAATAAGTAAACCAATTTGCTTGTAACTGAAGACTAAACCTAAAGAAATATAAAGACATTTTAACAGAATATATTTATACAAAGACATTCTGACTGGATATACACCAAAGATATTCTGTCAGAATACACTTATCCATGCATAACTTGAGACATGAATTTTGCAACTTCTTATTACAAGGTATAAAAACCACCAATGTGTTTTAAGACAAATAACTAACAATTAAGAGATTTAATATAGGTTAAGAAAATAAACAATCAATAGAACTTGCAATTACCAAATCAATTTAGACAATAAATCCTACTCTACCGAATGATGAACAAAAGAAATCATCATAATTACCTTACTGTTCAAAACAGTAACAATAATTTTGATAATGGTCTTTAAAAAATTTAAGAAATTTAAGCCATTGAAAAGTGAACAATAAACCACATAACTGAAACCAATTCCCCAAACAAAATTAATAATCAATTGAAAATCACATAAATAGATGATGCGATAATAATTAGTGTGAGGATTCAAGACAACTTTTGGACTAAATTCGTGGAATAGAATAATCAATAACTAAAAATCATATTAAAAGATGATGAAATATCTATATAAAAATCAAAATCGGCAACTGAGCAACAACGTATTTGCAATTTAAATAAAAAAATCGCATCCCAATCAACAATCAAATGGTAATGAAACTAGAGAAATAAATGGAGACTGACCAGATAAATCGGTATGAATCCAAACATCTGGCACTGGGAAACCTAATTTTACGAGTTGATCGGCTCTCAATTCTTTCGACTTAACCTATTCCTCCAAATTATCTAAACAATTTCCAAAAAATAAAACATTATGCGATGGTGATGATGAAGGTGATGAGGCGGTGATGGTGGTTGTTGTTAACGATGGCGGAGAGGAGAAAATGGAAGAGTACGATCGTTTTAGAGACAAAGGGGATAAGACCTCCGTCTGATGATTGTAGGGTAACAAACGGAGTTAAGCCTAACTTGATTTAATATGAGGAGATGTGATTCTTGATTTATGGAGATTGTCTTCCAAGATGAAGACGGCTGTCGGTGTTGGTACGATCCAATGACGATAATGGTGAAGAAGGCGATCGTGATTTGTGGCTGAACGGACGTAGGGTTAAAGATATGAAACTGATTATCTTATTTATAGTGAAATTAATAGATTTAAAATTAACAAAAACTAACTAATAGTTAAGATTACGATTTTACCCCTATCATTGTTTTTAAAATAATTGGATCATATTAATCCCTACATCCAGACAATAATTGTCCATCTACATATGAACCTACCTATATATATATATATATATATATATATATATATATATATATATATATAACATAATTTAAACATGATTAACAATACTAAACTAAAACTTTAAGAAAGAAGAAAGAAAGATTTGGAGATAATTTGATCACTTGTAAAGTGCATTCAAATTGGTGTGTCCCATTCTTTTCAATAGATGGATATTTACAGTGCAAATCTTACTATTCACATGTCTACGTAACTAGCTATAGGTATTGACATTTATAAATGCACCAATTATTTGTTTCATTCATCAATTATTTGCAACGCTCCCCCTTGGATGACACAATTTCAGATTTAGAGTTCAACTTTGAAGTATTGCCTTATTAAAAACCTTTCTAAAGAAAACCCAGTGGAAAAAAACTTTAGCGAAGGGAAAAAGATTGCAGTGTATAGTTGAGTACTCCCCCTTATTTAGACATCTATTACATTATATTCTATGCACATGTCGCATTCCTTTTCCATGTACATGTTTCGTGAAGATTGCAGTAGGAAGTGCCTTCGTAAAAAGGTCCGCTACATTGTTGCTCGATTGAACATATTTTATTTCAACCTGATGGTTCTTTATAAGCTCTTGAGTGTACTCAAAAAACTTTGGAGGTATATTTTTTGTCTTGTCGCTCTTGATATATTCTTCTTTCACTTGAGTGACACATGCTGAGTTATCTTCATAAATTAAAGTTGGACCTATATCCTTTTTCAATTCTATATGAAGTTAAAAGCAGTTGTGTCATCGATCTTAACCATGTACATTCTCTACTAGCTTCATTTAGTGCAATTATTACATCATGCTTTGAGGATATGGTAACAAGTGTTTTCTTTTGAGAACGCCAGGAAATTGCAGTAATGTTTAGATCACTTCAAGGATTTCTTAATTTGTTCCAAGGTCTTTCATTTCAAATGCTTTCTTCAAAAGTTCAATCACTTCAAGGATTTCTTTATTTGTTCCAATAATGTTTATATCATCAACATAGACAACAATGATCACATATTCGGATGTTGTTTTCTTAATAAATACGCATGGACAAATAGTGTTATTTTTATAACCTTTACTTGTCAAATAATCGCTTAAACGATTGTACCCCATACAAAGATCTTTGTAGTTTTATACAATACATATATTTATGTGGGTTTTGCACTTAATGCTTCAGGCATATTAAATCCTTCAGGGATTTTCATATAGATATCACTATCAAGTGATCTATACAAGTAAGCTGTAACAACATCCATAAGACGTATATCTAAATTTTTGGAGACTGACAAGCTTATTAAATATCTAAAAGTGGTTGCATCCATTACAGTTGAATAAGTTTCCTCATAATCAATTCTAGGTATTTGAGAGAAACCTTGAGCAATAAGTCTGGCCTTGTATCTTACAATCTCGTTTTTCTCATTTCTTTTTCGTACGAAGATCCATCTATACCCTAATGGTTTCACAATTCCAGGTGTGAGGATAATGGTCCCAAGAACCTTTCTCTTGTGAAGAGAATTTAACTTAACTTGTATAGCCTCCATCCATTAGCCCAATAATTTCTTCTTTGAAATTCAATGACCGATTGTGTTCGGGATCATCATTCATAATATCACATGCAACTGAATAAGTAAATATTGCACTTATATTGTCAATTTCATTCTGGTCACATATTCTATTCGTTTGACCATAATTTAGTGTAGCATCCTCCTTTCTGTTGGATTAGATGCCTAAGCCCATAACTATTATTGGTATGCACTCGACTCGAGAGTAGCATGGTCCATTTGGGTTGCATTAGCGATGTCAAAAACCCCCGCGGGACCCCGATACCGTACGGGACTAATTTTTTTAAAAATTCGGGAGCGGGAGCGGGGGCGGGGGCGATATTAAATCCTGTTTATTTTCGGGACCGGGGGCGGGAGTGAGTATTTCCGTCCGGTACTCCCGCGGGGGCCTCGTTTAAATTTATATAATATATATATATATATATATATATATATATATATATATATATATATATATATATATATATATATATATATATATATATATATATGTTTATAACTTTAGTGATGTTTTATGTTTGATTTATCAAGGGCTTACATGTTTGTTTATATACAAAAGTTATTAAAAATAGTATTTTTAGCCTAAAACAAAGCAATTTTTTAGCAAAAAAAAAATCCATTTTTAAGCCTATAAACTGGGAGTACCGGGGGAACGGGGGCGGGACCGGGGGAGATGGAGGTAACCGGGGGCGGGACCGGGGGCTGTGTAAGTGGGGGATTCGGGGGCGGGACAGGGAGCGGGGGCGACAAGTGATTTCGGGAGCGGGGGCGGGGGCAACCATTTCCGCTCCCGTTTGGTCTCGTTGACATCCCTAGGTTGCATAACATCAGGACAATTTGTTAGGATGGACTTTTGAGAAGAGGTTAAATATGATTTATTAATATATTATAAGTTCTAATATATTAATATGAAATCATATGATTTAATTAGTATTGATCAAGAATTAGTTTGGAATTAATTTAGTGATCAAAAGAGACTAAATAAATCTACGGGGACTAATTATGGTAATTGGTTATATTTATATGTGTTGGGCTTATGATTCATATTTGACTAAGTTTATGTATGGATACATAAAGAGTTGGGCCACATGAACCATGGATCATAAAATCCATGGGTATGGATTTGGGTTATACCCATGACTCTTGGAATCCCACATCTAAATATAAGCTCCATAACCTAAAAACGCCACTTCTAGTTTTTGGAGTTGATGAAGGCATTTTTGGTGCATGAAAATTCTCTCTCAAGAGTCACCTTTGTCCTAGGTGAGTTGTGATTCCATTTGAGGTGCAACACCTGGGGCACTAAGTTTTTAAAAGCCAAAGTCTTCGTAGCAATATCAACAACATCAAGAGGTATGTCTAAAACTTGTCTTATTATACATATGTTATTTATATGCTAGTTGTAGGATTAAAGCTTTGGAAACCATATGCATGTATAATTAGAGAAAACATAGATCCAAAGCTTTTAGGGTTGTATATGCACCATAGGATGATGTAGTATACAAAACCCAACAGTGGTATCAGAGTCATGAGTTGTTTTCTATTATATTTAATCCTTGGTTATTTTTTCAAAGCTAAAAAATCATTTTTTTTACTCTGCCTGATCCCCACGAGGTGGTAAAAAATTACCACGAGGTGGTGACGGGTCTGGCAGATTTTTGGATTTCTTGGCTTAATTTGGATTTGGATAATTACTATAAAATGTTTTCTTGATAAAAATTCTATTTTATGTTGTGAAAATAATTATCCTCATCCAAATAAAAGATAATTGTCATAGTTTCAAGATTTTATTAGTTTATGTAATAGACTAATTTCTTGTAAATAGTTGATATGAATTATCTTGTTATTATGAGTTTAATCTAGATCATGGAAAATTTATTTGATTATTGTGTTAATTGGAATATTTGATCTTAATGGTTTTTATGAACTCCATAACTTGTCCTCAAGCTATGGAAAATGAAGAGTTTTTCTTTTAAAAGTTCATTAAGATTCATAGGTTATGAAAAAAATGAAAGGTCTTATTTTAATGTCATCATAAAATAGTTTTATGTCTTCCATAACTTGTCCTCAAGTTATGGAACTTGAAAAGTCTTCCATAAAAACCATATTAAACTCATAAGTTATGGAAACCAAAACTTTTTGAATTGTTCAAAACTTGCCCTCAAGTTTTGGAATTTGTAAAGTTACCCCCATGTATACTTTAATTCCAACCCCTAGAATTTTATAAGTTTAAAATTCAACCCTTATACTATTATAATATTATAGGTTTAATATATATATATATATATATATATATATATATATATATATATATATATATATATATATATATATATATATATATATATTATAAGAGTAAGTCAGTCTTACCGTTAGTAGGCCTCATTCACGAAGCCGATCTATAAGGGGGTATAAGGTTACTGCCTATAAAATGGCAGTTTAATGGGTGTCCATTCTCACTCACCGCTTCCTTGACTGGTGGATGGTCGTTATCCGAACGGGTAGGACAGGACATTAATTCTCCATTCATTAAAAATATAATGATAAATATAAAGTAACTAAACTTTATTAAATTCCCAAGCTTAGTTACTTTAGGAAAATGTGAATTTGGTGCTAACCCATGAAATTGCACTTTGCACCTTGTTAATTCGTTAGTGGAGCGTGTATGGTTAACCGACACACTAATCTGGGACTGACAATGTATGGCAAAGGGTAGCTTGATGTTAATCACAGATCAATGGAGCGTGTGTGGTTAACTGGCACATTGATTAGGTGGTTGTAACATTAAGTGTACCAAGTTAATTTGCATGGTTATTCACTCCTTACTTGTGATCCTCGACATCCCAGTCACAAACTTGAAGGGCACAATCGAGATTTAAATATGCCATTGAATAGTTCAATGAATCTCAAATGATCTAGGAGTTTCAATTCATTTAAAACCTAATGTTAAATTTCGTTTTTCATGGTGGAAATTGGTAAATCGTCATTTACCTACCTTCAAATATTTTGTAGCTTGGATTACGACATCCCTCTTCCAAGTTATAAAATATTGTGTTGGATCCTAGCCTTAATATTTCATATTGGGTGTTATATTAAGGACTTAAATCAACTAAACTTGAATTTTTCGCTCATAGATGTCTAGTTATGACAACTATGATCTTCCTTATCCTTTTGGATAAAGCTGTCCTAATGAAGATAATATCCCAAATGGCGATCAAGGTGAAAGATTAATCCCTTTGTTGTGCGTTAATGGGAATGGAAATCATACTTCACTTCCTCCACCTCCTCCAATTATTCTCCCTAACCCACAAGTTCTTGAAAAGTACAAGGTCACTCAATCCCTATTGGCAAGCAATGTCTATATGTGCTCCCATCTTGGAGATGAAGTCACATATTGACAAGTTGGGAGAGTTGGGTGTCGAAGTCTCAAGGAAGTTGGTTGTTGACTGGGTTCTTCAATCACTTCCTAAGTCATATAGCGGGTTCTTTAAAGGACTACTATGTGACAGATCACGACATGACCCTTACCGATCTTACCTATTTGCTTGTTGCTGCTGAATCAGCAATGATTTGCAGCACTGGTAAAGCAAATTTGATTGGAAGATCTACTTCCCAAACTTACATGGACATTGACAATGGAAACATTGGAAGTCTAGAAAAGTCTTCTCTTCCCAATGGAAAGGGATCGACCATAGTTAACCCAATTGACCAAATGGTAAAGAGAAATGCTAAGTCTGAGATAGTCCCATGTACCATTACCAAAGAGTCCATATATTTCTATTGCCAAAGAAAGGGGCATTGGTTGCGAAGCTACCTTATTTACCTTAAAGTTCACTAGGATGGTAAAAGTCAGAAATTTGACTATGCTTCAGGTAAAGTCCACTATCTAACTCTATTGAGTTCCTATTTGGAGATTCTTATTACATGATGTGATTAGGTCGCATTTTTATGTTTTGTAGAATCGAAAAAAGAGAGGAAGCTTAGAAGAAGAGTATGCTGAATCTGATCGCAAAGATGGATTTTGATCGCATGATTCGAAGATCAGAATTTTGAGCTTATTGAGAGAAAAACTTGAGTAACACACTTGAACAAACGTTAGAACAAGTAATAATGCGGAATGAAGTTTAACTCAATGGATCATAAAGCTCAACAATAATAATAAGTTAGAGTTAGACAGTTAGATAATTAGGTGCGGAAATATAAGGAAATATAAATGACAACAAGTAATATATCAAGAAGACACTATAAGCTGATTCGTAACAAGGATTGCAGACAATACAAGTTAGTAAACGAGATCAAGCTTAGTGATTAAGTCAAGCTGACTTGCTCCGAAGAGATAACGATCTTAATATTGGAATCTGAAGATCTTTAAGATGAGAGAGTGAGAGAGAATGCGATATTTCAAGATAGAGATAGAATGATCGATTGAGGTGTATTCATTCAGAATAAGAGAGCTCTATTTATAGAGACTCGAAGATTACAAAGTTAAATTTGTCTAAGGGTTGCCATGCAAGGCACACTGGACAAAGAAGTGTAAAGACATAAAACATATAAAACTAAAACTAAGGTTGATGACTTCAACTGCGGATGCAGTTCTTGATTGCGGTGTGGAGCTTGATTGCGGATCTAGTTGATAGCTTTGGATCTCTTCAAGTTTAAGAGGGTCACTTTTATGTTTCAACAATTTCTCCCTAAGTGACCTCTTCAACTTTCCTTTCATTTGTCGAGGCTAAGGAATTTGATGAGAATCCACCAAAACTTCCTGACTTCCCTGAGCCAAACAATTCTCCTTGAGATTTCAAACTTTACTTCAGCAGTTGTGTGTTTTGACCTGTTGACTACAGCTTGAGTGATCTCTAATTGCTTCCGGGTCATGCGGTTCATGGCAGTTATTGGAATGAAATATTTTGTATCATCATTTAAACGTTTGAAAATGACTCCAAGATCTGGGAAGTTACTTGCTCCAAGGGATCTTTCTTGAAAACCTTCGGTCAGGACCGAAGCTGGTTCAAGAGGAGGGAGGTTGAACTTCTGAGCAAGTGATGGGTGGATGTCTGCGTTAATTCTTGCAAAGTCACACAGAGTCACTTTTAGAAAAGTACAGGCCCTTTCATACGCAGTCTTCATCTTTGGGTGCTTCTCACACTTGTTCTGAAATACCTTTGCAATCAGGAAGATTTCCTCCGGGTTCATGCAAGGGAAATCAGCTTGGGTTCGGATGTAGTCTGAATTTCTTCTGGTGAGAGTATACGAGATGAATTCTGCTTTCATAAATTTTCTGGGCTTGTAGTTCTTGACTGCAGTGGGTCTGTCGTTCGACCAGATTTTCTCGATTGCATAACCATGCTTGGCATGGAATCTGTTAAGTCTTTCAAATTCCAGTGGCAACCTCTGATCATCTGGGAGGTTGCGGTCAAACGATTCAAAGACGGTAAAGAACTTTGCGTTGGCAGAGATGGGAATGTCCCAATAACCGTCTGGTGGAGGTTCCGCAAATGTGAGATAGGGCTTGTAGTCATCATCGAGTAATCTTCAGATGAGATTAACCCAGGAATTGATAAGGGATTCATCCATAGCGATGTCGAATCTGTGATCTCTCCATATTAACTCTGCAAACTTAGCTGCTTTCCAGTCAGCTTTCCTTTGTTTGGTTTTGGGAGAGTCGTAGGAGTTTTTGGGTGACATTTCAGGGGCTAAGTTTCTAAGATGAGGTGGAGTCTCCGGATGCTGGGAAGAAGGATGTTGAGCATCTTGGACTTGTTGAACTGGAGAATGATGCGGGGAAGGTTGCGGGGTAGGAACCTTTTGTTGAGTGATGAGATTTGATAAGATTGGATGCTGACCGAAGTGGATGGGAGTTTGTAAGTGTTGATGCGGATGTGCGTGTTGATGAGAAATTCGGTCTGAATTTCGGTCCTCACTTCTCCCTCTTGAGGAAGGAACACCGGGTTCCTCCTCAAGCCATTGCTTAAGACCATCAATTTTGGCACAAACTTCAGGGAACTGAGCTTTGATAGCCTCACTGAGTTGCTGATTGGTGGGGATTGCGTTTTTGAATAGCAATTTGTGAATCTCCTTTGTAAATCTGAGAATATACTGGCCATGGAAGTTGGAGGATAAGGAGCGTCTGAGGTTGTTGATGGTTGATTTTAAGACTGAAATAGCGGACTCATAAGCATTGTGAGTTTCCTCAACAAGCTTCTTTGAATTAGCATCATGACCCGCAATGACGAATTGAAGCTCAACTTTGATTGCGGTCACTTCAGTGATGAGTCGCTCCGCAGTGGTGATAAATTGTTGGTGATCCGCCTTCCGACTTGTATCCAGGGCTCGGATACCCATTTCAACCTTGAGAGAGATTCTCTCAGCAGCAAGTCGTTCTCTTGCTTCCAAACGTTCTATCCTGTCAATTAGGGATTGCAGTCCAGGCATATCCTCCGGTTGCGGTTGGCTGGATTTTACTGCGGCTAAGATCTGATCAATCTTGTTTTGCAGGTTTAGAAACTCTTTCCTGGAAACAACCATTTTCTTCTTTTTCTTCTTTTCCTTAGGCTTTGAAGTAGAGTGCTGGGATCCGCTTGATTCTTCTTCCTCATCGAAGATCATCATCATATCATCAGATCGTTCCGGTTGGGTGACTTCATTCATATCAAATTCATCAAGACCAAATGTAGGCCCGAAACTGACTTCGATTGCGGTTCCGTCATCTTGAGAGTCATGAACAACATGTTGGATAAGGTGTATAAGTCCATAACTATTTCTGGTATGTAATTGACCCGACCCGGCATGGTCCATTTGGGTTGCATGGCACCATGCAATTGGATCAACTAAAATGAGAGAAATAACACTTATGGTTTATTAATATATTATAAGTTCTAATATATTAATAATATTATTTAATTAGTTTGATCAAGAATTAATTTAGAATTAATTAAGTGATCAAAAGATAACTAATTAAATATATGGGTAGATTATGTAAATATTCCATATCTTATATAGTGGGCTAAGAGGCTCCATGGATTATCAAGTTGGGTTCCACCCATAGGATGCTCCATGGGAGTTACAAACCAATGGGTCATGGAAATGAAGAGTCATGCCACATTAGGGTTTACATGGTGTAACCCTAGATGTGACACACTATATAAGCAACATGTTCTCCACCAAAATCGGCGACACATAAGAAACAAAAGGGCGAGAGCCGATTTTGCAAGTGTAAGATTCTCTCAAAGTTTACTCCTTTGCATTTGGTGTTGTGTGAAGCATTTGAGGCATCACACTTGGGGTGCTAGGCTCACAAGGTTTCAAGGATCATAATCAACAACAAGGTAAGTTATTCTATCTTTCATTCAAGTTAAAAATGTTCCCCATGTATGCTAGATAGGAATATAACCTTGGAATTCAACTTTGCATGATTATTAGACAAACATAGATCCAAGGTTATTAGGGTTGCATGTACACTTAGGAAGTGTTAGAATGCTCAAAACCCATCAGTGGTATCAGAGCCTAGGTTTGTTTGTTGTTTTTTTTTGTGTGCAAACAGCTTGAAAAAAAAATTGTTTTTCTGTTTTCTGCTCGTATGAAAGTTTGCACATTTGTTGCTGGAAATGGACTAGAAACATTACCCTAAACTGTTTTGATGTTTTAAAGCTTGTTTTAGATGGTGTAATGTTTCTGCTAATCCATTTACAATGGCAATTATTAAAATTACAAGTTTTTTTTAAGTGTAATTTTTGGTTCTTGAAAGTGTTCATATTCATGTTCTTGAACTTATGAAGATTAGATGATCATATGAATTGTTTGTAACCTTCATGGTAGTTTAATTCATGATCATAATGTGTTTTAATGGAGTCCATAACTTGTCCTCAAGTTATGGAAAACCAGAAGTCTCACTTTTATTAAAGCCATTAAAAGAACACAAGAGTTATAAAAATGAAGAGTCTTCATTTTTATTACTCAATTAATTCATAAGTTATAAGAAATAAAAAGTTTTGGAAGTTTACAAAACTTGCCCTCAAGTTTTGGAACATATAAAGTCTTGATTAAAACTTTAGTTCCAACCCTTAGAATTTTAAAAGTTAAAATTCAACCCTTATACTTTATAATATTATAAGTTACTAATATATATATGTATAACGTCAAGTCGTCTTACCGCTAGTACGCCTCATTCACGAAGCCGGTCTATAAGGGGGGTATAAGGTTGTTGCCTATAAAATGGCAACTTAATGGGTGTCCACTCTCACCCACCGCTTCCTTGATCGGTGGAGGGTCGTTAGTCGAACGGGTAAGACAAGGACTTATAAATTCTCATTAAAAGTATGATGAATATTATAAAGTAACTAAATGCTTTTATTAAATTCCCAATCTTAGTTACTTTAGGAAAATGTGAATAAGGTGTTAATCCATGAAATTACACTTTACACTTTGTTTAAGTCGTTGGTGGAGCGTGTGTGGTTAACCGGCACACTAACTTGGACTTAACAAGGTAGGTAAAGGGTGACTTAAGGTTTACCATAGCATCGGTGGAGCGTGTGTGGTTTACCGGCACATCGATTGAGTGATAAACCTTGAGGGTACCAAGTGATTTGCATGGTTACTTCACACCTCGTTTTGTGATCCTCGGTATCCCAGTCACAAAACTTGGAGGGCACACTCGAGATTGAAACATGGCTTTGAAAAGTTCATTGAATCTCAAAAGAATCTAGGAATTTCTAAGAACCAATTAAAAACCTAATATTTATATTTCGTTTTTCATGGTGGAAATTGGTGAATCGTCATTCACCTACCTTTCAAATATGTTATAGCTTGGATTACGGCATACATCTTCTAAGTTATAATATATTGTGATTGAATTCTAGCCTTAATATTACATTTGGGTGTTTTATTAAGGACTCTCTTAATATCTAAACTAATCTTGTTCTCTTCTTTCAGATGTCTTCAAACAATGCTGCTTCTGGCTCTAATCCTAATGGCTCCTTTACCCTTATGAACTTGTGTGGGAAAGTCACTTTTGATGGATCCAACTTCAATGAATGGATCAGAAACATCAGGATGATTACCCGCTACGAGGACAAAGAATATGTCCTTGACAAGGAGCTTAAGGAGATTGATGAGACCACTGTAACTCCCCAGGAGATCGCTGACTTCCGGGCACCTGAAAGGGATGCTACAAAAGTGGCATGCATCATGTTGGCCACCATGACAACGGAACTCCAAAAGTCGTATGAGGACTTCTACCCTTTTGAAATGCACCAAGATCTGATGGAAAGATACCATCAAAGTGCACGACAAGAGAGGTATGAAATCATATGCTCTATCATAACAACCATGATGAAGGACGTGGAATCCGTCACGAGCCACATGCAGAAAATGCAAAGGTATGTGGATCGGTTGCTGAAGCTTAATGTGAACTTCCCTGAGGAGCTTGCAATAGATATCATTTTGCACTCCTTACCATCGTGCTATGATCAATTCCGCATGACATATCACATGAATAAGGAAGAGGTCACACTCAGCAAACTTCAGGGACTCCTCAAGACCGCAGAAACAGGTCTTAAGGGTATGTCGGTTGTTAACACTCCTACTCCAAACTCTGCCCCGGTTTTGGCAACCGGGAAAGGTAGAGGGAAGAAGAGGAAGAGCTCTTCGAAGGGTACCAAGGCTAGGACCCTTGATGGCTCTTCTTCAAGTGGAACCAAGAAAGGTTTTGTCACTCCTTCTTCTGACCCTAAAGAGGCTGAATGCTTCTATTGCCATGAAAAGTCACATTGGAAGCGGAACTGCCCAAAGTACCAGCAAGATGTGAAGGATGGGAAAGTTAAACCCAACCATGCAGGTATTTACACTATCTTATCTAATAACTCACCCCATTCTAACTCTTGGGTCCTTGATACCGGTTGTGGTATTCATATCTGTTCTGATTTGCAGGGACTAAGAAGAAGTGAGAATGTGGAGCATGGAAGAATAAACTTAATCATGGGGAATAGGAAAGCTTTACC
This sequence comes from Lactuca virosa, assembly GCF_052849685.1. NCBI lineage: Eukaryota > Viridiplantae > Streptophyta > Magnoliopsida > Asterales > Asteraceae > Lactuca > Lactuca virosa. The sequence continues at coordinate 150,438,020 of NC_136434.1, read as the reverse complement.
TGTCACCAAGATTGGAGTTTATACTTTATCGCTAAGTAGTGGGTTTAGTTTAGATTTGAATAAATGTTGTTATTCGCCAGAAATGGCAAGAAATATTATTTCCTTTCATGCATTGTATAAACAAGGTTTCACCTTTTCATTTGATAATGAAGTTGGTTCGATTAATGCTTTCTTTAATAATGTTCTTTATTTTAAAGCATTACCTTGTGATGGTGTGTATGAAACTGTATATGTGGTTGATAACTTAGGAAATAATGTATTGTGTATTGATTCTATTAATGATAATAACTTGGATAAAGCATCATTATGGCATTGTCGTCTTGGACATATAAGCAAGAAACGCATAGGCCAACTCCAAAAGGATGGAGTATTGGAGTCATTTGACCTAAAGTCAGATGATAGTTGCGAATCATGATTACTTGGAAAAATGACAAAGTCACCCTTCACAGGCTCTTATGAGAGGGGTGAAGGTTTGTTGGATCTTATACACACGGATGTGTGTAGGCCCTTCAAACATGCCACAAGGGATGCTAATCGTTATTATTTGACTTTTACTGATGATTACAGTAGATATGGATATGTCTACTTAATCAAGCATAAGTCAGAGACTTTTGAGAGGTTTAAAGAGTTTAAATAGGAAGTCGAGAATCAGTTGGGCAGGAACATTAAGATGCTTCGATCCGATCGAGGTGGTGAGTATCTTAGTTCAGAGTTCCTCGACTATCTTAGGGAATGTGGGATTGTCTCACAATTGACACCTCCCAGGACACCGCAGTTGAATGGTGTAGCTGAGAGGCGTAATCGAACCTTCTTGGATATGGTTCGTTCCATGATGAGTCGAGCTTCGCTACCAATCTCATTTTGGGGGTATGCCTTAGAGACTGCCGCCCATATCCTTAATCTAGTTCCCACAAAGAAAGTTGCCAAAACTCCTCATGAGATGTGGACTGGTAAAGTACCCAAACTAGACCACATTAAGATTTGGGGTTGCGAGGCTTTCGTGAGACGTGAGACTCATGATAAGCTTGAACCTCGAAGTGAGAGGTGTATTTTCATCGGCTACCCACAGAAATCCTTTGGTTACCTCTTCTACAGACCTAGTGAGAATGTGGTCTTTGTAGCTAGGAGGGCGTTCTTTCGAGAGGGAGAGTTCATAAGCCAAGGAGACAGTGGGAGGCAAGTTGACCTTGAAGAAATTCAAGAGTCAAGTGGTCAAGGAACTTCAAACCCTAGCACTCAACTTGAGGAGGAAACTTCTGTTGAGCCAATTGACAAGTCTGTACCTCTGAGGCGTTCCACAAGGGTTAGGAATGCACCTGAGCATTACTATGGATTCCATATTACTGCGGAAGGTGATACACTTATCAGTGATGAGACGCTGATAGGTCTGGATGAACCAAACAGTTACGCAGAAGCCATGGCAGGCCCTGAGTCAGCCAAGTGGAAAGAGGCAATGGACAGCGAGATACAGTCCATGTATGACAATCAAGTTTGGAACTTGGTTGAGAATGTACCAGGTCGTAAGACTGTAGGGTGCAAATGGATCTTCAAGAAGAAGACCGACATGGATGGTAATGTACACACTTATAAGGCACGACTGGTTGCAAAGGGTTTCTCACAAACTCCGGGAGTTGATTATGATGAGACCTTTTCTCCAGTGGCCAAGATTAAGTCTATTAGGGTTCTGTTAGCCATAGCTGCATTTCATGACTATGAAATATGGCAAATGGATGTCAAAACCGGTTTCCTTAATGGAAAGTTGGCTGAGGATGCTTACATGAGTCAGCCAGAGGGTTTTGTCAACACAGAGTACCCTAATAGAGTGTGTAAGCTTGAGAAATCCATTTATGGGTTAAAGCAAGCACCTCGCAGATGGAATCTTTGCTTTGATGAGAAAGTCAAGGAATTTGGCTTTTCTAGGAGTGAAGATGAATCTTGTGTATATGTCAAGGCTAGTGGGAGTATAGTTAGCTTTTTGGTATTGTATGTGGATGACATACTACTCATAGGAAATGACATCCCAACTCTGCAGGAAGTTAAGTCCTGGCTTGGGAAGTGTTTCTCTATGAAGGACCTAGGAGAAGCTGCCTATATTCTAGGGATAAGGATCTTGAGAGACCGGAGTAAAAGACTAATTGGACTTAGTCAGAGTACTTACTTGGATAAGGTGTTGAAGAGATTCGGCATGCAGGACTCCAAGAAAGGAGAGTTACCCATCCAGAGTAACGCCAGATTGAGTAAGACACAAAGCCCTAGTACTGAGGCTGAGATAGCAGAAATGAGTCGAATACCTTATGCTTCGGCTATAGGATCGATCATGTATGCTATGACGTGTACTCGACCTGATGTAGCCTTTTCTTTGAGCATGGTTAGCAGGTATTAGGGGAACCTTGGCAAGGCACACTGGACTGCGGTAAAGAATATCCTCAAGTACCTACGGAGGACTAAGGACTGGGTCCTTACCCTCGGTGGGAGTGAAGAATTGAGAGTTGTAGGGTATAGTGATGCTAGCTTTCAGACTGATAGGGATAATTTCTGCTCTCAGTCAGGCTGGGTCTTTACCTTAAATGGAGGAGCAATTTCTTGGAAGAGTTCCAAGCAAGAGACAGTGGCTGATTCAACTTGCGAATCAGAGTATATAGCAGCTAGCGAGGCAGCAAAGGAGGCGATATGGCTGAAGAACTTCATTGGAGACCTTGGAGTTGTACCAGCTATTAAAGAGCCAATGGAAATTTTCTGTGATAGTGAAAGTGCAGTTGCCTTAGCCAAGGAACCAAGGGATCATGGGAGATCCAGACACATAGACAGAAAATACCATTTCATCAGACATCGAATAGAAGAAGGACTCCTCGTGGAAAAGAGGATATCATCGGATGAGAATCCAGCAGATCCCCTCATGAAGGGACTGACTCGGGTTAAGCATCTCCAGCATGCTCGGAGCATAGGGCTGAAGGATAATATTAGATTTAGTAGTTAGATAACCTTGAAATTTGTAAAGTGTAATTGACATTAGATGATGAATAAAAGGTGTTTTATTTATGAGTAAAGTGTTGCTATCTCTTGTCGATCGTTTACTATATTTCTTTTGCATGTTTTGACTTCCAGAATAATTATGTTTGGTATATCATATTATTCGAACCTCCACAGTCGGTCATATGTCGGAAGTAGGTATGAATCAAGACTGTCATGATTGGTTGCAGAGGTCTAAGTTGTTGGACATGGCTACAACACTCATGAGTGCTCATAAGTTCTGAGCATTGGACTCAACCCACGCTCACTGTAATCACTTCATGGAATTTATCTCGAGTGATCGTGAGACGGTAATATCATATAAGTCTTCAAACCTAGAGATATGATTTGTTGCTTATGAGTTGGTTATGCATTGATTGTACGTTAACGCATTGGTAACTCGATGTTATAAAACGTGCTTTTGTGTATAATTCAATGAGTGGTAGAACAAACATATGCCTCGAAGTTTATCTGTTCCTTCTTGGATTAGAAGCTGATATCTAGGCCCCTCGATGATTTTGTTTTGACCTATGTACCGGGCCCGGTCAGAACTAAGTTGATGAGTTCAATTAAGTTCTTTGTCAAACAAATCGGAAATCGGGAAACAAACTGCTGGACAATAAGTAAGACATTGTTCCATGTATTTGTCCGGCTGATATCTAGAACAGAGGATTATATGATCACTTATCTTAAATGGCGTATCATCATCTTCTCAGTTCCGAGAGACCTTGAAAGAGCTACGATTGCCGATCGGTTCCTGAAGTATTGCAGTTATAGTTATTAGACTTATCCAAGTGGGAGACTGTTGGATAAGGTGTATAAGTCCATAACTATTTCTGGTATGTACTTGACCCGACCCGGCATGGTCCATTTGGGTTGCATGGCACCATGCAATTGGATAAACTAAAATGAGAGAAATAACACTTATGGTTTATTAATATATTATAAGTTCTAATATATTAATAATATTATTTAATTAGTTTGATCAAGAATTAATTTAGAATTAATTAAGTGATCAAAAGATAACTAATTAAATATATGGGTAGATTATGTAAATCTTCCATATCTTATATAGTGGGCTAAGAGGCTCCATGGATTATCAAGTTAGGTTCCACCCATAGGATGCTCCATGGAGGCTCCATGGGAGTTACAAACCCATGGGTCATGGAAATGAAGAGTCATGCCACATTAGGGTTTACATGGTGTAACCCTAGATGTGACACACTATATAAGCAACATGTTCTCCACCAAAATCGGCGACACATAAGAAACAAAAGGGCGAGAGCCGATTTTGCAAGTGTAAGATTCTCTCAAAGTTTACTCCTTTGCATTTGGTGTTGTGTGAAGCATTTGAGGCATCACACTTGGGGTGCTAGGCTCACAAGGTTTCAAGGATCATAATCAACAACAAGGTAAGTTATTCTATCTTTCATTCAAGTTAAAAATGTTCCCCATGTATGCTAGATAGGAATATAACCTTGGAATTCAACTTTGCATGATTATTAGACAAACATAGATCCAAGGTTATTAGGGTTGCATGTACACTTAGGAAGTGTTAGAATGCTCAAATCCCATCACAACATTTGTTGGAGGGGACTGGGATGGACCTGCACCATCAGGAATAGACTGATGCTTGCGGATGGTCTCTGCCATTGCGATCATCCATTCTTGAACCTTGAGAATATTGGTTACGGTGTTGGCGTTGTTGATTGCATCTTCCCAATACTTAGCCGCCATTTGAATTTCTTTTTCTTTTTGCTGAAGCTGTTGTGTTTGCCTATCTTTTCGAGCCTAAAAAGCCCTGCGAAAAGTTTCATATTTCTTGATACCAGACGCGGTAGTGGGATGATCCCGAGTGAAGGTATCATCAGATTGATAACTGTCAAAACCTTGATTTCGCACCGAGGTGTCCCTCGGGTTCACGGATCCTTGCACATTTGTGCTAACTGTGCCTAAACCACCTGTATGTAAGGTAAGCAGAGTAGGATTTCCTGAGCTTCCTCGGTCTCCTTGACCCATAGTCAAGTTTAGCCTTGGCTCAATTCTGGGAACGACTGAAGAATTGTTATGCGGTTGGGAAGGTATATCAAGTGTTTGGAGTACAAAGTCAAGTATGGAGCGCAACTCCTGTTCCTGAAAGAAATGAAGTTTGGAAGCCCTGGAGACTTTAGGGTGAGAAGAACCAATTAAATCCTCTTGGGATTTAGCTGGGAGAGAGTCTCCACGTTTTGATGAAGCAGACACACTTACTGTGTATGAGTAGCTAGGAAGGGTTGAAGCAAGTGGGTCTGCGCGGACACCAAGGATTACTGGAGTCTTTTGAGAGACTTCAGTATTAGTCCGGTCACGCATTTGGCTAGAAATTTGGTTGGTTTTGCGTTTCTTGAGAACAAGGATAGGGACTGATTCATCATCAGACTCATCTTCAACATTGACCGCAGGGGTCTGAACTGGATTAGAGTCTTCATCTGAAGAGACAACGTGTCTGAGTTTATGTTTCTTGGATTGTTCGACATCTTTGGATGGAGTGTGTTTCTTGGACTTCCCTCGTGAGGTTTTTCTTGAAGAAAGCTTCTTGAGCCTTTGGGCTAAAGGAAGGTTAGAGAGAGTAGTAGAAGATGGAGCTGCGGTATGTTCAGGATCACGGGGTGCAGTAGAGGCAAGTATATTCTGGTTGGGTAGAGTCGGGGTAGAAAGGTACGGGTCAATACCTTCCGTAGCCTCAATGTGATCAGTGACATCTCTTGTCTCAAGGCCAATAGTAGTCAAGATATGAATGGGTAAACGTCTTAAAGGTCCAAAAACAGATTGATCTTTGGAGGGAGGGTACCTTTTGAGATCACGAGTCACGAAGAAATTGTTGTCACTGCCCATGCTGATCTTCGCATCGCGGTGAAGGTCTGAAATGCACAAGGACCAAAACCGTGCAAAAGTTAGATCTATAGGATTTTCCCTCGGAGTCTCCTTAGGGATGTACTGAAGGAAGTCATCCCATAAGATCTGACCGTAGTTCACGTTGTGACATGTGAAGATACTCTAGACGAGCTCCAGCAGTTTGAGGCCCATGTTATCAGTGCCTCCGGTTCTTCCTGACAGACTGCGGATCACATAGTGACTGACGAACTGCCAGACCGCTGGGAGTTGGTTTTTCTTGAACTCACATATCCCCTTTAGCTTCTTCTGGTAACCCATTTGGTAGAGTGAGGAGATGATGTCCGTCACGCTGGGAGAGATGAACTTGGTAGAGGGATGAACCAGTAGATTGATTGCATTCAGAAACTTGTCTTTGGTCAAGATGACCAGGGAATCATCCATTAACTTCAAATGAACTTCTTGCAGATTGTTGAGGGGACGGTACGCCGAGAATGCACATTTGAAAAGTATGGAAATTGGAACCACATCAGTGAAGGAATCAAAGGGTCCAAACAGTGGGTGATTGGTGATGAACTTGATCATGAGTTGAATAGAATCATTGTAGGAGGAATGATGTTCAATGATTGACCTAAAGTTGCTTGAGACAATGGATGGCGATTGGTTCCTTGTGGCGGAATCAGAACCAGCGGGTTGAGTGGAACCAGAAGCTTTGAATTGCTTCTTTGAGATGCCAGACTTCACCATTTTTGAAAAGAGTTTGTAGAACTTGCAGAAAACTTGAGTGCAAGAAGGTGAAGAAGATGAAGATCGTCTAAGAGGGTTCAAAAAGCGTAAAGCTTTCTTGGATGAGAGAAAAAGGTTTTATAGGGGTGGATTTTAAAAGTTTATTGTTTTTACTCTATATGTGGCGGTTAAAGATAAAAACCCTTGAGTTTTTATTTTTTACGAAAAGGTTAATTTATGCCACAAAAACGATTGAAAACAGAAAAGGTTAAATGTTTTTGATTTTCCAAAATGTAGCATTTAATGAAGTGTCAGGCGCATTATCACACGTTTGAGGATCGTGTGGTGAGGGGCTTAAGTTCATTGAATAAAGGTGGAATTTGAACGGACTTGACAGCTTGGGGCAAGATGGATAAGACAGTTTAATGAAAAAGATTTCTTAAAGATTTATTTTATTGGGAAACTGTTTTATTTGATTTCAAACCCAAAATAGGCCTGCCAAAAGGATCATTTGAAAAAGGAGAACTGAAACGGTGATGTGCTATACAAAGAATGTTTTTTTGAGAATGTTTTTGTAATTTAATGAAGGATCATTAAATAGCACACAACGTCCTTTGGAATTTATGAAGTAGTTGAAAGTTCATTCAATGTGACTGCGGATTGGTCAGTTATTGCGGATTGATACATCAATGCTGAGAGATTTTTCATTGCGGTGGATGATTCTTAGACTGCGGTAGAATGAACTGAGATAAACACTTGAACAAGATCAGAAATAACAAACAATAAGGACCGTAGAAATATAGGTATGATATATGGTTGCGGTACACCAGGTATACTATGGTACACAAAGTATAGTGAAACCATGTATGATAGATATATTTTGTTAGGACCGCATCGGGGACCAGAGATGGTCCACGGTACCTATGAATTCAAAAAGAACTGCGGGTCCGGATTCATAATTCCTAACATTTGTAAGAAACGGTTGAGTTTTGTAGAGTCAAGTGCTTTTGTGAATACATCAACAATCTCTTCATGAGTGTTAACAAAAATTAGTTCAATGTTACCTTTCAGAATGTGGTCTTTGATGAAATGATACCGTAATTCAATATGCTTCGTCTTACAGTGATGAATTGGATTGTGGGAGATTGCTATCGCACTCTCTAAGTCACAGTAAATCGGTATCCGCAACATTCTCTATCCATAGTCCATAAGTTGTGTTTTCATCCACAAGACTTGTGAACAACAGCTGGCTGCGATCACATATTCAGCTTCTGCGGTAGACAATGAGACACAGTTTTGTTTCCTTGATGACCAGCTGACGAGTCTTCCACTAAGAAATTGACAGCCACCGGAAGTGCTTTTTCTATCCAATCTACATCCAGCATGATCCGCATTGGTGAATGCTTGTAGACTGAAGTCATTCCCTGCGGGATACCAGAGGCATAGAGCCTTGCTACCCTTTAAATATCTGAGAATTTGCTTAACTGCGGTCATGTGAGATACTTTTGGATCAGCTTGGTATCTTGCGTATACACCTGTTGCAAAGACAATGTCAGGTCGGCTTGCGGTGAGGTACATCAAAGAGCCAATTATTCCTCTATAAGTTTTGTGGTCTACTGATTCTCCGGAAGGATCAGCGGAAATCTTATATCCGAAGGCCATAGGGACCTTGGCAGAGGAACAGTTGTCCATTGAGTATTTCTTCAGTAGTTCAGAGGTGTATTTCTCTAGATGGATGAATATCCCTTGAGGGACTTGTTTCACTTGAAGTCCTAGAAAGAAATTAATCTCTCTATTTATGCTCATTTGGAACTTGTTGGTCATGAGCTTTCCAAATTCATCCACCATCCCCTGATCAGTTGATCCGAAGATGATATCATCCACATATATTTGTACAAGCATAAGGTGATTACCATTTTACCTTCTAAATAAAGTGGGATCAATCACTCCTCTTTTGTACCCGGACGAGACAAGAAATTCGCAGAGAGTCTCGTAACACGCTCTTGGTGATTGCTTTAGACCATAAACTGCTTTCTCAAGCTTGTAACATTGATCTGGGAATTGAAGACATTCGAAGCCCGGGGGTTGCTGAAGATAAACCTCCTCTTTCAATTTACCATTCAGGAAGGCACTCTTTACATCCATTTGATGTACATTGATATTCTTGTGAGCAGCATACGCTAAGAAGATGCGTATGGCCTCCATCCTGGCTACTGGGGCGTATGTTTCATCATAATCAACACCTTCAAGTTGACTATACCCCTTAGCGACTAGTCTCGCTTTGTTTCGGACGACCGTACCTGATTCATCCAATTTATTCTTGTACACCCATCTGGTACCAACAACAGTGTGACCTTTTGGCTTCGGAATGAGTTGCCACACTTTGTTTCTTTTAAACTCTTCCAGTTCCTCTTGCATCGCAGTTATCCAGTCGGGCTCCATTAATGCTTCTTTGATGGTTCTGGGCTCGACCGAAGACATAAATGCTGCATAGTGACAATGATCAGATAAATCTCTTGAGGATCGAGTTTGAATACCTGCGGACAGGTTGCCGATGATTTGACCCGGTGGGTGGTCCTTCGTCCATACATGTAGACGAGGTTGTTGATGATCAGCAGCTGCGGTGGATGGAATGTCTTCAATATCTGAAGACTCTGCAGCAGAAGAAGGCAGTTCCCCCTAGACTTGTGAGCAGCTCGCTGAATTGTATTGGACTGGGAAAGTGGGATTAGAATTATCTTGAGCAAGTGAGAGAGGTTCCCCCTGGATTGCGGATGGGAGTTCCCCTTGAACCTGAGAAGGTTCCCCCTGGATTGGTGAGAGAGTGATAACCCTTGGATCAGTTTCTGTGTCAATGTTCTCTATATCTTCGTCGTCTGAGTCTGAGGAGACATTTGATGGAAGAGTAATTATACGGATAGGGACCAGAGCTGTTTCCTCAGATACTGGAATGTCACACCCCAAAACAGAGAACGGTGGAATACGTTCTGGGGTGGAGGACGTCATGTACAGTATCATAACAATGCATAATGGTAAAGACAAGCAACAACATCCATCGCATTAATATAATAGTTGTAATACAAGCGTGTTCTGTACAGTTTTAAGACACCAAAAGTATAATCAAAATAAAAGAGGAGTCTCGTATGTGCTCCATCTTCTCAAAAGCTGCATCTGTACCTGTCTACGGATGACCTGAGAATACAAGTTATTTTGAAAGCGAGTATCAGGATTTTAATGCTGGTGAGTTCATAAGTATTTAGTGTCATTGCTTGTATAAAAATGTTTACAACAATGTAGTTGTTAGGTCGTAATTATGTGGTTTGGGCTAGGCATCTTATTGTATAAGTCTTGATAGAGTGGTAGAGTATGATTGTGGTGTTTGTAACATGTTTGTGGTGTGTGCTGCCGTACATGTGTGTGCGGCTGCACACAGTGTGTGCGGCCGCACACGTGTGTATGGCTGCACTCTTGTGTGCTGCCTCAGGAGGTATAAATAGTCTGAGTCTGTGTCAGTTGAATAGTGACGTATGTATGTGTGTTTCCCAAGGTGTACCTGACATTTATACGTAATAGATGTGTGCATGCTTGGATTAATTCTTCTTCTACTCCTTCTACACTTTGTTTGATTGTTTACATTAATTGATCACTGATTTGGATCTATAGTTTTCGGGACTTACAATTGGTATCAGAGCTAATTCAGTGTCAATTTAAAGAATCATAAGAGTGTGCGGTTGAAGATAGTTGTGGTTTTTGAGGTGCCTTTATATTTTTTCTATTGAGAAACTACTTCTAATCAGTGTTTTTACCAAATGTGGAACGAAAATTCATTCAAGAATCTAATATTTTTGGGTGTGCGGTTGAAACTTTGAAGGAGTACGGTTAAACGAGTGCTGCCAAGTGTAAGGTTGGGTGTGCGATTGGCGTGTACGGTTGGTGTGTGCGGTTGAGTGAGCAGTTGCGTATACGGTTGAGTGAGTAGTTGCGTGTACGGTTGAGTGAGCGGTTGCGTGTACAGTTGAGTGAGCGGTTGCGTGTACGGTTGGAGTGTGCTGTTGAGTGTGTTGCTGGTGTGTGCGGTTGAGTGTGCTGTTGAGTGTGTTGCTGGTGTGTGCGGTTGAGTGTGCTGTTGAGTGTGTTGCTGGTGTGTGCGGTTGAGTGTGCTGTCATAGTGTGCGGTTTAGTTTACTGTAAGGGTGTACAGTTGGAGTGTGCGGCCATACTCATTTTAATTAAAGAAATTTTTGTTGTTCAGAAATGGAATTTCAAAGCATGTCTGCTCATCATGAATTGGATGCTATTATGGGTACCACTTCTCGCATTCCCCGGTTGTTGTCGGCAGAAGGATTTCCTGAATGGAAATATCGAATTGAGAAGTACATCAAAATGAAAGATTTCAAGATATGGCGCAGTATTCTAAGAGGTCCAATCCGCATCACAATCGCGTTGGAAGATGGAACCATAACTGATAAACGGATTGAAAATTACACGGACGATGATTTTGAGAGAGTCGAGGAGCAGGAAAAGGCTCTTGCTACACTTACCATGGCATTATCTCCGGAAATTGCTCAAGGTTTCCATGAGTATACATCAGCGAAGGCTTTATGGGAAGCACTGATTGAAGTCTATGAAGGTAATGAAAACATGAAACAGAGTCGCCAAGACATGTTGTGACAGAAGTTCAATATGTTTAACCACGTCTTGGGAGAAACAATTGAAAATCAGCTGCAAAGATTTATCACATTTACCACATAAATGAGCTCTGCTGGTGTTATGGTCACAAGATCTGAGATCAACAAGAAATTACTGAATTCTTTACCAAAGTCCTGGGATATGAACGTCTCAGTGATCAAAAAGACCAAAGATCTGAACCGTTTAAGTTTGGCTGAAACAATGGCAATCATTAAGGCTTGTGATCTCGATGATAAGCAAAGAGAAATTAATCATGTTAATTCATACTCCACAACAAATCTTGGAATCCAAACCATCAACAACACTGCTTTTTCAAGCTTTACTACCTCTCAAGTTCCTCAAGTTTCTCATGTTCCACAAGCTCAACCATATGTGACTCATCAACCTACCTCTTACGTGATCCCTCAAATGCAACATATTCAAGTTTCTCAACCTCAAGCTTTATCTCAACAAGTTGGTTCATCCATAGCTGCACCTAGTCAATCTCAAGGATTCAGTTCTCAAGTCTCATCTTTGAAAGAAAAGGAAGAAAATCTGGCCCTCGCCACTGGTCTGGTGAACTGTTACAATGCTTTTGTGGCTGGAGAGCTTACCCCACAATTATCTTTTGCTGACCTAGACCAGATCCATCCTGAGGATGTGGAGGAGATGGACATCACTTGGCAAATAGCCATGGCTGTCTTTAGAGCAAAACAGTTCTCCAAGAAGACAGGGAAAAACAACTGGAGTGTGAACTCTGACAAGAAAGTGGGGTTCAACAAAGAGAAGCTGAGATGCTACAATTGCCATGAGCCTGGTCATTTTGCAAGGGAGTGTCCAAAGCCAAACCGAAGAGAGAACTATGAAAGAACCATGGTGCCGGTGACCTATGTCAACAAGGGATCTTCTTCAAGCAATCAGACTGCCAACTTGGCGATGGTAGCCCAATCCTTTGATTGGGAAGATCAAATTCAGGCTCTGAATATTTCAGGATCTGAAAATGCGCATCTTGCTCAGATCAAGGATGGTGTGGAGGAAGAAGCAGAAAGAGACCCAGAAGAGGAAATGATGAATCTTCAGTTTGCGTTCATAGTGCAAACTTCTCCTGAGCCAGTTAAACCCGAGGTCAGTGAATTCGGTTGCTCTCAATCGTGTATAAAAACTGTTAAATTCTTACGTGAACAAATTGAATTAATCAAGAGAGAGAACGACGACCTTAAGTATGAGGGTTACACACTTAGAAAAAATCAAAAACCTTTGAAAACACAATTGGAGAATAAAATAAAGGACTTTAAGAAAATACAAGAGGATTACAACAACAAATGCGAGAACTATGATCATATCAAAAGAAAATTTGCTGCTGTGACCGCTGAACTTGACTCATTGAAAAATCGTCTTGAAAATACTGAATTTATTTTTAACAAATTCGATGGGTCAAGTGAAGTAGTTGCAAAAATGATTGAGAAACAAATGCAGTGGAAGGACATTACCTGTGGAAACCAAAAGAAAGTAGGATTAGGTCTTGAGAGTGTCCCTCCTCCATTCAATCATACTTACAATGTTATTCCTCTATCTCAAGAAGAAATTGATAGAGAACCTTTCATGGTTTATGGAAAGCCTGCTTCTGAAAAAGCAACATGCTCTACTGATAAAATTTTGGATACTAACATTTCTACCTTAAGTGCAGATGTGTCAGTAGTTCAGGGGGAGCATGAAGCTGAAAAGTCTGAGTCAAATAACTCTGTGTCTAAATTTGGTGTTGAGTTTTGTGACGAGTCTGTCTTAAATTCTAAAACTGATGTGTTTGTTTCTGGTGGTGTGTTATTTCAGAATGATAAGATTGAAAATAATGATGTTGTTTCTGATTATGTTGCTAAATCTGATTTGAGTGCTTCTACATCTTCCACGTTTGCTACACAATCTAGTGCTTGTTCTTGCAAATGTGAAAAATGCTAGAAAAGATAAGAAAAACCAGAAATCTGACAAAAGCAATACCACTTCAAATGAGAATAAACAAATCTGTTTCAACTGTGGTACTGCTGGTCATATTGCCAGAAATTGCCCAAACCGGATGTTTGTGCATCACATGTCAAAAAGAGGAGAGAATGAGTCTAGAGGATGATTTTTAATCAGAAAATCCTCCAGAACTCGCTCTCGAGATGATGACTGGAAAACAAATCAAAACAAGAAAATGGCAGTCTTTCAAAAGAACAAACAGGTTTTCAATAAATTCACAAACCGTTTGCCTAACCCGACCCAAGCTAAGCCAAAGTCGATTTCGTCAAAGAGTAGGTCTAGATCTTCAAAATCTTCAAGTAGAAAATCCACCGGCTCGAAGCAAACTCAAACGAAAAATGTTTCAAAACCTAATTTTCAATGGATGCCAAAATTAAAATCTGATCTGTCATCATCATCCTCTGTATTTGTTGGAAAAGAGAAATTAAGGGATGCATCTGTGAAAGTTAAGGGTCAACCCAGGACTGTAATGACCTGGGTCCCCAAATCTAAATGATTTCGCTCATCGTGCAGGTACAGTTGCGGAGGAATGTCGTCAGGCCCTGGTATGTCGACAGCGGCTGCTCCCGGCACATGACAGGAGATATCTCCCAACTGCACGACATTCATACATTTAATGGGGGATATGTCTCCTTCGCGGGCGAAGAAGGCGTAAAGATAACGCAAAAAGGAACGGTGACGAACGGAGTGCTTAGTTTTGAGAATGTCAACTATGCTCCCGAGCTGAAGCACAGTCTGCTGAGTGTTTCTCAAATCTGTGACAAGGGTTTCTCAACACACTTCACCGATAAAGAATGTCTGATCTTAAAGTCGGACATTGTCATTCTGGAGGAATGGATTCTCGTAAAATCAAAGCGGGATGGGAATGCCTATATTATCGACATGAACAACAATGTACCTGATGAAGTCACTTGTCTCTTTTCAAGAGTCTCAGAACAAAGCGCAATGTTGTGGCATTGTTGACTTGGCCATGCAAATGCAAAGAACCTGAACCGGCTTGCCAAGAACGAAATGGTCCGTGGTCTGCCTGTCAGGGCAAACACCATCGGAAACCACATCTGCCAAAGCAGGTTAACTCCATTAATCAGGTGCTCCAGTTGTTGCACATGGACTTGTTTGGTCCGGTCAACGTCCTCAGTATCAACCGAAATTCATATTGTCTCGTTGTGATAGACGATTTCTCTCGTTTCACGTGGGTCTTCTTTCTGTCCAACGAAGTTGGGATTGCTGACCTCATCAAGAAGTTCATTGTAATGATTGAGAACCAAACCAACCACCAAGTGAAAGGGTTACGCACAGATAATGGAAAAGAGTTCAAGAACGTTGTTCTTGATCATTTTTGCGCTGAGAAGGGTATTGTGCGCCAGTATAGTTCTGTTCGGACACCACAACAAAATGGTGTTGCTGAGTGGAGGAATCGGACGCTACAAGACGCATCAAGGATGATGCTTTTTGATTCTAAACTTCCAGTTTTCTTTTGGGCGGAGGCGATCAACACTGCGTGCTACGTTCAAAATCGTGTTCTTATCAACAAAGCCTAGATGAAAACACCATATGAACTTCTCTATGGACACAAGCCATCTGTTAGTCATTTTCGAATATTTTGCTGCCCTTGCACCCTTCTCCACTTGGAATCCAACCCCAAATTCAATGCAAAAGTCGATGACTGATATTTTGTCGGATACGCTGCTCGTACTGCATACAGGGTTTATAACAAGAAGACGAAATAGATTGTGGAGTCTTTCGATGTTCGTTGGCTTGAAGAGAATGAGACAGACGCTAGAGTGGGTCCAGATTGGCTATTTGATTACATATCTCTTTTCAAATCATTCAATGTGTCGTCGAATAATCAAGCAGGGTCTACGTCTAGTTCGAAAATCATTATTGAAGACGAAGAGGAAGAAGTTGTCTACAGACCACCATTGGTTTCTTCTGATCCTTCGGCGGTGTCTTCTGTTCAAACTGATTCTTCTGAGTCCTCCCCTCAACAACCTTCTCCTGATGCTGATGCTACTCCTCTAACTCCGATGGAAAGAGAGTTCATGAACCAAGAGACTTCCGCTGTAACTTCAAATCTGATAGAACTTCTCTTTCCGGAAAGAATCGCTGATGAGTTTGTAGCAGATCCGACAAACGAACCTAGTTTATCTACCGTGGATCATTCAGCAAATGAAGGAGTGGTTAACATCCATAATATTCCAGTCTCTATCAATGACATCAGCCACGAGATCGCTGCTCGCATTCAGCGCGACCATCCTATAGAAAACGTCATTGGCCAGCTGGGCGACGGTGTTCAAACGCGAAGTAAGAGTGGAGACGTCAATACTTGTCTCTACTCCTTCTTTATTTCTCAGATCGAGCCCAAGAATGTCGAAATGGCTCTGTATGAGCCCAGCTGGGTTGACGCCATGCATGACGAACTTAATCAATTCGAGAAGCTCGGGGTCTGGAAGTTGGTGGAGCTGCCCAAAGGAAAGAAATCTCTTGATACCAGATGGGTCTTTCGGAACAAGCAAGACGATTCGGGTGTCATCGTGCGTAACAAGGCGAGATTAGTGGTTTGCGGGTTTCGGCAAATTGAGGGTCTTGACTATACAGAGGTTTATGCTCCGGTGGCGCGCTTGGAGGCTATTCGTATCTTCCTCGCATATGCTTCCTACATGAACTTCACAGTATACCAGATGGACGTCAAGACGGCTTTCTTGTATGGCAAGGTCAAAGAGGAGATTTATGTTGACCAACCTCCCGGTTTCGTTAACTCAAAGCTTCCCAACCATGTCTACAAGTTAGCCAAAGCCTTGTATGAGCTACATCAAGCTCCTAGAGCTTGGTATGCTACCCTAACTCAACATTTGCTCGATCACGGCTATTCCCGAGGCACCATGTCGGTCCGGATCAAATTCTTGTTCAAATCTATGTGGACGACATTATATTCGGGTCGACAAGCCAACAACTTTGCAAAGAATTCGAAGACGTGATGAAGAAGCGGTTCGAGATGAGTTCACTTGGGGAAATGACCACGTTTTTGGGGCTTCAGGTCAAACAATCTTCAACCGGAATCCTTATTCACCAAGCAAAGTATGTGGATGATATGCTGGAGAAGTTCGGGTTCCGAGACACGAAACCTGCTCTTACACCCATGGCGGAGAGACCTTTACTGGCTCCTGATCTTGAAGGCGAATCCGTAGATCAGACGTACTATCGATCAATGATCGGATCGCTCATGTATCTGACTGCTAGTCGCCCAGATGTAATGTTTGCGGTCTGTCAATGCGCACGCTACCAGGCTAATCCTAAACTTTCTCATCTTATTGCTGTTAAACGGATTTTTCGGTACCTCAAAGGTTGCCCAAAACTGGGTCTTTGGTATCCGAAAAATCCCGAATTTGACCTTTATGCTTTTGCAGACAGCAACTATGGCGGGTGCGAGCTTGATAGAAAATCAACTTCAGGAGGATGCCAATTTCTGGGAGATAGACTGGTCTCATGGCAGTGCAAGAAGCAGCATACCGTCTCAACCTCAACAGCAGAAGCGGAATATGTCGCTGCATCTGCCTGTTGTTCTCAAGTCATATGGATCCAACATCAACTGTTGGATTACGGTTTGAACCTCCAAGAAACCCCTATTTTTTGTGACAATGAAGCTGCGATCCAAATTGCTAAAAATCCGGTTCAACACTCAAAAACCAAGCACATCGACATCAAAGTTCATTTTATCAGAGATTGTTATGAGCGCTCGCTCATTCGGCTAGAACAGATTCCTACTGCTAATAATGTGGCGGATCTGTTCACCAAGCCATTTAACAAAGCTTGATTCGATGTGCTTGTAAACTTTTTGAAAATGATTCGCTTTGAGGATTAATTTTTGTTTAGGTTAGTTTAAATTTGCGCATTTTAATTTCATTCTCACCCATGCACAAATTTAGGGGGAGAAATAATCAAAAATCAAACAAAAATTAGAAAATTAAAAATCCAAAAATAATAGAAAATCAGAAAATCCAAAAACATTAGAAAAACAGAAAAATCAAAAATATCTTTTTGAGAAGTGATGTGCTGGGAAGTGATATTAACAAGTGATAACAGAAAATCTGAATCTGTGTAAAGTACCAAAGCTGAATTGCCTAGGCTCTGTGTTCGATGCGCTTGTAGGCACGAAAAATTTAATGGACTTGACTAGGTGCAGATGAACTTAAGGAATCCAGAGACTTGATAAATTCTGACCTAGTTAGTTTCAGCCTGACAATACGAAGCTCGGATAGGTTGAGCAGGGAGATATACATGAGAATCCACCAGTCACATTAAAAGAACCCGTATCTAGAACTGTGGTTTCGCTTTTCCTCGATGTACGGGCTCCGTCCTTAATTCCGATATTGATGGGGCGACTGGGGAATTTCCAAACTGTTAGACATATGTTGCCTCCTCGGTGTGATCGAAAGATCCGACCTGGACTGCAGCATATGCAACTCCATCTCTCTGCATCTTCTATCTATGCAATTCTTCCTATCTGTTAGCCATATGATGTCTCCTCTCCGTGACTAACAATCCGACCTGGTACACAGCATATGCAACCTTCTACTTCTCAATCCCTCTGAAATTCTAGTTAGTCATATGTTTCACTCTCTGCGTGATTGAGAGATCCGACCTGAGTGTACAACATATGCATTCTCAATCTATCCTTTCTATGAATAACAGTCTGCTCACCTAAAGTAAGGAGTATCTCGGAAGTTCTTGATTATTGGGGTATGTCAGGAAGCAGGAAACATGTTCTAGTACACTTAAAATTAAACAATTCTAGATTGTCTCTAGATCTCGCTGCTCAACTTAGGTGGACAACAATATCCTTGGTTGTCGTCAGATGAATGGTCCTTAGGTAATTTTATCTAGTAACTTAGGATCAATCTGGCTTGTCACTGATAGAATTTCTGAATCTTGTCACAAATTTTTCGAGTTTAAGTGGACCACAATACTGGCGATCGACCAGATCTATTCATGAAAGGAGAGGGACTGATAAACGGGTAATAATTGTTTAACAAACTTTGATCCCATATCACAAAAGATTCATCAAATTCAATAGAGGATTAAAACTTTATTTTTAATTCTAATTTTATTTTTACTTTTGTTTTTTATTTTTAATCTTTTAGGATTGGTAAATCTTAGAATTTATTTTTAATTTTCATTTTTATTTTTATCCTGTTATTAATCCTCAAAATGATTCTTTTTTAAATGTTTTTGAGTTTTGGGTCTTTATTGTCAAAAAGGAAAAGATAAAAGGGGGGGCGCAGTATATTGGTTTGTATAAAAGGGGATTTGTGCGGTCAAAATAACCCTCTTCACTTTTTACCTTGACCGCACACGTTTCTATTCACTCTCTCTCTAAATCTTCAAGAACACATCTCTCTTTTGTGAAATTAAGACTTAATTTTTGTAAGTATCATGAAATCGACTTCATAATACAGTTCTTGAGCAAAATCGACATTGAATCAATGGTCGTTTAAAGGATTCTGTATCAGCTGTGCGTGTGCGGCCGCACACACTGTGTGCGGCTGACTGTGTGCGGCTGGCTGTGTGCGGCTGGCTGTGTGCGGCTGGTCCCGGGTGCCCCGTGTACGGTTGAAGTCATTATGTAACAGTACACCGTGTGCGGCCGCACACCCTGTGTGTATGGCTGAATTTAGGTGTATGGTTGCATACCTAAAATTGACTGTAATTTTTAAATCTTTTAATTTTTCTAAATGATTTAAATTTCTTTTCTTAGGAAAAATCATGGGAGACTCTGAGTTCGCAAAGGTGCACAACTTGGCCATTTTTCTAGAAGATCCTCCTATGGCCCACAATGATCCCAAATTTATTGTGGATGGTCTGAGAAAATGCTGCTTGGTCTCCGCTTTCACATTTAGTCCAACAATTTATCAAAATCTGATTAAGGAGTTCTGGAGAAGTGCTTCTGTAAAAAGGGACAATAACGATGAGAAGTATCTTGAGGCATATGTACAAGGAAAGAAAGTTTTAGTCTCGGAAGACATCATTCGAGAAGCCCTACAAATTGGTGATAAGCCTGAATATCCAAGGGAATTTGATGTTAACTAGATTCAAAATGTCCTTGGAGAAATGGGCTATGAAGGAACCTTTCCTCCTACCCACAAGAAGTTATTGCCACCTTGTTGGAAATATTTGGCTCATGTCTTTGTGAGTTGTATTTCAGGACGCAGATCTGGTGCTAACGAGATATCCCTGGCAAATACTGGTGCCATCACTGCTTTGGCCTCTGGAGTGAACTTTTATTTTTCAAAATTCATCTTGCATGAGATGATTCTGAATATTGAAGGAAATAAAAGGGACAAATTTTTGATGTATCCAAGATTTATCCAATTGATCCTTAACATCATGCATCCTGAAATTGAAAGGAAAGGAGAGACCCTGGATATCAAATCAATCGGCCCAAATGCTTTTGGTTTAATGAAGCAGAAGAGATCAGTAAAACTAAACTTTGAAGGGAAACATCCTTTAATCAGATTTGGTATCTTTGCCGAGGAAAGTGATCAGTCAGAACCAAACGAATCTTCTTGCCCTACGGAGACTGACGATGTGGTCATCTCCACTTCTGAACATGATATTGAAGAAGGCCTAAACTCTCCTGTGGCCAGAGTTGCATCAGAACATGAAATGATACAGAATGTGGAGGATGAGAGTGATTTTGATTGAGATAGAGGAGAACGTGAAGGAAGTGACGAATTTCTACATGAAATGGACTTCTCAGGGCTTGATAATATTTCCATTCCCCTCAACTTCGATTTTGAACATGAAGTTGAACATGACACAGGTCTGGATCTCTCCGACAGATTCTTCGAAAAGGTCGATGAAGTTGCTCAAACTGCAACTGAGACTAGGGCTGCAGAGAAGACACTCAAAACTATGCCTCCCTCGTCTACCCAAATGGAAGAAAATTTAAGTCAAAAGGATACATATTCAAGGATTCCTCCCATAGATTCTTCTATTCCTACAACAATTCCCTTTCCAAGTATCTCGACACAGACGCAGACCTCTCTGCCTCCCATACAAGGAAGGCATCAGAATTTGAGGCAGAGAGTGCTCACTCAAAGTCAATCATCACCTGTTTCAGCCACTGTTATCACCACAACTGTTGCAACACCACCCCTCCAATCCCATGAAGGTCCAAGTTCCATGCTTGAGACAGGAGGACCATCTAATGTTCCAGCATATTCCCCATCAAGACCGTCACTAGATGATGCTTCAATCAGACTCGCTATGCATTTGTCTCAATGCCCAGAATCTTCCTCTCGTGGAAAAGGAATATCTTTCGAGGAAGGGCGCTCAGGGGTTGATAATCCTTAAATGACCAAACTTCAAGAAGAAATTGTCATTCTGAAGCAGCAAAACATTGAAAAGGACATCTTGCTGGAACAACATGGCAACCTTATCGCTGAGCTTCAGGCAGAGAATGCCTCAAAGTCAAAACAGATTACTGACTTGCAAACCAATCTTGGGTCAGTAACTGCCTTTTACTTTGACTTGAAGAACAAGCTCTTTGACGCTTTTGGGGATAAGCTCAAATCTCTGTTTGAACAGCCCCATGGTATTGATGATCCTCCCACTGCTTCCTCTCAACCTTCAGAAAGCGACTTTCCTGCTAATCCACCTCCTCCAAGAACAACAACCGTCGTTAATCGATTTGAAAAGGAACCTGAAGGTGCCAGACCTCGGATCACAATCAAACATGGAAAAAGG
The DNA here is from genome assembly GCF_052849685.1 of Lactuca virosa. NCBI lineage: Eukaryota > Viridiplantae > Streptophyta > Magnoliopsida > Asterales > Asteraceae > Lactuca > Lactuca virosa. The sequence goes on along the minus strand of NC_136434.1, from coordinate 150,416,984 downwards.
ACCGTCACTGCCAATAGAAGTGAAGGATTACTTTTCATGAAAAATTCAAACGAAAATCGCAAGTCAATAGATCCTGAATTGACAGTGACGGATCTTAAAAAATGAAAATTTGGTGACGAGTTTGGAGATCGCTCCGGGATCAGAATGTGGGGTTATGATCCTGAGTCTAATCTATGGGTGGTTAAGAGGAATTCTGGTCACTCTAAGTACTACAAGAACACCCATGATTTTAACTCATGGACAAAGGTCGATCTCTCTGAGCTCTCAAGAGCTCCATTCCACAATCCCTCTAACTATCCTAGTGCTACGAGCTTCAAGCAGTTTCTGGACAGACAGGTCAGGGATAACTTCCCTTCAATGAAGACGGCAAGTGCGCTGGTTATGAAGGATAAGGATATTATTGATCCTGAAACAAACCGACCAATGAAGATCATGCTGTGGCCTGCTACAAAACAAGTCAAGGAGATTCCCATTCCACAACATTTTCAAGATGGATATCTTGACGATATGGAGTTCTGGGCTTTTGATGACGAAACGGAAACTGCAGCAATAAAGTTCAAAAACAGCGACACTGTTCTGAGGCTCGTCTGCGCAAAGGATCTTCTGAGATTTAGGGAGAGAGACATTCATACCCTAGCTCGTAACCAAATTATCTGCAGGAAAGAAGTCATGGAGGTTGCAGCCAAGGAGTTCACTGGGATGGTCGCCACTATCATAAATGGAAAGCTTTGGATGGGATCCATGGGAAGTCTGATCTGAAGCTATTTGACAAATCTGTAGAATGAAGACCATTTCTATGCTAGCCACAAACCAAGGGGGAGATTGTTAGGTCATAATTATGTGGTTTGGGCTAGGCATCTTATTGTATAAGTCTTGATAGAGTGGTAGAGTATGATTGTGGTGTTTGTAACATGTTTGTGGTGTGTGCTGCCGTACATGTGTGTATGGCTGCACTCTTGTGTGCTGCCTCAGGAGGTATAAATAGTCTGAGTCTGTGTCAGTTGAATAGTGACGTATGTATGTGTGTTTCCCAAGGTGTACCTGACATTTATACGTAATAGATGTGTGCATGCTTGGATTAATTCTTCTTCTACTCCTTCTACACTCTGTTTGATTGTTTGCATTAATTGATCACTGATTTGGATCTATAGTTTTCGGGACTTACAGTAGTATAATAACTGACTTCAATGTTTGAAAATAGTATACTCCCTAGAAAACCCTATGTTTTCCAACAAAAGTAGTCTTCTACCAAGACCCGGTGGTTGCGTGTTTGATCCTTTGAAAATGTAAAAGTTTTCCCAGTGAAACTATTAGTATGAAAATATAGTTTTAAACTTCATTTACGTAAAGTAATTGGGAAAAATAGTGTTTTACCCCAGCAGTGGCACTGCCGGATAAATGAAGTAAAATGCAGACTCCAGGTAGTATAAAATGTACAATACACCTCGGGGAGCCTGTTTGGCCTTTAATTCTTAATATGTAATTAAAGGTTTGAATGTGAACTCGTATGTAACCATGCTGATTGACGATCGAATAACTGATGACCCTCCGAGTCATATGCAGTGATGTGACATTTTGTCACCCCTTGGCCTTTCGGCTGGGACTGTAGCTAGCAGTCGGGATGTGGGAGTGTCTGTCCTGTATAGATCAATACGCACAATACCCGCTCTCCCTCCAGGAGACTCTGGTTACACGGTGATACCACTGTGAAGTGTCGTATCGAGAAGTAGTATGTCACATTCTAATTATAGCGTATTCTCTTGTATAATGTATAATGTATTTTCTGGTATAATGTATAGAGTGTTCCCTTGTATAGTATATAGTATTCTCTTTGTATAGTATTTAGCATGTATTGACTCATAACCGTACTGACTCTGATAGGTGTCACTATAATAGAAGTAATGAGTAATAATCCTTAACTATACCTATTATAGTTAAATAGTAATGTTGGTTGCATGTCTCTGATACACAAGGTACTGAACTGAAGTGAAGACTTTTATATCCAACACAAATATATATATGATATATAACTAAGAATTCATCGACAATCGGACAAATAACAGAATACCCTAAGTCCACAACCAAACAAGGAACAAGAAATAAGGTGAGCTATCAGTCCTAAGTCCTTCAAGTCTTACTTATATAAATATATTAGTATAGATATGGGTTTGAAAATAAAGCAAGTTTAAAAGAGTTTGAAAACAGTTTTGGCATTTAAAAAGTTTGATAAAAGGTTTGAAATACTTGAAAATCCCAAAGTTTGATGCTAATTTGAAAGCAGAAGCAAATCTTGTAGTCTGTTCTAGTTATTAATCACATATGATTAAAGCAATAACTAGAAATATTCAACTTGTATTCCCCCCGTAAAAGCATTTAAAATCATTTAAAAGGTTAATTAAGGGGTATGAGCTCACCTGTAGTGAGTGGAGTGGATGGAAGTGCCGGGTAGGATGCTAGGTGTCAAATGAGGACTTGAACACACACGCGGATCCTATGTAACATGGAGTGATACATAAATGTATCTAATTAGTTATTTAATCACTAATTAAGCAAGTAAAGACACTCTAATGTATGAAAACACTTTGTTTCAAGTGCTAGGAGTGCTAAGGGTTGCATCTAAGGAGAGTATGGCCTCACATTGGAGTTTACTCCTCATTTGGTAGTCCTTATGTGTGTTTACGGTTTCTGGACCATTTCCCCCATGAGTTTACGGCCGTAAACTCATGGAAATGGTGCATTTGTGTGTTTCAAGGTCCTATATCTCACAAGGAAAGGTTCTAAGTTCGAAACAAAGGCTTAGGAAGTGGTTAGGGCACAAAAGGACCCTTCATTGGAGTTTACGGTCGTAAACACTTAGGTTTATGGTCGTAAATCCATGAGTTTACGGCCGTAAACTCATGTATGCCTCAACCTTTTCGTGTTTTGGTGTTTCTAGCTCATGCATGCAAGTTTCTAGCCCTTTATCCAAGCATTTGAAGGTGTGAGGGGCATCAAAACACCATTTGGGGGTGTTTACGGTTTTGGGAGATCCCCAAACCGTAAACACATATGTTCTTGGGGATTTTGATATTTTCCAAGGGATTAACAAGTATACTAAGTAAGTAACTAGATAGGAAGGGTAAACTTACTTATATGAAGCTTGTAAGAGTGATTAGAGCCCAAAAACACTAGTGTGTGTTCTTGGTGTTCTTGGTGTTTTGAAGAACACTTGCAGATCTAAGTAAAAACCAAGAATCCATGGATGAAATGATGTATAAACACTAGATTAAGTGTTGTATGAACGAATCTAGGAAGGAAACACTTACATTTTGGCGGATTTGAAGAAATGAACTTATGATACTTGAGAGAAAAAGCTTGGTGTTCTTGAGGTGGGAAGTGGAAAATGAGGAAAAGGTGTGTAAACTCATGCTATATGCATGAGTTCTTGGAGAAATTGTGTTTACGGCCCAAACACCTCTTGTTTGGCCGTAAACACCTTGCTAAGGTGTTGTTTGTTTTGTTTGTTACACATCACTAATAACGACACTTCCTTTTATTAAATCGTTTGACGAAAATAAAATAAAACACCCAAACGGACTTTACTCCGGCCAAAACTGTGCTGAAATGTTTTTGACTATTATTTGAAGTGTTTGACTGTAGAAATTATACAAATGAAAATTTCGGGTTGTCACATCATCCCCCCGTTAGAGGGAATTTCGTCCCGAAATTAGAGTTCAAGCAGCTAAGTTATTACAACATAACTAAGCAAGGAGGTGAGGATATTTAAGTTTCATTTGATCCTCGTGCTCCCAAGTGAATTCTGGTCCTCGCTTGGCGTTCCAGCGAACCTTCACGATTGGGATGCGGCTGTGTTTCGTTCGCTTGACCTCGCGGTCCATAATCTCTACAGGTTCTTCCACGTAGTTGAGGCTCTCGTCGATCTCGATCTCGTCGAGTGGGATTACAAGAGTCTCGTCGGATAGGTACTTTTTCAAGTTTGAGACGTGGAAGGTAGGATGTACATTACTGAGTTCGCGGGGTAGGTTGAGTTTGTAAGCTACGGAGCCGATTCTAGCGAGGATCTCGAAAGGCCCTATGTATCTTAGATTCAGCTTTCCACGCTTTCTGAAGCGTATCAAGCCTTTCCAGGGTGAGACTTTCAAAAGGACTCGGTCTCCCACCTGGAATTCCAAAGGTTTCCTTCGTTTGTCTGCGTAGCTTTTCTGCCGGTCTCTAGAGGCTTTTAATCATTCACGAATCTGAACGATCTTCTCTGTCATTTCCCGAATGATTTCCGGACCCGTGAGAGTGCTGTCAGGAACTCGTCCTTTAGCTAACTGAGTGTCACCCACCTCAGCCCAGCACAGGGGGGATCTGCACTTCCGGCCGTAGAGGGCTTCGAATGGAGCAGCTTTGATGCTCGTGTGATAACTGTTGTTGTACGAGAATTCGATAAGTGGTAAGTGGGTATCCCACGCCTTCCCGAAGTCGATCACACAGGCCCGCAACATATCCTCCAAGGTTTGGATAGTCCTCTCACTTTGTCCGTCGGTCTGTGGATGGTAGGCTGTACTCATGTCCAGCCTCGTTCCTAGGGAGCTTTGTAATGACTGCCAGAATCTCGAAGTGAATCTACTATCTCTATCTGAGATAATAGATATAGGAACACCATGCAGTCGTACAATCTCCCTAATGTATGTTCTGGTGAGCTTCTCCATCCTGTCGGTTTCTTTGATGGGTAGGAAGTGTGCAGATTTGGTCAATCTGTCGACGATGACCCAAATGGTATCAAGTCCACCCGTTGTCTTGGGTAACTTGGTTATGAAGTCCATAGTGATCCGCTCCCACTTCCACTCAGGTATCTCCGGTTGTTGGAGTAGACCTGACGGTTTCTGGTATTCAACCTTGACCTTCGCGCAAGTAAGGCATTTACTTACGAAGGTAGCAATCTCTGCTTTCATGTTAGGCCACCAGTATAACTTCTTGAGATCCAGATACATCTTATCTGAACCTGGGTGGACGGAATATCGAGTATTGTGCGCTTCCTTCATGACCAAGTCTCTGAAGCCACCGTGCTTCGGTGTCCAGATCCGGTCCATGAGATATAAGGCTCCGTCACCCTTGGCTTCCAGGTTCTTATCCATTCCTCGTAGGGATTCTCCCGCTACATTTTTAGGTTTCAAAGCTTCGAGCTGAGCCTCCTTAATTTGTGCGGATAGATGCGAATGGATAGTCATTGTTAGTGACTTGACTCTTCGACCAGAATATTCTTTCCGACTTAGGGCGTCTGCTACTACGTTGGCTTTACCCGGATGATAACGAATTTCGCATTCGTAGTCATTGAGTAGCTCAACCCACCATCATTGTCTCATGTTGAGCTCTTTCTGGTTGAAGATGTGTTGGAGGCTTTTGTGGTCGGTATAGATGGTACTCTTCGTACCATACATATAGTGTCTCCAGATTTTTAGGGCGAACACAACCGCTCCTAATTCGAGGTCGTGCGTAGGCGATGACCTTACCTCGTGTGTCTTCAGCTGTCTTGAGGCGTAGGCGATGACCTTACCTCGTTGCATCAGAACACAGCCGAGCCCTTGGTTGGATGCATCGCAGTATACCACGAAGTCTTCTATCCCTTCGGGGAGGGACAGTATCGGTGCGGTGCATAAGGCTTGCTTCAGAGTTTGGAATGCCTTCTCTTGTCTCTCTTCCCAGTCAAAGGCCACGCATTTCTAGGTCAATGTAGTCAGGGGTTTCGCGATTCGAGAGAAGTTTTGAATGAACCTGCGGTAGTAGCCAGCGAGGCCTAGAAATTGACGAATTTCTGTAGGCGTCTTTGGTGCTGACCAGTTCTCAATGGCTTTAATTTTGGAAGGGTCCACGTGGATTCCTTCTTTGCTCACCACATGTCCTAAGAATTCGACTCTTCGGATCCAAAATTCGCACTTAGAGAACTTCGCGTATAGCTTCTCCGATCGTAAGGTTTCCAGGACTTGTCGTAGATGATTGCTATGCTCTTCCTTACTTCGAGAGTAGATAAGTATGTCATCAATGAAGACGATGACGAACTGATCCAAGTAAGGACGGCATACCCTATTCATCAAGTCCATGAATACTATGGGCGCATTGGTCAGTCCGAACGGCATTACTACGAACTCGTAGTGTCCGTAACGAGTTCGGAAGGCTGTCTTCGGAACATCCTCCTCAAGCACTCGCAACTGGTGATACCCGGACCTCAGATCAATCTTGGAAAAGTAACTCGCCCCTTGCAGTTGGTCAAATAAATCGTCTATGCGAGGAAGAGGGTAACGATTTTTGATCGTAAGTTTGTTGAGTTCCCTGTAATCGATGCACATACGGAACGATCCGTCTTTCTTCTTTACGAACAAGACTGGTGCTCCCCAGGGTGAGAAGCTTGGTCTTATGAAGCCCATGCTGAGCAGTTCGTTAAGTTGACCGGACAGTTCTTGCATCTCAGCAGGCGCTAGACGATAGGGCGATTTGCCTACGGGGGTAGCTCCTGGGATTAAGTCGATTCGGAACTCGACTTGTCGTTGCGGAGGTAAACCTGGTAGCTCTTCTGGAAAGATGTCGGGGAAATCGTGTACTACGGGGAAGTCTTTTAGGTCTTTCGTTTTCTGGTTCGTGTCGACGACGTGTGCAAGGAACGCGTGATATTCCTTACGCAAGTACTTTTGGGCTTGAATACTTGAGATGATACGGAGGCTCGTACCGGGTTTGTCTCCGTAGATCAACAAGGTTTCGTTATTTGGTAGGTTCAGACGGATTGCTTTGTCGAAACATAGAATATCGGTACGATGGAGACTCAACCAGTCCATGCCCACAATGACATCGAAGCTCTTGATTGCTACTGGTATGAGGTCGATTGGAAACGAATGGTTATCTAGTGTGAGGGTACAACCTATGTAGATTTCATTAGAACTCTCTGTCTTTCCGTTAGCCATTTCTACGACGAAGGTTTCTTTTAGTGGTTGCGGTGATTGTTTAAGTAAGTGTTTAAAGTTTTGGTTTACGAAACTCCTCTCTGCCCCACTATCAAATAGGATACAAGCATAAGAGTTATCGAGAAGGAACGTACCCGTGACTACTGTGGGATCTGCTACTGCTTCATTGTGGCCAATAGCAAGTAGCCTGCCTACTTCTCCCGTATTCCCAGCCTTTGGACAGTTTCTTTTGAAATGTCCTACCTCGCCACAGCCGTAGCAGGCCTGGATTACTCCCGAACTGGGGACCTGGGAAATGGGTTTGGGTGGTGTTCGGCAAAACCGGGCGGTATGGCCCTTCCGGTCACAGTTAGTGCAGTGCATTTCCCGGCAGGGGCCGTTGTGATGGAAAGAGCACTTGGTGCACTTGGGTAGACTCCCTGTATATGTTTTGGCTGGTACAGGGGCAGTAGGAGTAGTGGCAGCATGGACCGCCACCGTTTGTTGGTTCCTTGAAGAGGATTGGGCTGTTTTACCCTTCTTTCGGTCCCACTGCTTCCTTTTGTTGTCGGATGTCTTGGTCGGTGCAATGGCAACCGTTGTGGTTGCTGATGGAGTGTAAGGAACTTCATGATCAATCAACCTTTGGGCCAATTCCTTGGCACTGTCAAAGGTCGTAGGGTGTGACGCTAGGACGTTCCCTCGATACGGGGGCACTAAACCCCAGATGTATCTTTCAATTTTCTTTCCTTCGGTGGGTACCATGTTAGGACACAGAGTCACCAGGTCGCAAAACCTGGCTGTATAAGCCACTATGTCAGTCCCTTTCATTTTGAGGTTCCAGAGTTCCTCCTCGAGTTTCTAAATTTCGCCCCTAGGGCAGTACTCCCTTGTCAGAAGGTCTTTCAGTGTGTCCCAGCCCATGGCGTTGGCTGTTACTAAAGAGAGTGATTTGACATGGCCATTCCACCATGTCAAGGCCCTTTCAGTGAAGGTGCAAGCATCGAACTTTATCTTGCTTTCTTCGGGGCACGAGCACATCTCGAAGATGGCGTCAGTTCTTTCGATCCATTGGGATAGTGCAATGATCCCTCCGGTCCCATTGAAGAATGTTGGTTTGCAGCTCATGAAATCCTTATAGGTACACCCCTGTGTATGTGGGTGGATTTCACCATGTCTAGCGTTGGTGCCCATTCTGGCTCCACTTGCATCGCCAGAATTTATTTGGGCCATAGCTGCAGTCAAAGCTGCGGTTACAGCTGCCTGAAACATCACCTCATCAAACTGTTGCGGAGGAGGTGGTGGTAGTGTTTGGCTTGCAGGCGTGTTTCTGGTCGGACGCTTGCGAGGAGGCATCTTTTACTGAAAATTTATAAAGATGAGGACAATAGTAAGTATCGATTGTAAGTATGAGGAGATTGTTTCATGGACTAAATCGCCATAGTCCAATTGTTAGATAGAAGCATATCTATAGAGTAGGAAAAACACAAGAGTAGGAACTTCTCACTAGATTAGATAACTGCCAAGATTACTGGTATTAATGATGTAAAATGTGTTCGGGAAAATGACCTAACAGTAGGTCTTACATCAAACCATAAGGGAAAATGTTGGCAGTTTAGAAGTCTAGTTAGAGTACTTTCAAAGTTAGGAAAGTTCACAGACAAGTGCTCTATAGAGCATAGAAAAGATAGGCTATTCCTTAATCAAAAGAGAAAGATGAGTTAACATCTTCAACCGGCGACGGGTATCCCTCGGACGAACCCTTAGGTCAGCCAGTTGACGTACAACTTCCTGAAGATGTCGTTCATGCGCTCTCTGACGCACTCGGAGTTCCATGACTTCGGCTCGGGATGCAGCCAGTTGCTGCTGTAGAGCCTCATTGGTCCTCCTAGTCCTATCCATAGCTTCTTCGAGTTGGCGGATACGGAAAGTGTTAAGGTTAGAGTTGGCGTCAATTTCCACAACTCTGCCGATGGCTGCATGGCTTTGTTCGACGTTCCTAGCAATCCTACGGACCATGATGAGCAATACTCGGTCAGCTGAACCTCCCTCGCTTATGTTGTAAAAGCTTCGATCTCCGTTGAAAGGTAAGGGCTGACCCTGTTCATCACTCCATCAATTCAAGGTTGTTGCCCACATGGGAGTGGGACCTTGAAATGCCGGACGGGGGTTGGGGTTTGGAGCTAATGGGGGTAGGTTGTTGACTTCTAGTTCAGAGTCAGAGCTATCCGAAAAGCCTTCTGCACGGTGATCATCCAAAGGGATTGGGTGATCATCTTCCGGCTCGTCATCAAGCCATCCTCCAATGCCTTGGTTGGGATAGTACGGATCGCCAGGGAGATGAAAGCCAGCCATGCTATCTACGCGAGAATGGGGAAAGAATAGTTAATAGACGTACTAATCTAAGATACTTATAAGATAATCGTTATTAGTTGATTCAATACTTGCATAGTGCATACCAATTACAAGCAACCGAAACAGGATAGACCTTCGAATAAGTTACCCTAACTCTAAATCCACAACCAAACAAGGAACAGGAAGTAAAGCAAAGATCACAGATTCTAAGTCTATAGCGCCTTAGTCACATGTAACTTTGGCGTACCCACTTAGCAACTATTGTCCTACTAGTAACGACCTTTTTAGTTCTCACATATGTAATTCATAGTAATGCAGAATACTCCTATAGTATTCTTGTTCTAATGTTCTTGTAGTAGTGTGGGTAAGTTTTTAGACTTGTTGCAACACCACAACCATTCTTAAGCACAGCTAGTCACTCCTCGGGAAATGTAGTTGATCAGGCTACATCCCCCAATATTTGACTATATGTCTCTAAGCCTAATCGTGTTGTCCAACAATGTTAATACTTTTGTTCTGTTCTAGTATGATACTGACCTTGGTATAAAAATATGTATATATATACTTAGTTAAATATTTTATTATTTAAAAGTATATATTCTTGGTCAGAGTGTTTTGATCCCGATGTGTTTATAGTTTGTATATCTTTTATGGGTTGATATACTTGATTCACTATAAACAGTGCTCTGATACCAATCTGTCACACCCCAAAACCGAGAACGGCAGAATACGTTCTGGGGTGGAGGACGTCATGTACAGTATCATAACAATGCATAATAGTAAGGACAAGCAACAACATCCATTGCATTAATATAATAATTGTAATACAAGCGTGTTCTGTACAGTTTTAAGACACCAAAAGTATAATCAAAATAAAAGAGGAGTCTCGTATGTGCTCCATCTTCTCAAAAGCTGCATCTGTACCTGTCTACGGATGACCTGAGAATACAAGTTATTTTGAAAGCGAGTATCAGCATTTTAATGCTGGTGAGTTCATAAGTATTTAGTGTCATTGCTTGTATAAAAATGTTTACAATAATGTAGTATAATAACTGACTTCAATGTTTGAAAATAGTATACTCCCTAGAAAACCCTATGTTTTCCAATAAAAGTAGTCTTCTACCAAGACCCGGTTGTTGCGTGTTTGATCCTTTGAAAATGTAAAAGTTTTCCCAGTGAAACTATTAGTATGAAAATGTAGTTTTAAACTTCATTTACGTAAAGTAATTGGGAAAAATAGTGTTTTACCCCAGCAGTGGCACTGCCGACTAAATGAAGTAAAATGCAGACTCCAGGTAGTATTAAATGTACAATACACCTCGGGGAGCCTGTTTGGCCTTTAATTCTTAATATGTAATTAAAGGTTTGAATGTGAACTCGTATGTAACCATGCTGATTGACGATCGAATAACTGATGACCCTCCGAGTCATATGCAGTGATGTGACATTTTGTCACCCCTTGGCCTTTCGGCTGGGACTGTAGCTAGCAGTCAGGATGTGGGAGTGTCTGCCCGTATAGATCTATACACACAATGCCCGCTCTCCCTCCAGGAGACTCTGGTTACACGGTGATACCACTGTGAAGTGTCGTATCGAGAAGTAGTATGTCACATTCTAATTATAGTGTATTCTCTTGTATAATGTATAATGTATTTTCTGGTATAATGTATAGAGTGTTCCCTTGTATAGTATATAGTATTCTCTTTGTATAGTATTTAGCATGTATTGACTCATAACCGTACTGACTCTGATAGGTGTCACTGTAATAGAAGTAACGAGTAATAATCCTTAACTATACCTATTATAGTTAAATAGTAATGTTGGTTGCATGTCTCTGATACACAAGGTACTGAACTGAAGTGAAGACTTTTATATCCAACACAAATATATATGATATATAACTAAGAATTCAACGACAATCGGACAAATAACAAAATACCCTAAGTCCACAACCAAACAAGGAACAGGAAATAAGGTGAGCTATCAGTCCTAAGTCCTTCAAGTCTTACTTATATAAATATATTAGTATAGATATAGGTTTGAAAATAAAGCAAGTTTAATTTGAAAGCAGAAGCAAATCTTGTAGTCTGTTCTAGTTATTAATCACATATGATTAAAGCAATAACTAGAAATATTAAACTTGTATTCCCCCCCCCCCCCCCCGTAAAAGCATTTAAAATCATTTAAAAGGTTAATTAAGGGGTATGAGCTCACCTGTAGTGAGTGGAGTGGATGGAAGTGTCGGGTAGGATGCTAGGTGTCAAATGAGGACTTGAACACACACGCGGATCCTATGTAACATGGAGTGATACATAAAGGTATCTAATTAGTTATTTAATCACTAATTAAGCAAGTAAAGACACTCTAATGTATGAAAACACTTTGTTTTAAGTGCTAGGAGTGCTAAGGGTTGCATCTAAGGAGAGTATGGCCTCACATTGGAGTTTACTCCTCATTTGGTAGTCCTTATGTGTGTTTACGGTTCCTGGACCATTTCCCCCATGAGTTTACAGCCGTAAACTCATGGAAATGGTGCATTTGTGTGTTTCAAGGTCCTATATCTCACAAGGAAAGGTTCTAAGTTCGAAACAAAGGCTTAGGAAGTGGTTAGGGCACAAAAGGACCCTTCATTGGAGTTTACGGTCGTAAACACTTGGGTTTATGGTCGTAAACCCATGAGTTTACGGCCGTAAACTCATGTATGCCTCAACCTTTTCGTGTTTTGGTGTTTCTAGCTCATGCATGCAAGTTTCTAGCCCTTTATCCAAGCATTTGAAGGTGTTAGGGGCATCAAAACACCATTTGGGGGTGTTTACGGTTTTGGGAGATCGCCAAACCGTAAACACATATGTTCTTGGGGATTTTAATGATTTTCCAAGGGATTAACAAGTATAGTAAGTAAGTAACTAGATAGGAAGGGTACACTTACTTATATGAAGCTTGTAAGAGTGATTAGAGCCAAAAAACACTAGTGTGTGTTCTTGGTGTTCTTGGTGTTCTTGGTGTTTTGAAGAACACTTGCAGATCTAAGTAAAAACCAAGAATCCATGGATGAAATGATGTATAAACACTAGATTAAGTGTTGTATGAACGAATCTAGGAAGGAAACACTTACATTTTGGCGGATTTGAAGAAATGAACTTATGATACTTGAGAGAAAAAGCTTGGTGTTCTTCAGGTGGGAAGTGGAAAATGAGGAAAAGGTGTGTAAACTCATGCTATATGCATGAGTTCTTGGAGAAATGGTGTTTACGGCCCAAACACCTCTTGTTTGGCCGTAAACACCTTGCTAAGGTGTTGTTTGTTTTGTTTGTTACACATCACTAATAACGACACTTCCTTTTATTAAATCGTTTGACGAAAATAAAATAAAACACCCAAACGGACTTTAATCCGACCAAAAATGTACTGAAATGTTTTTGACTATTATTTGAAGTGTTTGACTGTAGAAATTATACAAATGAAAATTTCGGGTTGTCACATGGAACCTCGATGGTTGTCACTAGATCCAGAGTGGAGCTTTCCCCCTCAACCGGCGAGGTGGAAGTATTGAGTGACACATCATCAGATAGAGTTGGACCAAAAACTTTGGCATGCTGCTGTTGAGCTTCCGGAGACACAAGAACTTCGGAGAGTGGAGCAGTCTCTACGGGGTGGAAAAGATCATCATAGTTTAATTCAAATATGTCTAGGGGACCCGAGGAGGCTGGGATATCACTTTCCGGGATTGCTTTGGTTTCATTTGAAGGGGCAGTGTTGCGGACGTAATAGTCATGGAATTTGACGTCGAAGCTTTCAACTATTAGTCTTGTGCGTCTGATGAGAACCCGATAGGCTAACTTGTTTGTTGAATAACCAAGGAAAATGCCTTCATATGACTTTGATGCAAATTTGTTAAGATGATCCTTGTTATTGATCACAAAACATCTACACCCAAAGATGTGAAAGAATCTGACATTTTGCTTGCGATTGTTAAGGCCCTCATACGGAGTTTTGTTGAGACGCTTGCAGAAAATGCTTCGGTTTTGAACAGTGCATGCTGTGGCCACTGCTTCGGCCCAGAAGTAGAGAGGAAGTTGTGCGAAGTTGAGCATAGATCTGGCTGCTTCTACCAGAGTTCGGTTTCTTCGCTCTACTACTCCATTCTGCTGTGGTGTGTAAGGAGCTGAGAAATTGCGACTGATGCCTTTTGAAACCAAGAAACTGTTTAGAAGATGATTAGTGAACTCGGTTCCATTATCACTTTGGATGTGGCGCACTGGTAATTTGATTTGAAGTTCGATTTCTTTGATAAAATTGATCAGCATCTGCGAAGTTTCGGATTTGAGTCTCAGGAAGAAGACCCAAGTGAAACGAGTGAAGTCATCGACTATAACCAGTATGTATTTTTTGTGGTAGAGACTGGCTACGGTAGATGGACCACATATATCAATATGTATGAGTTCCAGTGGTTCAGAAATTGAAGAATCAATTACCATAGGATGGCTTGCTTTTGATTGTTTGCCACATTCACAGGCTGAGCAGAGGGTGTCGTTGTTGAATTTGAGAATGGGAAGACCTCGGACGAGTTCTCCGGTGACCAGATTGTTGATATACCTGAAGTCAAGATGGGCTAGCTTACCGTGCCATAGCCAGCTGACTTCGGATACTGCTTTGGACAAAAAGCACAGCTGCAGTTTCCCAATGATCAGCGAAACGTCCAAAGGATACATGGTCCCTTCGGACTTGGATTTGATCAAACAGGTACTTCTATCGCTTGTCATTATGTAGTAGTATTCATTATCAAATTCAACCCTGTGGTCTGCTTTACACAGTTGGCCTACACTGATGAGATTGTGTTTAAGACCTTCTACGTAAGCTACCTTTTGAATAGAAAAGTTCCCTGTAGTAAGCACACTATAACTCGGATTATTCCATTCACATTGTTTCCGAATGTGACGTTTCCACCATTGCAAATAGGCCTGAAATCCCGAAGGTACTCTAACCTTTTGGATATGTGCAAGAGCAGGCACTATCTATTAACCACTCCTCTTCTTGATCCTCCTTGCACATTTCATGAAAATTACACGGTTAGTTTGGGCACCCAAACAAGTTTGGAGCCCGAGGCGACTGGTGGGTTTTTCAAATATGCATGAATCGAGGCTGCAGGGACAGGTTTTATGTCAATCTTGAGACCTAAACCTAGGTGTTTGTGAACTTTTGTCACACCCCCAAACCAAGGATTGCGGAAACGTCCGGGAGTGGCGGACTTCATGTATAGTATCATGACAACGAGTATAGTAGTGATCAAAGCAAATACAACCATCATAAATATAATTGAAAATTTTACACCATAGTATGAGTTTACATGTTTCAAATTCAATTACACTATGATGACAAAATGAAATGTTTGACGCCTTAGCGTCCCATCCTCAAAAGCTGCGGGTTACCTGTTTTACTGATTTCCTGAGAATACAAGTATTTTCGAAAAAGTGTCAATAATTAAGTTCGTGAGTTCATAAGCTTTTGGATGTAGAGTTTGAAAAGCTTTGTTTGTAAATGTAATGTATACTCAAGAAAAATCCGATATTTTTCCTTATAAAATGTTATGTAGTCTTAAATCCCAAGACCGAATGTATGTGTGTGTGTTTCATACTTGTAACGTGTTTGTAAATGTAATGTATACTCAAGAAAAATCCAATATTTTCCTTATAAAATGTTATGTAGTCTTAAATCCCAAGACCGAATGTATGTGTGTGTTTCGTACTTGTAACGTGTTTGTAAATGTAATGTATACTCAAGAAAAACCAATATTTTCCTTATAAAATGTTATGTAGTCTTAAATCCCAAGACCGAATGTATGTGTGGGTTTCGTACTTATAACGATGTATGCAGTTTTAAATAGATAAAAAACCCCCTTTTTAAGGTAGAACTTCCCGTAAACTTGAAATGTCGTTAACTCCCTATGTGAGTCACTATAACCATACTATGACTAAATGAACCTGTTACAACATTTTTCAGGCATCGGAATGTTATGACATTTGTCACCCGTAGACCTACAGGTCCCACTGTAGCTAGCAGCAAGGTGTGGGGTGTCAATCCCAATATAGATCTATATACAATTATCACCCTATCCCTACAAGAGACTCTGATTATAACTTACAGGAATTTTAACCCATACTCTAAGAGTACAATGAAGAATTGTCTCACAATTTACGTTAACGAGTTTACGTGTGGTTTGAATGTAAAACATTTTCTGTGGTGGAAGTAAATCCCCTTTTATGTAGTATGTTTGTAATGTAAAATCCATAAACTATACCTATTATAGTTTATTGTATGTGTTCGAAGTGAATGAAAACCCTTATCATGAATGACTAATTTCTGTTTATGATGTTAAACTAACAAGAAATACATTCAACATTTAGAAACTTATTGTTATACACTTTGCTCAACATGTTACAAAGTGTTGTTAATATTGTAAGCTGTTTAACTAGTTTTTAACTTTTCTGCACTGTTTTAGAAAAATCACAGAAAAATCATACGAAGTCGAAAACTGAATCCGTAAACTTTGAGAGTTTAGAAAATGTGTCTAGTTTGTTCATAATTTTTATTATGATTTTTAGTGGTCTCTAACTTTTGTGAAAATGTTCATATTCAGAGACTGGTCCGAATTCGTTTCTGAAATGATAGGCAGTTTTGTAAAAATCTCCATAAATTGTAGAAAAATCGTATAGAGATGTGCAAGTAGTCGTTAGGAATGTATAAACCTGAAATATTTGCACCTTGTACAGTTTTGAAAACTAAAAAGTTTAAGATGTTCAAAACAGTCTGTGGATGGAAATAAACTTTCCTGATGAATGCTGATGTTTTAGTTTAGTTATGTTTTTGGTGTTATAACTTGTATTCCCCCTCCCCCTAAAACTTGAAGAAAACCTGAAATGTAGGGGTATAAACTCACCTTGACTGATTTCGTGGGATGGATGTTGAAGAAAAGAAGTTTCCAACTCAAGAACACTTGGAAGTTTGCTTGAAGATTTGAAGATCCTAAGAACAAATATGTCGATATTTGTGTAAGAAATTCATGATTTGAGTGAAGGTATGTAAAATATTCAAGGGTAGGATGAAGATACATACCAAGAGTGAGGAAGAAGGCTCAAGATTAGCCTTGGATTTTCGAGTTCTTGGAGAGAGAGAGAAGGTGAGAGAGAAGTGTGTTAGCTTTTGGTGGAAGTGAATGAGGTCTAGAGGATGTGAGAGTTGCATTGACTCTTTGGGTGAGTTTTAATCAAGGAAACTTGTTCAAGAAGGGTGAGGGTACAATGAGTAGACTAAGGCTGATGTGAATAGTGACATAAAGCATGAACAGTAATCTGCAAGTGTCATAACTTTATGGAAAAAGTCAATGGGCAACTTTTTGTACTTTAAATTTGTCCTCAACAATAGTAGGGATTTTATCTTAGAAATCTTTTAAGATATGCAAATATTATGATATTAGAAGGTTGAAAATAATAAAATATGGATTTATATGAAAATCCTGCGTTAAAATCATCAAAAACGGGCTGAAAACTCGAAGGTGGTCGAAAACCGGGTAGAAGGAAGCGAACCTGCGAATATCCAAGGTCAGGACCGAAGGTTCGGCCCAATGAGGTTAAGAACCAAAAGTGTGTTCGGTCTTAGAGGGAGTTGCGTTGCAAGGATAGGGACCGAAGTTGGAGGGAACCGAAAGTAGCTGAACCGGATGTGAGTCTCGGACCGAAGGCTGATGAACCGAACCGAAGGTGAGTATCCATACCGAAAGTGAGTTCGGTCCTTAGGTGGCTTCGGTCCAATGGGCAGTTTCGGTCCTAATGGAGCTTCGGCTCCGAGAGGTTCGGTCCTTATGGGTTCGGTTCCTAAGGGTAGTTTCGGTTATAAATGGCTGTTTTTCAATTTAAATTCTCGATTTGAGTGATTTTTGACTAAGTTAAAGGTCAGGATGCCCCGGGTGATTATAAAAAGTTAAAAGAGATTTTGAGAGAGATTTGGGAGAGATTTTGTGAGAGACATCGTTTGTGACCTTCGTGAGTGTTTAGCTTTGAAATGCAAGTTTTGTAAACCTCGTTATGCCTGTTATGAGTGTTATACGCCCTCGTAAGGTATGTAGTTGTGTTTTATCGAGTCGTTACATCACTTATTCTGATTAGGGCATAGATTTCCAGAACACATGAAACCTCTAAGCGATACTTTGTATTAAGATGGTGTGTTGTACAATAGAAAACATATTGTAAAACCTAATATACAACGGTTAGATGAGTTGAACGGTTTGACTTGTTGACTTTATCTGACTTTGTCTTGACCAAAAATTGACGGTTGTCACATCATCCCCCCGTTAGAAAGAATTTCGTCCCGAAATTAGCATTTCGACTGGGACTTCATGCGTTGGGGACAAGATGTGGGTATTTTTGTTTTATTTACTCTTCGCGTTCCCAGGTGTACTCGGGTCCTCGTTTAACGTTCCAACAGACCTTCACGATGGGAATGTGACTTTGTTTCGTTCTTTTGATCTCTCGATCCATGATTTCAACCGGTTCTTCTACGAAGTGGAGGCTCTCGTTGATTTTGATTTCGTCGAGTGGTATCACAAGAGTCTCGTCAGACAGACACTTCTTTAAATTTGACACGTGGAAGGTCGGATGTACATTATTAGGTTCTTGTGGTAGTCGAAGTTTGTATGCCACTAGGCCAATCCTGGCAAGGATTTCAAACGGCCCAACGTACCTTGGATTTAGTTTCCCACGTTTATCAAAATGTATCATTCCTTTTCATGGTGAGACCTTCAGTAGTACTCGCTCACAAACCTGGAATTCCAAGGGTTTACGTCGCTTATCTACGTAGCTCTTTTGTCGATCTCGAGATGTTTTCAGTCTTTCCCGTATTTGGACGATCTTTTCCATCTTGTGGGTTTCCTTAATTGGCAGGAAGTGTGAGGATTTGGTCAATCTCTCGACGATTACCCAATTGGTATCAAGACCACCCGCTGTCTTGGGTAACTTAGTTATGAAATCCATGGTTATCCGCTTCCACTTCCATTCGGGTATCACCAGTTGTTGTAGTAAATCCGAAGGCTTCTGGTATTCTACCTTGACCTTGGCAGAAGTCAGACACTTGCCCACATAGGTGGCGATTTCGGATTTCATATTTGGCCACCAGTAGAGTTTCTTAAGGTCCAGGTACATCTCTTCCCGAACCGGGGTGTGTAGAGTATCGAGTTTTGTGTGCTTCGTTTATGATGATGTCTCTGAATCCCTCGAACTTCAGTATCCAGATCTGATTCATGAGATAACAAGCTCCGTCGTCTTTGACTTCTAGGTTCTTATCCATTCCTCTTAATGCCTCACCTGTCACATTCTCTGTTTCCAAGGCTTCTAGCTGAGCTTCTCTGATCTGTGTGGACATGTGTGAATGGACTATCATTGATAATGACTTTACTCGATGGCCCTAGTATTCCTTTCTGATCGGGGCATCTGCTACTAGATTGGCCTTGCCCGGATGATAGAAAATCTCATACTCGTAGTCATTTATTAGTTCTATCCATCGTCTTTGCCTCATGTTAAGTTCCTTTTGGTCGAGGATGTACTCAGGAGCTCTTATGACCGGTGAAAATTGTGCATTTTTGCGCCGTAGAGGTAGCCCCTCCAAACCTCTAGGGCGGATACTATTGCCCTTAGCTCGAGGTCATGTGTGGCCTAGCCGACCTCGTACGTCTTTAGTCGTCTTGAGGCATAAGTAATGATTCCTCCTCGTCGCATCAACGCACACTCAAGGTCTAGGTTCGTTTCATTGTGATAGGCCACCAGGTCTTCGGCTCCTCCTGGTAAGGATAAAATCGGAGCACAGCACAAGGCCTGCTTTAGTGTTTGGAGCGTGTTTTCTTGCTTCTCTCTCTAAGTGAATTTTTGATCCCCGCTTGTCGTTCCAGCGGATTTTCACCATCTCGTCTGTTATTTAGATCGGTAGGGAACGTATGGGTTCGGTTTGCTTGACTAGACTCATTCGAATGGTAGAACGTCCACTCGTAGTCCAGGGTGGCTTTGTCCCGGAGTTCATGGTAGGACTCATACCTGGTCCATCTATCATTATCTCGTGCATACAGGTCGTATATAATTAAGATTGGTAAGACAATCGGATGGGTGACTCTGCCCCTAAGTCCACAACCAGACAAGGAACAGAAAATGGGGCGGAAACACACATCCCACGTTCGTAGAATCTTAATTATATACCGCCCTCGCTTATACACATAGTAGTGATAGGTTAACCGCATTCGTCGCAAGTCTCCGTGCTTGATCTTGACCTGCTATACGAGTGATATTCTCGAAGGGTCTGATGGAAATACTTTGGAAAGGTTTCGGAAGTTATAATACTCCTCCAGTGAGTGCTTCGGGGTTTCGTAACGAGTGATGACCCGAAGGTCCGTGTCGGATTGGTGGTTATGAGAGACGAGGGTTTCGATATTTAGTTGGTTAGGCGAAGGGTCTTCTCGTAGCAAATGCAATTGGTATGGTGAGGACCAAACCAATCCATATCGAATTACGTCATCGGATCTTCCTAGTAAAACATGTGTTAAGTTGTATTCGAACGAAATATTTGTTAGGGAGATAGAACATCATGTGCTTCTTGTTAGTACGTTCTGCGTTGGTCGGTGTTATTATTACTATAGATGATTCGAATTGCAGCAACTAATATTGATAGTAAATGTGTTCTGATAGCTAGCGATGATACTTCATATTATGATCCCTAATAGGTCTCTCTATGATCGCTCGATGTATATAAGTGTTTTGATTTGATTGAAAGAGAGAGTATTTTAACTACTCTTTAAAAGACGGTAATCTTAGCAACATACCACGTACATTACAAACATATGGTACTTAAATGTTCTTGTTTTTGAAACATTCCCAAAAGTCCTAAGAAGGTTCCTTGCTGCTTCTGTTGGTTCGGTTGTCACACTCCTCCTGCCCCTTCGTCATTCCTCTCGGTTAGACAGTCCCACTTGAAGTGTCCCGTTTCACCGCATAAGTGGCATACTGGGCTCACACTGGCATTGGTGTACGTGGTGATGTGTCGGGCCGGTGTCCTACAGACACAGACAATGTGTCCTTTCTTGTGGCAGTTCTTGCAATGCAACTCTCGACATGCTCCGGTGTGATGGAAGTTGCACTTATTACATTGAGGGAGGATTCCGGCATATTGACCGGTACTGTTTGGAGCGATAGATGTAGTGGCGGATGTTGAGGCAGGTGTCGTGACTGCTGTTGTAGTCGCAGAGGCCGCCACAGACTGTTGTCTTTTAGCGAGTTTTTGAGATAGTTTTCGCTCCTTTGTGTTCCAAAACTTTCGTTTCCTACTCTTAGGTTTGTGGTATGAGGCGTCTTTGTTGGTAGACACCCACTGGTGTTCTTGATTGTTACTGCGGTTAGTATTGCCGACACCGCCTTCGCCTCCGCTGGCGTTGTTAGCATTAAGTTGCGCCATGATGGTTGTCACGGCCGCCGTGGCCGCAGCTTGAAAAGTAGCAGAGTCTATCTACAAGATTGGTGCCTTGCTTGTTGGCTGGTTACCTCCTTGTGAAGACATAATCGTATCGTATGGCGAGAAACGATCTCATGAGTAGTGATGGTCATTATTAGTTATATTCTTACATTTTATATACATTATATATAAATCTCACACTTGGCTGTACTATTCTCAATGTTTATTGCTAAACATTTCTGAGATGGAGTTATGGTAGTGGACAGGAGTAGGTTTGTACGGGCGTTAAGTTTTACCCATCCTAGGATTATCCTTGCCCAAACACTCTTAGTTGGGGAGTTCTGATGGGGTTCGATGTATTGATGCTGGTATGATCACACCCTATAGGTCTACGAAGAAGGCACCTTTCAATCATAATGTTTAAAAGATGAGATGATAACGAGTCTTTAGAAATGGCTATACGTCGTGAGTTATCGAACTAAGTTTATCTTGGTTCTAAGTGTATCGTGTTCCGATTTTTATGGTGTTCTGAAAACAATTCATAATGAGAGTTTATATATAATAAACTTATGAATTTTTAGTAGTACTGTTCCAGATGAAATCTTGTAACTTGATCCATACTAGGCCCTTCCTACCACCACTTGATGCATACTCAGTTATATATAATTAAGACTTAATAGACCTTCGAATCTAATTGGTCTGCCCTAAGCCCACAACCAAACAAGGAACAGGATCTAAGGCGGATGCACCATTTCTGAGTCGATAGACTCTTTACTGTATATAACTTTATTGTATATACAAAGAAAAGGTAGATTAACCCTTAGTAACGACAAACATTGTTATGAATTTAGTAGTACTGCTCCCAATGAAATAATATGTGTGCCCATTTCATTAGTATGATTCTAGTATATATAGTTTTTAGAGAAAATTTTGAGCCTGATGCAGGTCTACATCACATCATCGCAAGGAAAAGTTCGGACAACAAATAATTCCCTCGACTAGTGTAATCACTAAATCGCAGGGTCGAGTCTATACATAGAAAAGAGTAGCACCAACGCATACTCATAAACCTAATCTACAAGGTCTTGTGAGTAGCATGAACTCTACTCACGACGATCCGTCCCCGGTGGTGCTTGAGGCGAAGTCGATGCGCCCCGTAGTTCTGACAACCTCCGCTTGGCTGCGACCACTCTCTCTTCGAGTGTTGAGTGCCTTTCCTGACATTCCTTTTCCTCCGCTCGAGCAGCAATAAGGTCCTTAATGAGTTGGTCTCTGAAATAGCAGTCTCTTTCTAAGTCTCTGGTATGTGAGATGGTAGTGTCCGTAGCAGCACGCAATTCCCGAACCTGATTTGCAGTCTCCCTGTTTTGGTCCCCGATGTTCGTGATCTGATGGGTCATCACCGGGAGGGCTCTTTCAGCCGGTCCCCCATGGTTGAGGTCGTAGTAACCTCGTTGATCGCCAAATGGTGATTGCTGTCGCTGTTGACGGCTCCACCTCTCGATCACTGTTGCCCAACGGGGCTTAGGCTCGTTGTAGCCAAAACGGTTCGCGGGCACCCTGGCTATTTAAGGAGGATTGATGACCTCTGGTTCCACTTCTGACTCTTCCCATTCGTCGTCTTCGGTCTCTTTCCTCTAACACCTCTTTGGGATTCTCTTCTGGTTCTTCTCCTAACCATCCACCTTTTCTCGGGTTCGGAAAGTAGGGGTTGCCTGGTAAGTAGAATCTTGCCATGATGTCCGTGCGAGAATAGGAGGGGTAAGAGTCATATAATAGTCATATTCCTAGAAATACTTATAGGGGTTTGATTCTCCTTAGTTACTTCTATAATGACATAGTGCATACCAGTTATATATTTAACAAAAGATATGATAGACCTTCGAATAAGTGATCATACTCTAACTTTAGCGTATCCACTCAGTGATTATAGACCTACTAGCAAGGATCTGTTTAGTTTTCACATAAGTTATAGTATCACAAAATACTCTTATAGTATTTTAAATGTTATGTTTGGTTCTTAGCGATTTTCTTGTATGGGAAGTTTTTAGGCTTGTTGCTCACTACGACCATTCCCCGGCATACATTAGTCACACCTCGGATAAATATAGTTGATCAGGCTACATTCATCCCAAGTCTGATTACATATCCCAAGGTCTACTCGTAGTGTCCAACTCCTCATTTTACTTTTGTATCGACCTAGATATGACACCATACTAGCATGTGCGCATGTATTCATACTTTTTAACAAGAAACTATTTGTTCCTAAAAGTATAGTTATTTGAAAATGTTAAATCAGAGACTTTTAGTCCCAGTGTATTTATAGTTTGTATATCTTATGTGGTTCGATATATACTTAGTTCACTATAAACAGTGCTCTGATACCAATCTGTCACACCCCCAAACCAAGGATGGCGGAAACGTCCGGGGGTGGCAGACTTCATGTATAGTATCATGACAACGAGTATAGTAGTGACCAAAGCAAATGTTGGATAAGGTGTCTAAGTCCATAACTTATTTGGTATATACTTGACCCGACCTGGCATGGTCCATTTGGCTTGCACTTCACCCAAACTGTTTATGGATAATTTTATGAGAATTGTATACTTACAATTTATTAATATATTATAAGTTATAATATATTAATATAAAGTCATGTTATTTAATTTGTTTTAATCTTGAATTAATTATGAATTAATTTAGTGATTAAAAGGAAGACTAATTAAATCATGGGCTATTATATTTATATGGTGTGGGCTAATACTCATTTGTTAATGGGCTAAGCTTATATGGAAGTCCATGGATGATCCATGGAGCTTTTAACCCATGGATCCTTGGAAAGGAAAAGACATGGGTTATTAGGGTTTCACCTTAACCATGCACACTATATAAACAAGCTCATGTTGCATGAAATAAAACCCTAATGTGTGTGTAAGAGTGGTGGCCAAAATCAAGAGTTAGTATACTCTCTCATACATTTTCCAAGTTTGTGGTGATTTGTGATTTCCATTTGAGGCATTCACATTATTGGTGCTTGGCTCTCAAACTCCAAGGAATCAACAATCAACAAAAGGTATGTAATTCATCTAGTTCTTTTATGGTTAAAAGTACCCCATGCCATGCTAGATAGGTTATAAACCTTGGAAAATAATATTTTGCATGTATCTTAGACAAACATAGATCCAAGGTTTAATAGGGTTGCATGTACACTTAGGAAGTGTTAGAATGCTCAAAACCCAGCAGTGGTATCAGAGCCTAGGCTTGTTTGTTTGATACTTGATGCAAAATAGTGATAAAAAGTTGATTTTTTGCTGTCTGACTGATGAACTCGCCGAGTCCATGGGGGGACTCGCCGAGTTCATGTGTAAACTCATCCTACTCGCCGAGTAGGTTCGTGCACTCGGCGAGTAGGAGCCTCAGAATGCAGATTTTCGACTTTTGCTGCTGGAAATGGACTAGAAACATTGCCCTAAACTTTTTTGGTGTTTTAAAACTTGTTTTAGTTGGTGTAATGGTAGTTCTAATCCATTTACAATAGCTTATATCAAAATTTCATGCTTTGTATGTGTTCATATAATTCTTGAAACTTTGATGATCATGTTCATGTTCTTATGAATTTAGAAGATGATAGGAATTATTTGCTGAATTGTTTAGGATTAATTCTTGATCATTTATGTGTTTTAATGGAGTCCATAATTTGTCCTCAAGTTATGGATATCCAAAGGTCACTTCTTTTAAACACACACTTAAAACACATAAGTTACATAAAATGAAGAGTCTTCATTTTTATGAACCTTTAATTCATAAGTTATGAAATGAAAAGTTTTGGATAGTTACAAAGCTTGCCCTCAAGTTTTGGAATTTGTAAAGTTTCACACACTTTAATAAACTTTAATTCCAAACCCTTAGAGTTTTAAAAGTTAAAATTCAACCCTTATACTATTTATAACATTAATGGTTAATTATTATATATATGTATAAGTTCAAGTCTATTTACCGTTAGTAGGCCTCATTCACGAAGCCGGTCTATAAGGGGGGTATAAGGTTGTTGCCTATAAAATGGCAACTTAATGGGTGTCCATTCTCACCCACCGCTTCCTTGATCGGTGGAGGGTCGTTAGCCGAACGGGTAGGACAATGACTTTAAATTCTCATTAAAAGTATAATGAATATTATAAAGTAACTAAACCTTTTATAAATTCCCAATCTTAGTTACTTTAGGAAAATGTGAATATGGTGCTAACCCATGAAATTCACACTTTGTACCTTACCAAGTCGTTGGTGGAGCGTGTGTGGTTAACCGGCACACTAACTTGGACTAGTAAGGATCACGAAGGGTGACTTAATGTTTATCATAGATCGGTGGAGCGTGTGTGGTTAACCGGCACATCGATTAGGTGATAATATTAAGGGTACCAAGTGAGTTTGCATGGTTATTCACACCTTGTTTTGTGATCCTCGGCATCCCAGTCACAAAACCTAAAGGGCACAATCGAGATTGAAACATGCCATTGAAAAGTTCAATGAATCTCAAAAGATCTAGGAGTTTCAAAT
The DNA here is from genome assembly GCF_052849685.1 of Lactuca virosa. NCBI lineage: Eukaryota > Viridiplantae > Streptophyta > Magnoliopsida > Asterales > Asteraceae > Lactuca > Lactuca virosa. The sequence goes on along the minus strand of NC_136434.1, from coordinate 150,391,671 downwards.
CCAATTAAAACCTAATAAATTATTTCGTTTTTCATGGTGGAAATTGGTGAATCGTCATTCACCTACCTTCAAATATTTTATAGCTTGGATTACGGCATCCCTCTTCCAAGTTATAAAATATTGTGTTGGGTCCTAGCCTTAATATTTCATATTGGGTGTTATATTAAGGACTTGAATCAACTAACTTGATTTTCTCCCATTGTAGATGTCTGGTTCAAACAACTATGATCTTCCCAAATCGCTTGAAACAAGCCTTCCTCTTGAAGATGATGTCCCTCAACATCATGCTTCACTCCCCCCCCCCCCACCTCCTCCATTTATTCTCCCTGACCTACAAGCCCAAAGACTTGAAAGGTTCAAGATCACTCAAGCTCTACTAGAAATGAAACATAAAGATGGAAGACCTGTGTGCACTCGTGTCTTAGGAATGAAGTCACACATAGACAGGTTGAGAATGTTGGGTGCTGTTATTTCAAGGAAGTTCGCTGCTGACTGGGTTCTTCAGTCACTTCCTGAGTCATATAGTGAGTTTATTAAAGACTACCATATGACAGATCCTGACATAACCCTAATAGATCTTTCTTATTTGCTTGTTGCTGCTGAATCAGCAATGATTTGGCGCAATGGTCAAGCAAATATTGATGGAAAATCTATTTCTCAAACTTCCATGGACATGGACAATGGTAACATCGGAAGTCCAGAAAAGCTTTCTCGTCCCAATGGAAGGGGATCGGCCTTGGTCAACCCGGTTGACCAAAAGGTAAAGGGAAAGGCTAAGTCTGTGATTGTCTCGTGTACCATTCCCAAAGAGTCTATATGTTTTTATTGTCATGAGAAGGGACATTGGAAGCGAAGCTGCCCTGAATATCTGAAATATTTGAAAGCAAGTAGAGACAAAATGTTTGACTCGGCTTCAGGTAAGTCCACTATCTAACTTTGTTAAAGTTCCTAATTGTTGATTCTTATTACATGATGTGACTAGGTTGCATCTTGATGTTTAGCAGGATCGAGCAAAAGGAAGGTTAAAATAAGAGTGTGTTGAATCTGATCACGAAGATGGATTTCTATCGCATGGTTCGAGGATCGGATTTTTGAGCTACTACTTAAAAGTTATGATAGATTGCTAGGAAATATGTAATATCATAGTTTTCATTTGAAGATGCATTGTAAGGAATATTTTTCCGCATTTTATAAAGAAATAAAAGTTTTGTTTAGTCCCCTTACAATGGCATTTATGGAAAATTGATGTTTGTATGTTTCTAGCAATATTGGAAATATGAGTTTGATTCTCTCATTTGTGGTAGTGTCTGAATTTACCAAATGAGGAAAGGTTCTCATCACCCAAGCTTCAGTTAGACAGAAACTTGGAATCATACAAGTTGTATTGTATGATGAATGAGAATTCTCATCTTTGTAAAATTAAGACTAATTCATTGATCACATGCATATGTGAGCCAATTGAAGGACTAAGGAGTTAGGCACACTGGGTGTGTGCTGGTCAAGGTCCACCACAAAGATCGATTCGTCATGATTTACTACAGATTAGTAAATAGGGTTATACTTATAAGGTTAAGTATAATTCTGTAACATTGGAAAAGTTTCAATGTATGGCAGAACGGATGAGAAGAATCAAATTTGGCAGAAAGATAAAAGTTTCTCAAATCTGAAAAGATGGGAGAGTACTTTAGTATCATGTTTTTATGATCATCTTAATGATTATGAAACCATATCACAAATTCATACTCTAAGGACATCTTAGTGCATTGTTATGACTAAGATGAGGGGTCATGAATTGTTGGAATGGTTAAAATCAAGAAGATGGATCATACATGGTTTTATGATCATCTTAATGATTATGAAACCATATCACAAATTCATACTCTAAGGACATCTTAGTGCATTGTTATGACTAAGATGAGGGGTCATGAATTGTTGGAATGGTTAAAATCAAGAAGATGGATCATACTTCGTTCCAAAACAACTCTTAGAGTCATAATCCAAGATTGTAACTTTGAGTGACATAAAGTAAGGTTTAAAACACTTATCAAATGTAGTGTAAAATGTTTTCTACTCCTGTACATTTGAAATTGGTAAGTTGTGATGTCTTGGATAAGACAAAGACCAACTAAGACCAATTGTGTGAAGTGTTTATCTTAATAAGAATCTGCACTATCCCTTGAATATTTGTTTTGTCAAGGAATGGTTCTTGACTAGGGGACAGTGGGAGTCTTAAAGATCCTGAAAGGATTTCAAGATTTAATCAAGAGTAAAACCTGAGTTTTATCACTAGCACACGACTTAAGGTTTGAAACCTATTAAGTTGACATAATTCTTGTTTATGTGTCTGTTCCTATTAAGTTGACTATGCATATGAGTTCTGTTAGTTCTAAACTGTGTGCATAACAGCTTGGAAGCATTGGTGGGCCTTGTGCTACCAGATGACAAGAAATTAAGATTGAACAAGTTCAATCCATGTAAGGCTGAATTTGTTACTAACCTTGTCTTGTGATTATGGTTTTGACAAATTCACATGGATAGGAACTCATACACCATAAAATCTAAGTGTCATAAGGTTTCTCTCCGATTCATGAAAATGATGGTGAGGAAATGCTTTCACTAAAAAGATTTTAAGTAGATAGCAATTGTTATGTTTGCATTCTCAAAGTCGTTAGTGGAGCGTGTGTGGTTAACCGGCACACTAACATGGACTTGTGAGAAATGGCAAAGGTCTAAACAATTAAGACTATTATTACGACATCCCTTTTCATAGTTCTGGAAATTGTTTAGACACACATGTGAGCTATCTAAGAAAGGGTGTACGAATCTAAATTTTAGAAGTCCAGCTGATTTCTAGAAATATGTCAGAGCTAGTGGGAGCATGAGTGTTATGCTGATAATCATCATGTTAGTGGGAGCATGATTATTATGTTTAGTGTTGCAAGTTAGCAATGTTAATTATAGAAAAACAAAAGTTTCAATTCGTAAAGTTGTAGGGGTTGAAAAAGTTGTTTTGCTATAATTAAGGGAGAGGAAATTATACTTCATTTCAATTCTAAAAGCTTAGATTGAGTTCTTAATCATCTTTAGTCAAGGATATATATATGAATTTTATGTTGGAATGGTTCAACATAAGGAAATTCTATATATATTGCGTTCTCAAATTCGATTATGATCACGACATCCCTCTTCATAATCGATTTTTGAAAACATGGAAAATAAAAAAAATATTGTAGCAAAAGACTGATCCAGTATCAGGTCTTTATGTGAGACATCGTGAATCGTGTCCCATATGCTTCGGGTATAGGATCGGTCACATGTGCTATAATATTCATCCGTTCTAAATTTTTCAAAATGCTTAGAGCATTAAGAGGGAAAAAGGAATAGAACCGGATATGACTAAAATGATTAAGCAATTGTCGAGGACAATCTAAGGTTCACCAAAGATTGGTTGCTCAGGGACAGTTGGAAGTATGATGTAAATTGTTGGAAAGGACCATATTGACATATTCTGAAAAGAGGTAACTCTTGTTCGGAAGTGATAGTCGAAATGGGACTATGGAAATGTCTCCATAGGTGGAAGTTGTTCAAACTGTGTAAGATTAGAAAACTTTTATGCAAGAAGGATGTTCAAAGCAATGTACTTTGAATATGAGAGTTCGTTTCCATAGAGTTGATCTCCTTTGGAATCCTCTGTAATGACTGATGACAAGGTTTTAGTGACCTTGTGCATAACCATTACGAGAGGATCACTGCATATAAGTTTAAAATCTAACAGTTTTTTTTTTTGGTAAATGGTAGGAATTAGGAATTCTTACATTTACAATAAGGATTTGGGATTGTGAAATGAGCATCATTGGAATCATGTTCAATTGATCTATTTCACAAAGTAAAGATCATAGACAAACATAGTGTGCATACTTGGAGTATGGCATAACTATTGTTTAGAAAAACAAAGTGTACATGCTAGGAGCATGGGACGACTGTTGTTTTTGTTCAAGTATTAAGTTGATTATTTGAAACATTATACAATGAATAATGTGTAATCAATATGGTGATAAATAAAAGGTGGTTTTATTTATATTCAAAAGGGTTCTGAGACCATATTGGATTCGATTATTATTGTGTTTCACTTTGCATGTTTTGACTTCCATAATAACTAGGTTATTCTTTCCGAATGATTAAGTTATTCAAACCATCCACAGTCGGTCATATGTTGGAAGTAGATATGAATCAAGACTGTCATGAGTTGGTTGTAGAGGTCTAAGATGTTGGACATGGCTACAACACTCATGAGTACTCATAAGTTATGAGTATTGGAATTAACCCACGCTCACTTGTATCACTTCATGGAATTTATCTCGAGTGATCGTGAGACGGTAATATCATATAAGTCTTCAAACCTAGAGATATGAGTTGTTACCTATGAGTTGGTTGTGCATTGATTGCACGTAAACGCATCAGTAACTTGATGTTATAAAACGTGCCTTTGTGTATAATTCAACAAGTAGTAGAAACAAGTATATGAGTCGAAGTTTATCTGTTCCTTCTAGTCCTTGGAGGATTAGAAGCGATATCTGGGCCCCTCGATGATTTTGTTTTGACCTATGTACCGGGCCCGGTCAGAACCTAATTGATGTGTTCAATTTAGTTCTTTGTCAAACAAATCGGAAATCGGGAAACAAACTGCTGGACAATAAGTACGACGTTGTTCCATGTATTTGTCCGGCTGATATCATGAGAGCAGAGGATTATATGATCACTTATCTAAAATGGCACTTCATAGTTCAACAGAGTTTTCGAGAGCTACGATTGCTGGTTGGTTCCTGAAGTAACATACGCAAATACAGTTATTAGACTTATCCAAGTGGGAGACTGTTGGATAAGGTGTCTAAGTCCATAACTTATTTGGTATATACTTGACCCGACCCGGCATGGTCCATTTGGGTTGCACTTCACCCAAACTGTTTATGGATAATTTTATGAGAATTGTATACTTACGATTTATTAATATATTATAAGTTATAATATATTAATATAAAGTCATGTTATTTAATTAGTTTTAATCTTGAATTAATTATGAATTAATTTAGTGATTAAAAGGAAGACTAATTAAATCATGGGCTATTATATTTATATGGTGTGGGCTAATACTCATTTGTTAATGGGCTAAGCTTATATGGAAGTCCATGGATGATCCATGGAGCTTTTAACCCATGGATCCTTGGAAAGGAAAAGACATGGGTTATTAGGGTTTCACCCTAACCATGCACACTATATAAACAAGCTCACGATGCATGAAATAACACCCTAATGTGTGTGTAAGAGTGGTGGCCAAAATCAAGAGTTAGTATACTCTCTCATACATTTTCCAAGTTTGTGGTGATTTGTGATTTCCATTTGAGGCATTCACATTATTGGTGCTTGGCTCTCAAACTCCAAGGAATCAACAATCAACAAAAGGTATGTAATTCATCTAGTTCTTTTATGGTTAAAAGTACCCCATGCCATGCTAAATAGGTTATAAACCTTGGAAAATAATATTTTGCATGTATCTTAGACAAACATAGATCCAAGGTTTAATAGGGTTGCATGTACACTTAGGAAGTGTTAGAATGCTCAAAACCCAGCAGCAAATACAACCATCATAAATATAATTGAAAAAGTTACACCATAGTATGAGTTTACATGTTTCAAAATCAATTACACTATGATGACAAAATGAAATGTTTGACGCCTTAGCGTCCCATCCTCAAAAGCTGCGGGTTACCTGTTTTACTGATTTCCTGAGAATACAAGTAGTTTCGAAAATGTGTCAACAATTAAGTTGGTGAGTTCATAAGCTTTTGGATGTAGAGTTTGAAAACCTTTGTTTGTAAATGTAATGTATACTCAAGAAAAATCCGATAATTTTCCTTATAAAATGTTATGTAGTCTTAAATCCCAAGACCGAATGTATGTGTGTGTTTCGTACTTGTAACGTGTTTGTAAATATAATGTATACTCAAGAAAAATCCAATACTTTCCTTATAAAATGTTATGTAGTCTTAAATCCCAAGACCGAATGTATGTGTGTGTTTCGTACTTGTAACGTGTTTGTAAATATAAGGTATACTCAAGAAAAATCCAATACTTTCCTTATAAAATGTTATGTAGTCTTAAATCCCAAGACCGAATGTATGTGTGTGTTTCGTACTTGTAACGTGTTTGTAAATGTAATGTATACTCAAGAAAAATCCAATATTTTCCTTATAAAATGTTATGTAGTCTTAAATCCCAAGACCGAATGTATGTGTGGGTTTTGTACTTGTAACGATGTATGCAGTTTTAAATAGCTAAAAACCCCCTTTTTAAAGTAGAACTTCCCGTAAACTTGAAATGTCGTTAACTCCCTATGTGAGTTGCTATAACCATACTATGACTAAATGAACCTGTTACAACGTTTTTCAGGCGTCGGAATGTCATGACATTTGTCACCCGTAGACCTGCAGGTCCCACTGTAGCTAGCAGCAAGGTGTGGGGTGTCAATCCCAATTTAGATCTATATACAATTATCACACTCTGCCTACAAGAGACTCTGGTTATAACTTACACGAATTTTAACCCGTACTCTAAGAGTACAATGAAAAATTGCCTCACAATTTACGTTAACTTGTTTACGTGTGGTTTGAATGTAAAACCTTTTCTATGGTGGAAGTAAATCCCCTTTTATGTAGTATGTTTGTAATGTAAAATCCATAAACTATACCTATTATAGTTTATTGTATGTGTTCGAAGTGAATGAAAACCCTTATCATGAATGACTAATTTCTGTTTATGATGTTAAACTAACAAGAAATACATTCAACATTTAGAAACTTATTGTTATACACTTTGCTCAACATGTTACAAAGTGTTGTTAATATTGTAAGCTGTTTAACTAGTTTTTAACTTTTCTGCACTGTTTTATAAAAATCACAGAAAAATCATACGAAGTCGAAAACTGAATCCGTAAACTCTGAGAGTTTAGAAAACGTGTCTAGTTTGTTCATAATTTTTATTATGATTTTTAGTGGTTTCTAACTTGTGTGAAAATGATCATATTCACAGACTGGTCCGAATTCGTTTATGAAATAATAGGCAGTTTTGTAAAAATCGCCATAAATTTTAGATAAATCGTGTGGAGATGTGCAAGTAGTCATTTGAAAGGTATAAACCTGAAATATGTGCAACTTGTACAGTTTTGAAAAATAAAAAGTTTAAGATGTTCAAAACAGTCCGTGAATGGAACTAAACTTTCCTGATGAAAGCTGATGTTTGAGTTTAGTTAAGTTTTTGGTGTTATAACTTGTATTCCCCCACTAAAAGTTGAATAAAACCTGAAAATGTAGGGGTATGAACTCACCTTGAGTGATTTCGTGGGATGGATGTTGAAGAAAAGAAGTTTCCAAGTCAAGAACACTTGGAAGTTGCTTGAAGATTTGAAGATCCTAAGAACAAATATGTCGATATTTGTGTAAGAAATTCATGATTTGAGTGAAGGTGTGTAGAATATTCAAGTGTAGGATGAAGACACTTATCAAGAGTGAGGAAGAAGGCTCAAGATTAGCCTTGGATTTTCGAGTTCTTAGAGAGAGAGAAGGTGAGAGAGAAGTGTGTTAGCTTTTGGTGGAAGTGAATGAGGTCTAGAGGATGTGAGAGGTGCATTGAATCTTTGGGTGAGTATTAATCAAGGAAACTTGTTCAAGAAGGGTGAGGGTACAATGAGTAGACTAAGGCTGATGTGAATAGTGACATAAAGCATGAACAATAATCTGCAAGTGTCATAACTTTATGGAAAAAGTCAATGGGCACCTTTTTGTACTTTAAATTTGTCCTCAACAATAGTAGGGATTTTATCTTATAAATCTTTTAAGATATGCAAATATTATGATCTTAGAAGGTTGAAAATAATAAAATATGGATTTATATGAAAATCCTGTGTTAAAATCATCAAAAACGGGCTCAAAACTCGAAGGTGGTCGAAAACCGGGTAGAAGGAAGCGAACCTGCGAATATCCAAGGTCAGGACCGAAGGTTCGGCCCAATGAGGCTAAGAACCAAAAGTGTGTTCGGTCTTAGAGGGAGTTGCGTTGCAAGGATAGGGACCGAAGTTGGAGGGAACTGAAAGTAGCTGAACCGGATGTGAGTCTCGGACCGAAGGCTGATGAACCGAACCGAAGGTGAGTATCCAGACCGAAAGTGAGTTCGGTCCTTAGGTGGCTTCGATCCAATGGGCAGTTTTGGTCCTAATGGAGCTTCGGCTCCGAGAGGTTCGGTCCTTATTGGTTCGGTTCCTAAGGGTAGTTTCGGTTCTAAATGGCTGTTTTTCAATTTAACTTCTCGATTCGAGTGATTTTTGACTAAGTTGAAGGTCGGGTTGCCCCAGGTGATCATAAAAACTTAAAAGAGATTTTAACCCACTACTACAACCACCACCACCATATGTGATTAAATTCATATAATCACATAAATCATTTATGATTCTATGTATTTAGTCACATAAATTACATGTGATTAAATACATATAATCATATATGATTATATGTATCTAATCACATATGATTTATATAGAAAATATTCTTTTTTCCAAATAAAATCATATGTGATTAGATACATATAATCACATGTAATTAAATGTATTTAATCACATGTGATTAAATGTATTTAATCACATATGATTAAAATGTACAAAGAATAATTATTGAATCGAGAACGTGAAAATGAATATTGTTCATATAAATCATATGCAATTGGATACATATAATCACATGTGATTATATGTATTTAATCACATATGATTTATGTGGACAATATTTATTTATGCGTTTTCGATTTAATAGTTGGTCTCCTGTATTTATTATTTAATCACATATGATGATATGTATTTAATCATATATGATTAAAATGGACAAATAACAATTTTTAATCGATAACGCGAAAATCAATATTGTCCACATAAATCATATGTGATTGGATACCTATAATTACATGTATTTAGGCATATATTATTTATGTGGATTTTCGACTATAATATTACCATTTAATAAAATAATTAAATAAAAACATAGGTGTGTGACGAAATTACACAGTAAATTTTTTCAATATATAGGACCTTTTCAGTAAAATAACACAGTAAATTTTTTCAATATATAGGAACTTTTTAGTAAAATTACACAGTAAAAACTTTTCATTTTGCAATATTGGAGTTGAAACAAATTTCGACGGTATCGTGTTGAGTAGTTCTAGTCGAGTGTCAAAGGTAGTCTATACCTACATATGTCGAAATCAGATGTTCCTTGGAGTCGAAATCGTACATGATTGATGTCGTTCCTCATTCGCGTACTGGAAACAAATTGGGGAAGAACAAAAGATTTCGATTCGAGTCCCTCATCTTTCAGCAATTTGACAAAATTACCCAATTTCATTATGGGGTAACTTTCTGTAATCAAGTGAAGATATTGTAATTCGAATCCCTGAAGTTTATGAAATTTGACAGTTTATACCTATTTCGAATTAAAGGTAAAATTCTGTGAAGTGGGAAGAATTTTTTTATTAAGTCACTGCAGTTGATGCGAATTGACACTTTATGCCCAGTTTTGCATTTGGGGTAATGTTTCGCATTTGAAGCTAATTTGTCGCAACGGGTCCCTGCAGAATTTTTGGAATTGTCAGTTTATACCCTGTTTCCGAAATTCTTGCAACTCTCACCCAAAAGTCGAAATTTACACAAAATTTAGAAAATTTTCTCGACTTTTTGTGATTGTTTTTTGTGCAAGATTTTCATGGTCGTATTTTTTTCACACATCGAGGGGAAGTTTCATCAAGTTTATTCCTCGAGTGCTTCTCATCATCTGTGAGTTTTATAATCATTTGTTGATTATAAAAAGTAGGAGAATGTAGAAATGGTTATTCGAAGCTTCTCGGATATTCCTTTTCAAAGCGGATTTGAAGACCGGTGTTACTTCGAGGGGGAGTTGGTCTTGATCGCTTGGAGCTCGTTTGGAAATTGAAGCCGTGACATCCAATCCTAACTTTGAGGGGGAGAATGTTATGGTGCAAAGTATTGCTTGGATGTGGCTTACCCTCTTATGATGTGTAATGGGTTTAGCCTTTCCTATAAATAGGAAGTGAGTGGCTCCCATTTATGTAAGACCCATTTTGGAGTGATTAGACTAGTGAGAGAATTATTACAAGACCCACTTTGTAATAGTTTACTAGATCTAATGAGAGCTTCAACAAATTTTATTTACTCTTTATGTTCTTCATGATTGATTGATTCACTTGATCTTTACTATTCAACACATGTCATCATAATTCGTGTCACTACAAAAAATGAACCACTAAAACACATAAAACATATGATAATTTACGTAATTCACACTTTCGTTTTAATAGAAAAAGTTTGACGATAAACATTCACATAGAAAATTAATTATAGTCAATTAATAGTTTATTGTCAAGTTTGGTGGCTCGTTTATCATGTCAAGTAAAATTATTTTATAATAATAAAATATGTTTTGAACTTTTAACTGATGTTATAAACATTTGGTAAGAAACCTGACTAAAAGTGAAGGACACTTTCTTTAACTCCACTTTCTTTTAGTCGATGCCAACCACAACTGACGTCTACTTATTTTAAAGAGATCAGCTGATACAGAATTGATCATATCTACGATATTGTGCTCTTCCCTTTCCCTTTCAAAAATCTCAGCCATGGCTACCATCGTCTTTGTTTTACAGCACTCCCCTTTAACCTGGCCTTATTTCTAGAGATATAAATAATGTACAAATCTAATCATCAGCGTTATCATCAACGAGCCGCCACAGCCGTCATACTGCCATCGTCGGACCACCCTCTCAGATCCGATGATAGGAGATCAGATAGTCGCTTCAACGAGATCCAGTGGCCTTGGTTGGTGTAAGATTGATTGAACGATGTTGCAAGCCTCGAATGTCGGCCGGACCATACGAAGACGCATCATGCATACCACCACTTGCTTTTCAGCTCCCGGAACCAAAATCAAGCAGTCAGATCACCCCAATTTTACCTCCGTCGTAACAACATTCTGTCACACCCCCGGACCAGACGGCGGAAACGTCCGGAGGCGGGTGACTTCATTGTGCAGTATCATAACAATTGAATATAAATGAAACAGAGCAATCCAAACATCATACATCGAGATAACAAACTTACATTGTTTACATATTGTATTTGTTCTTCGAATTACACAAAAGAGACATAAGCAGAAAAATCCAAGCTACAGCTAAAAGTCTTGCATCCGTGTCCCTTGTTACCTGCTTACTAGATCCCTGAGAATACAAGTCGTTTTGAAAAGAGTCAACTAAAACGTTGGTGAGTTCATAAGCATTTTTGTACAAAATCGTTTACACTTGTTTAGAATCGTTCTTATCGTACTTTCAGAAAATCCGATATTTTCTGTGAAATCGTTTGAAGTCTTGCCTTGAAAATCATGAATATGTGTGTGCATGTCATTACTTTTATTCATCCTTATAAGGAGTGATTTTGAAAAGTAGTGTGATTTGTAAAAGCGGGCTGTGTACGAGAATAGTTCTTTTGAATAGTAATAGTCAACCGTTTCCAGAAAAATCTCTTATTTTCAAAAAGAGAATATGGTTGAAAATCTTGTTCCTCTTATCGAATAAAACTAAAGTGTGCGTTCTAGTTTATCGTTATCGAAATCGTAGAAAATCGTTTTCTCCAGAAAATCCTATATTTTCTGCTATAAAATATTTGTAAGTTCTAGTTCTAACTATGTATATGTGTGGCTTAATTTATAATTTTCAAAATCGTTTACAAACGTTTTCCATAGAGTCCTACACTTTTTAATTTGTAAAATAGCAGTATTACGACTCTATACTTGTTAGGAGAAAGAATCAACATGGCAATTGTGGACATTCTACGTGATGAAAAAGGACAGTCAACGCAACAAATGCGGACCATCACTTATCATGTATAGGACGGTCAACACAACGTGCCAAAAATTTATTTATGAGGTTTTTCCTTACATAAATTTCTAGATGACATAACATATTCTAGTGAGTCGTTATAACCATACTAATCTGACGAAGTGCCTGTTTTGGCGTTTCTCAGGCGCCCTCGGTTTGGAAAAGACATTTGTCACCCTAGACTGGCATGTCTAGCTGTAGCGAACAGCGAAGGTGCGGGGTGTCAACCCCGTATAGATCTATACACAAATTCCCGCTCTCCCTCCAGGAGACCCTGGCTATAACTCCTTACAGGACATAGACGTACACTAATATTTTTATATTTAGGTACCTTTGAGATTTGTCTGACTAGAATATTAACAACCTTTTGAGAAATCGTTAGAGATCCATTATTTGTTAGATAAATAATGAAATTCGTACTTGTTGAATAAAAATATCGTTCTCGTTCCATATCGTTGATTGTGCTCGTTAACTAGGTGCTCGTGTTCGTTCCTTTTCGTTTATTGAAAAATAAGTCATTTTAGTCAAGAGAAAAAGTGTCAAGTTATAATTTGTATAAATTTATAACTGTCGGTTATGACACGCATTTTCTGTTTTATGACATATAGAGCATTACTTATGTTGTTGGAGGTTTTACGACATCATTTTATGACATGCAAATATTTCTGACATAAAGGCTCTATTTGTGTATTTTCTTGACGCAAACTTTTATATTGAATATTTATAAAATACCCCCTGACAGTTTGCAAAATAGTCACAAGGTTCTATTTTCGAAAAATCACTAGAAATAGTGTCCACTTAGTAAGGTCCATTTTTATAACTTTTATCTATAGACATGAAAGCATAGATAAAGGGGTTAAGTTGGACACACTCAATAGTTGGGAGGCTCTTTTGCACAAAGTATCCTCTGTTCTTTATGAAATTGAGAAATCCTACGTTCATGAGTATATTACTAAAATATTTACTTAATAATATTTCACACACACATACAAACATACGTATATATGCAATCATTTAAGAGTTTAGACAAGATTTTACTTGTACTCTCCCCCAAAAACATTAAAACATTGAAAAAAAAGTGAGGTATGAAGATCACCTTAAGTGATTTCTTTAGATGAATGCTGAAGAGAAAGGGTTTCCAAGTCAAGAACACTTGGTGGGAGCTTGGAGAGTTGAAGATCTAAGAACAATTATGGTGTCCTTTGTTATGAGAGACTCATAATCTGAGTGAAGGAGTGAATAATGTTCAATGTAGGATGAGAATACTTACTGAAGGAAGGTGAAAAGATCGAAGGCAGCCTTGGAGTCTCGAGTTCCTTAAGAGGGAAATAAGAGAGAAGTGTTTGTTTCTTGGTGAGAGAGTGAGTAAAGTGGAAGGAGAGATGGGGGTTTCCAACTTTTGATCAAGATACTAGCTGGAGGAGAGGTGTGAGAGGACAAATAGTTGACTAGGTATGGATGAATAGTGACTGAGGGTTGTCCTATGTGGGTATGGGGTTAACTTGCGTCATACTTCATGGAAAGATCAACACTCTATCTCAATATCTCACCCACTAGATATTGTTCTTAAGTTGAGATTTCCCCCAAAATATGATTAAAATATGAATATATATGGTCTTATATGTCAAAATATAAGTTTGGGTGAAAATCCCACGCGAAAATCATGAAAAACGAGCTTAAAACGTAAAAGTGGTCAAAAACCGGGAGAAAGAAGCGAACCTGCGAGGGTTCCGGAGCCAAAGGTTCATATTCTGAAGCTCTTTCATGGTTCTGAAGTGGGGAGTCCGAAGCTAAGGCATTCCAGAGCCACTTTCCGGAGGGAAGGAGTTCCGAAGCTGAGATGCGAAATTGTCCGGTTCCGGACTAAGAGGGTTCCGGACGAAGAGGGTTCCGGACGAAGAGGGTTCCGGACCAAGAGGGTTCCGGACCAAGAGGTTCAGGACCAAGAGGTTCCGGACCAAGAGGTTCAGGACCAAGAGGGTTCAGGACCAAGACGGTTCAAGACCAAGAGGTTCCGGACCAAGAGGGTTCCGGACCAAGAGGGTCCTTTTGGGTTTCCTCTTCCGGTTTTGAGCTGTTTTCGACTGAGGAACGTACTTAGAGAGATTTGAGATACGTGGAGAGATTTGGGAGATATTTCACATACTTGGAGAGATTTGGGAGAGATTCGATATACTTGGAGAGATTTCACATATTTGGAGAGATTTTGGAGAGATTCGATATACTTGGAGAGATTTCACATACTTGAAGAGATTTGGGAGAGATTTAACATACTTGAAGAGATTTGGGAGAGATTTCACATTCTTGAAGAGATTTTGGAGAGATTCGATATACTTGGAGAGATTTCACATACTTGAAGAGATTTGGGAGATATTTCACATATTTGAAGAGATTTGGGAGAGATTTGCATTCTATTTCTACATGGCTCATTAGGAACTCGTATTGTACACTTAGAAGTGTTAGCACAAGTCTCACAATAGTCCTTGCTTACTTGAGGACGAAATTTCCTAGCCAAAAAGGTTAGTTGTGACATCATCCCCCCGTTAGAGGGAATTCCGTCCCGAAATTCTTTCGAAAGATGAGGTCATGAATGCGGAAATAGATGAGGGTACCTTTGAGTTATTTGATCTTTGTGTTCCCAAGTGAATATCGGCTCGCGCCTAGCGTTCTCTCGAACCTTCACAATCGGAATGCGGCTTTGTTTTGTGTACTTAACCTTCCCATTCATTGACTTGATAGGCCGATCAATGATTAGTAGGTCCTAGTTCGCTTTGGTCTTGTTTAATGGAACCGGAAGGGTTGTCCGATAGACACTTTCTAGGTTCGATACATCGAATACAGGGTGTGCGTTACTAAACTCGAAGGGTAATTGGAGTTTGTAGGCTACCGGGCCGATCCGTGCGAGGATCTCGAAGGGTCTGGTGCATCGGGAATTTAGTTTACTTTTCCTTTTGACTCGGGTCACTCTTCCCCGAGGGGAGTTCTAAAATAATACCCCGATCTCCTACTTGGGATTTCAAGGTTTTAAGATGCTATCTGCATAGTTCCTTTGTCGGTGTTACGATGTATGGGGTCTCGTTTGGGTTTGGACTATCCTTTCCATGGTTTCTCGAATATACTCGGGTCTAGTGAGTGTGCTATTGGGCGTTTTTCATCTTGTCGGCTGGGTATCTCCCATCTCAGCCTAACAGAGGATGACCTGCACCTCTGGCCACACAGGGCCTCGAGGGGTGCAACTCCTATGCTCGAGTGGTAGTTGTTGTTATATGAATACTCGATTAGAAGCAAGTGGGTATCCCAAACTTTGTCAATGTCCACTGCACATGCTTCTCTTCAGGATGTGGGTTCGTGTCTATCTCGACCTCGACAGGTGGAATTTCTGACACTTATGAGTGCTGAGCACATGGAAGGTGAAATGTCCAAAACTAGTTCCTTATGTTAATCGGAGACTATGGGTTATCGAGCCCTTTCTTGGCGAGGCCTTTTGAATGGTCTTCTAGGGATCAGGATCCTGGTGTCCTATAAATAGGGTTTTCTGCGCGCTAAGGGTTGGTACTATGGTCACCAAGGTTGAGTTCGTGTGTGATGTAGTTGACCTTATGAGTCTTAGATTATCTTGGGAGTTTTCTTTCTATAGTTTTCCCGAGCTAAAGGTAGGTCGGCCTCTGCCAGTCCTCATTGTTGGTTGAACATGTCTCCGACTCGGGGGTAGGGAGTATCGATCCTTCAGGATGAGTTTGTTTGGCTTATTCGTAGTTGGTGGTGCCTATGGTAGTTTTGTCTTCCTTTCTTATTAGCTAGATAGGTGCTTCCTGCGGTCAGGGACTGGGTCTGATGTTTCCTTTCTCTACTATGCCGATCCCGTGATCAGACATTATCTGTTCTTGTGACCGTGTTAAGTGGTATCAGATGTTTGGTTGTCGGGGTGTTTCCAGGGGTCGAGGTGATTCTATCCCTGTTTAGCACATGGTTGAGGTTTCCAAAGGGATTTTGGGAATCTTTAGAGGAAGGTTGGAAGCCTTTCGGATTCCCCTTGATGCCTTTTTGCTCCTTGATTTTTAATCTTTATTGGGGCTAGAGAAGGGTGTGGTATTTCTTACACCAGGACTTAGGTGTCTGGTTGCCAGGGATTTGTCGTTACCGGCTAAAAGATTTTAGCTATCTGATTTAGTAAGACGAAAGTCTGTTTGCAGAGCTTGAGGTTTGTAAGGTGAGGATCAAGTCTGTCCGTGCCAATTGATGACATTGGACTCCTTGTTGTTACATCGATTTGAGGAGTATTGGTTGCCAGGAATGACAGGATGTTCTATGTTCGTGCTCTTATTGTTGCTAGTTTTGTTTTCGTTGTTACCATTGGGTCTATCTTATTTCTGCTTGTTAGGTGTTCCAATGTTCGTGTTCTTCTCGTTGCTAGTTCCGTTTTCGTTGTTACCATTGGGTCTATCTCGTTTCTGCTTGTTAGGTGGTCTAGTGTTCGTGTTCTTATCGTTGCTAGTTTCGTTTTCGTTGTTACCATTGGGTATATCTCGTTTCTGCTTGTTAGGTGTTCTAGTGTTCTTATCGTTGCTAGTTTCGTTTTTGTTGTTACCATTGGGTCTATCTCGTTTCTGCTTGTTAGGTGTTCTAGTGTTCGTGTTCCTATCGTTGCTAGTTTCGTTTTCGTTGTTACCATTGGGTCTATCTCGTTTCTGCTTATTAGGTGTTCTAGTGTTTGTGTTCCTATCGTTGCTACTTTCGTTTTCGTTGTTACCATTAGGTTTATCTCGTTTCTGCTTATTAGGTGTTCTAGTGTTTGTGTTCCTATCGTTGCTACTTTCGTTTTCGTTGTTACCATTGGGTCTATCTCGTTGCTGCTTATTAGGTGTTCTGGCGACACGAGGGTGCTGCTATAAGGCAAGGGAATTCGTAATCCGAATTCTGCCAGGCCCTTCCACTATAGATGGATGTGACCTAACCGTACATACTTAGGATCTTTAGAGATGGTTGACTGTGGGGTTCTGTCCTAATCGCTATTCAGACCAGGAACATGAAAATAATGCGGGATCGCCCGCTCTTAGTTTGTGGAATCCTAACTATATAGATTATTAACGTTCATATGGAAACATCATGGTCCATTCGTAAGGATCCCTAGCTTCCCGTAATTTATAGGATTTGCTTTAATGAGAAAATAGTTTTTGGATTATGTTTTTAATTGACAAAGACCTTTTGGTGATAATTCGATGCTTAAGTTTGTCGTGGAACGTACCAAAAGCTGCGGTAGGGTTCCTTGTCGTCAACTCCTGTCTAGTCGTCGACTCCTTCGTTAATCATCTCCGTTGGACAATCTCTCTTGAGATGTCTTGTTGCACCGTACTTGCGGCAAACTGAACTTACTTCTGGGTTGCGGGTTGGGGCAACGCATGAGGCCGGAGTCCTACAGTAGCGGGATGTGTGTCCCATCTTGTTGCACCTTTTGCAACGAAATGTCTGGCAGGCTCCCCAATGATGGTATTTGCACTTGTTGCAGGGTGGATTGTTCCTAAGGTATGATTGTCTCGTTGGGGGAGGAGTAGGATTAGTGGGGGTAGGGAATGAGTCCACTTGTTGTCTTTTAGTAGGCCTCTGAGTCGAACTGCCTCCTTTTTCATTTCCAAACTTTCGTTTCTTGAGCTTAGGTTTAGGTTTTAGGGTGCATTGGTGAGTTGCCCTTCGTTGGTTTCCTTGGTTGTTGTTACGGTTGAACTTATCGATACTGCTTCCATTTTTGTTCATGATGTTGGCATTGAAGTATGCCATGACAGCTGTTACAGTGGCTTGGAAAGTGGCGGAGTCTATTCGTAGGACTGGTGCATCGTCAGGGTACTGGTTATCTTCATGAGAAGACATGACTCTATTGCACACGAAAAGTGAGCTCGTAAGTTCTCGTAGTTAATTTCAAGTGAGTTTACTCGTAAAATCTTAACGTACTGGTGTTAATTGGATCAACCTACATCCTCATGATGCAGTTATGGTATAGAGCTGGAACATATATTGTATGACGTTAAGTCCATCAAAATAACACATAGTTAGCAATATAGTTAACGGATTAGGTTGTATGGATTCTTGGAGGATGTACTCCTCTTGGTTTACTACTACTAGCTGCGATTAAGGGCATTATGAACCTATGGCGAGTAGTGTGGTGATCCTCTTTTGGCGCACAAGGTGCTTGGCCATTTTACTTATACTATGAGTGTCCTTTTTGTGTTCCTTATGCTGCTAAGGTTGTCCTAGCCTTTATTGCTATGAGTTGTGGTCTCCAAATGACCACTGCCTAGTTTTCTGGTCTTACTTGTGGGTTTCGTAGGCGATTGGAATGGTGTTCTTATTACTTGTGGGGGATCGGATTTACATTCCCATAAATCGGCCTTTGTTTATGGTCTCCATTACTTCATGACAGAGGGTTGGAAACCGGGAGTCACTTTGGGTTACTTGTGTTCTAAACAGATGTCTGATTCGTGAAGGCGTTGGCTATCGGAGTTCGGTGCACGTCGATTGTGGATCAGATTGTCTTTTATGAAGGTACGCCCTAAATTGGATAGGAGCCAATTCCTCAACTTGTTTTTGCGTGGGTATCGTTTTGTTTCTAGGTATGTCATTTCCAGGAGCACCTATATGGGGTGTTTATGTGTCTGGGAAGAGAAAGGTGAAAGGGTCTCTGATCTACTATCAATTGGGTAGAGCCTCGCTAAGGGTTTCCTTGGCGCTTTTATCCTTACTGGGTTCTTAGTCGGAATTCTCCCTTTCACAGTTCATCTCTGGGTATCCCTTAGGGTCCCCTTCTGGATTTTTCCTCATGGACTTCTTCTGGTCTCTCATTGCCCCATCCGCAAATTGTCGTGACAGGGTAGTAGAAGTCTTGGCGAGGAATTTCAACTATGTTGTTTGTACGAGAATCGAGGTACGAGATATACGGGGAAAGTTTAGGTGTGGGAGGGGTTTATAGTATACTAAAATACTCCTATAGTATTTTAAACTTGATGTTCGATTCTAGTATTCTCTTGTGTGCATAGTTGGTAGATCTTAGGTTTGTTGCAACACCACCATCACTCCCAAGAACATGTTGGTCATATCTCAAATAAATATAGTTGATCAGGCTATATTGATCCCATATATGATTACATAACTGCCCAGGTTTGACTGTAGTGTTCAACCTTTTAGTTACTTTTGTTTTCTTCTCGTTATGATACTGTGTTAGTAGTTACGTATACTTTTATAGAATACTTGTCTTTTTAAAGTATACTTTCAGGCAGAGTTTGTTTTAGTCCCATTGTATTTATAGTTGTATATCGTGTATGGCTAGATATACCAGTTCACTATAAACAATGCTCTGATACCAATCTGTCACACCCCCGTACCAGACGGCGGAAACGTCCGGAGGCGGGTGACTTCATTGTGCAGTATCATAACAATTGAATATAAATGAAACAGAGCAATCCAAACATCATACAGTAAGATAACAAACTTACATTGTTTACATATTTTATTTGTTCTTCGAATTACACAAAATAGACATAAGCAGAAAAATCCAAGCTACAGCTAAAAGTCTTGCATCCGTGTCCCTTGTTACCTGCTTACTAGATCCCTGAGAATACAAGTCGTTTTGAAAAGCGTCAACTAAAAAGTTGGTGAGTTCATAAGCATTTTTGTACAAAATCGTTTACACTTGTTTAGAATCGTTCTTATCGTACTTTCAGAAAATCCGATATTTTCTAGGAAATCGTTTGAAGTCTTGCCTTGAAAATCATGAATATGTGTGTGCATGTCATTACTTTTATTCATCCTTATAAGGAGTGATTTTGAAAAGTAGTGTGATTTGTAAAAGCGGGCTGTGTACGAGAATAGTTCTTTTGAATAGTAATAGTCAACCGTTTCCAGAAAAATCCCTTATTTTCAAAAAGAGAATATGGTTGAAAATCTTGTTCCTCTTATCGAATAAAATTGAGTCTGCGTTCTAGTTTATCGTTATCGAAATCGTAGAAAATCGTTTTCTCCAGAAAATCCTATATTTTCTGCTATAAAATATTTGTAAGTTCTAGTTCCAACTATGTATATGTGTGGGTTAATTTATCGTTTTCAAAATCGTTTTCAAAATCGTTTACAAACGTTTTCCATAGAGTCCTACGCTTTTTAATTTGTAAAAATAGCAGTATTACGACTCTATACTTGTTAGGAGAAAGAATCAACATGGCAATTGTGGACATTCTACGCGATGAAAAAGGACAGTCAACGCAACAAATGCGGACCATCACTTATCATGTATAGGACGGTCAACACAACGTGCCAAAAATTTATTTATGAGGTTTTTCCTTACATAAATTTCTAGATGACATAACATATTCTAGTGAGTCGTTATAAC
The DNA here is from genome assembly GCF_052849685.1 of Lactuca virosa. Lineage (NCBI taxonomy): Eukaryota > Viridiplantae > Streptophyta > Magnoliopsida > Asterales > Asteraceae > Lactuca > Lactuca virosa. The sequence continues at coordinate 150,371,312 of NC_136434.1, read as the reverse complement.
CATACTAATCTGACGAAGTGCCTGTTTTGGCGTTTCTCAGACGCCCTCGGTTTGGAAAAGACATTTGTCACCCTAGGCTGGCCTGTCTAGCTGTAACGAACAACGAAGGTGCGGGGTGTCAATCCCGTATAGATCTATACACAAATTCCCACTAATATTTTTATATTTAGGTACTTTTGAGATTTGTCTGACTAGAATATTAACAACCTTTTGAGCAATCGTTAGAGATCCATTATTTGTTAGATAAATAATGAAATCCGTACTTGTTGAATAAAAATATCGTTCTCGTTCCATATCGTTGATTGTGCTCGTTAACTAGGTGCTCGTGTTCGTTCCTTTTCATTTATTGAAAAATAAGTCATTTTAGTCAAGAGAAAAAGTGTCAAGTTATAATTTGTATAAATTTATAAATGCCGGTTATGACACGCATTTTCTGTTTTATGACATATAGAACATTACTTATGTTGTTGGAGGTTTTACGACAACATTTTATGACATGCAAATATTTCTGACATAAAGGCTCTATTTGTGTATTTTCTTGACGCAAACTTTTATATTGAATATTTATAAAATACCCCCTGACAGTTTGCAAAATAGTCACAAGGTTCAATTTTCGAAAAATCACTAGAAATGGTGTCCACTTAGTAAGGTCCCTTTTTATAACTTTTATCTATAGACATGAAAGCATAGATAAAGAGGTTAAGTTGGACACACTCAATAGTTGGGAGGCTCTTTTGCACAAAGTATCCTCTGTTCTTTACGAAATTGAGAAATCCTACGTTCATGAGTATATTACTAAAATATTAATTTAATAATATTTCACACACACATACAAACATACGTATATATGCAATCATTTAAGAGTTTAGGCAAGATTTGACTTGTGGTTATGGCGGCTGTCCAGTGCTTTTAATGGTGGTCCAGTGAAATGAAAGGGACGTACTAACATGTATACTGGTGCAGTGGGTGGGGTGGAGTTGGGGGTAGGTAAGGTAGGTAGTTTTTGTTTGTTTATTAATAAATTGTAAAATTATAATAAATAATTAACAAAAGAATAATAATAGATTCTTTATATTAATACTTAATTAGTGGTTTAAATTTGTTCTCAAATCAAATATTATCACAATAATAAATGTTCTCGATTGAACATACTTATATATATATATATATATATATATATATATATATATATATATATATATATATATATATATATATATATATATATATATATATCCCTAATCTAATAAATAAGTACCAAGTTGCCACGTGGCAATCTATTAGCCTTCCCCAATCAATTTTCCCGCTCAAATGTAAAACTGAATTTCTGAAAATGCCACTACAAGATCGTGATCTGCAAAAAAAAATCAAACTTTATTTCGAATTCAAAAAAGATATTCAAATCCTTTTTATTGATTACCCATTCATCTATTTTAAGCAGTTTCCGATTTTATAGTTCTCGCATGCATAAAATCAGGGATATACCTAAATTGATTTCCCTCTACTTCTCAAGAAATCAGCAACCAAATCATATCCACAATTGAATCTACACGTAGGGCTCATTTGCTGCTTTTAGTGGATTACGATACACCTTCTTATCTCAATCCATCTCTTCTCCGTCGGACAATTGATATGGTTTAAGTTTTCCTGAGGTTTATTAACAACTACGTGATGGTAATTTCAATATTATTCCATTGTTGATTCATCTTTTTTGTTTTCGGTTCTTGAGACATCATTGTTGATCTGCTACCGCATTTTCCCTTTTTTGTTCGATTCTAAACTCTAACATAAACCCTAAACCACACTCCGCCAGTATCTCTTCAACTCCTTACACGCCTCCTGAACCTAGGGCTTTATAGTTAACTTTGTTAGCCATACGCATACATCTCCTTATTTAGGTTTGTTCTTTAATTTTTCTAATATGATGTTTCTGATGGTGTGTATTATGTTTGATATGTGGCTGTTTTGTTTTAGGGAGAAGTGCAGTAGGCTGTTGAGCTTATTGGCGACATCCATTCTAGCAACTAGGTTTTTTTCTTGTTCACCAAATCTCCATTTCGATTGTTCAGGTAAAACCTATAAATTTTTGTTTGTACTAAATCTTTATTTATCATTATTGATGAATGATAAATAGGTTGTTTAACAAGTTTTTAATGTTTAATTGATTAGTTCTCAAATTTAATGATTGTTGTTGTTTTTCAAGGATAAGTAAGAGTATTGAGTAGATTAAACTGTTAGATGAAGTTGAGTTGTAGTGAAAAACTCTAATGAGTTATGATTGCCAAAACATCTGCTTTAGAGAAGTTCAAATTTATTGGGAAGTAAGTACATGTACTTGTGCACATTTAATCTCTATTTCTTCCTTTCTCTTTATAGTTTCTACAAAAATGCAGTTTAATTACTTTTTATGCTACTCTTTTGGTATTATGTTGTGATTAATGCTTTTTTTTTAGTAGAGCCCGGAACGATGCCAAGAAGAGATTACATAGTAATGAAAACTATCATCCATGAACTCTGGAAACCATTTTCAGTTTGAAAAATTGAGGTTAGTATAATTATTATTCATCTTCTTCCAATTTACAGTACAGGTGATGAATATTAAATTTGCTTGATGAAACTTTTAGTTTTTAAGTTTGTAGGTTAACTGTTTGATGAAATGTCTAAGTCAATTACAATCTTTTTCATTTGAATGACTAATAAATAAGTGGTTGATTGCAGGCTCTATCTCAGCTTAACATTTAGAGAACTCCAACCCAGGTACCAAATTTTACCATTTTACAGATTAAACAATTCAAAATTATGAAGTGATTAAACTATCTTACCTTTTTTACTGTTAAATAAACAATTTTTACTTGGTTACCTGATTTATTTTGATCTCAGGGCAAAAAATATAGAAAATGACAACTTATTTTTACCATTTCATTGATTTAGCCACTCAATAATAATAATAATAATAGTAATAATAATAATAATAGAAAAATAAATTATTATAAATGGTCAAAAAAGTATAATGGTTTATTATTTTCTTGTCACACCCCCGAACCAGACGGCTGAAACGTCTGGGGGCTAGTGTGACTATCAATTGAATAATCATTACAATGAGTATACATGAAACGTAACACATTCATCACCAACATTACATAATACAACCAGCATTGTCCACATCAAGTACATTGTTAAATTACATAAGTTCTAATTGATCAAAGTACGATAAGTAATGTTACATAAACAAAACCATACACACTTGCATATCTTCCAGCTTAACGATTACCTGAGAATACAAGTTATTTTGAAAATGGTCAACATATATAATGTTGGTGAGTTCATAAGTATATTTGAGTAAAAGTCTTTGTATCTTTCATAAAAACCCAGAAAATCCGATATTTTCTGTAAAATGTTTTGAAAAATGATGTGAAAATCGAGCATAAATGCATGTGTGAATTTGATAATTAAAAACTTGTATGAGTGTAGTTTAGGTTCGTTGTATTTTGGATAAATGATAATTGTATATGAATAATCTCCCCAGAAAATCCGATATTTTCTGTTTTATAACATCGTTTAGGTTTTTGTATCGTTAGATAAGTCGTTTTGCATTGACACAATTAAAGAATTTATCTTCAAAAGGTTATCTTTAGGTATTGAATCCCTATATGAGCCGTTATAACCATGCATGATAATGACTAGGTCGCCCGTCTTGGTATTTTTCCAAATGCCGGTCTTGCTAAGGATGTTGTCGCCCTAGACTGGCCTAGTCTAGCTGTAGCGAACAGCTAAGGCGTGGGGGGTCACCCCGTATAGATCTATACACAAACTCCCGCTTTCCTACTAGTAAACTCTGATTATAACTACAGGCTACGATTGTACACTCAGAGCTGCCAACCGACATGTCTCACTAGATTCTTAACCCCTTTTCTACAATGTTTAATGTTTACGTATTTGTGGTATGTTTTTGTATTCACAAGGTACATATATAAGTATACAACGTTTAATGATTTCGCAAAGGAATAGTTATGGTCATATTAACATGTGAAAATTTTCATTCCAAGCCCTAGTAGCATGTAGTTAGACCACAAAGGCCCAATAACATATAAGATGGTAATTTAGGCCCAATAGGCATGTAAATGGGCCACAAAAGCCCAATATACATGTAGTCCATAACTTAGGCCCAAATTAACATGTATGTGGGCCACGAGACCCAATAAACATGTCATGGAAAAGATTGGGTCAATACACACTTAATTAGGACCCTTAGGGCCCAATGGCCAAGAAATGTGAATATTGGGCCCAATAAATAGTTTTTGACGTAATTCGTTCGTTCTTTTGATTCGGTTGTTTGTTTTAGTTCGAGGTTTACTAGATTGATGATAAAAGGCTTTCATTCTGTAAAAATGACATTTTTGGCTAATAATACTCAAATCTTTAATTAAGGCCCAAAGTTTTGTAAAAATGTCACTTTAGTCCATAATTTATAAAAGTTTGCAATTTTGTCCCAAATGTCGGTAAATTTACAGTTTTGACCCAAAATGTTATATTTTCACATTTAAAATCCTGTTTCGCAGAAATTTACATTTTCAGCCCCTTTTTGGTAAAAGCTTACATTTTCGGCCCAGTTTTGGAAAACTTTACATTTTTGGTCCAATTTGAAATTAAATGATATTTTCACCTCTAAATTTGGTTTATTTACATTTATGACTCAAACTTTTGCCAAAATAACATTTTTAAGCCTTAAAACCTCATTTTTTCGCAAATTGGGCCCAAAGGCCGACAGGCCCAAAAGTTTGGCCCAATAAGCTTAAATTTGCATTTTTGACCCTTGTAAAAGTATGTTTAGCATAAAATACCTTTTTCTACATGTAGGACCTGTTTGGCCCCTTTTAAAACAGAATTTTCACTTTCTACCCTTATCTTTTGTTTTCTTGACAATTTTGACCTTTAACAAGGTTTTTGTTGGATTCTTTTGCATTTTAAACATGCATTCACTTTTGGTTTGTTGTTGTAATGTATATCATGTTATAACTCATGGATCTCTGTTGAATAATGCTTAAAGTTTCGAGATTTGCTAAGATCTAACCCATCATTACCAAACAAACTAAGAATTCACACAAAACATGCATATAACACATAGATCTACACATTTTACTTGCATTCTCCCCCAAAAATCATATGAAAACTGAAAATAAGGGGGTATGAACTCACCTTTGCTTTGATGTTTCGGTTTTGAAGAAGAAATGAAGAAGATTTTTGGTCCTAGCAACACCTTGGAGTAGTTTTCGAACTTAAGAAGTTCTAGTAAACAAAATCACCCAAAAACTTTGCTTAAAAGAGTGATCTAACATGAGAATGGAGTTGTAAAATTGGATGTGTAAAGACTTACCAAGAAGTGATGATTATCTTGTGAAAACCTTCTTGAAACACAAGCAATTTTCAAGATTTTTGATGGAAGGAGTAGGATGATCCTGTTGGATAAGGTGTCTAAGTCCATAACTATTTCTGGTATGTACTTGACCCGACCCGGCATGGTCCATTTGGGTTGCATGGCACCATGCAATTGGATAAACTAAAATGAGAGAAATAACACTTATGGTTTATTAATATATTATAAGTTCTAATATATTAATAATATTATTTAATTAGTTTGATCAAGAATTAATTAAGTGATCAAAAGATAACTAATTAAATATATGGGTAGATTATGTAAATCTTCCATATCTTATATAGTGGGCTAAGAGGCTCCATGGATTATCAAGTTGGGTTCCACCCATAGGATGCTCCATGGATGCTCCATGGGAGTTACAAACCCATGGGTCATGGAAATGAAGAGTCATGACACATTAGGGTTTACATGGTGTAACCCTAGATGTGTCAACACTATATAAGAAACCCATTCTCCACCAAAATTGGCGACACTAAGAAACAAGAGGGCTAGAGCCGATTTTGCAAGTGTAAGATTCTCTCAAAGTTTACTCCTTTGCATTTGGTGTTGTGTGAAGCATTTGAGGCATCACACTTGGGGTGCTAGGCTCACAAGGTTTCAAGGATCATAATCAACAACAAGGTAAGTTATTCTATCTTTCATTCAAGTTAAAAATGTTCCCCATATATGCTAGATAGGAATATAACCTTGGAATTCAACTTTCCATGATTATTAGACAAACATAGATCCAAGGTTATTAGGGTTGCATGTACACTTAGGAAGTGTTAGAATGCTCAAAACCCATCAGTGGTGTCAGAGCCTAGGTTTGTTTGTTTTTTTTTTTTTTTTTTTTGTGTGTGTGTGCAAACAGCTTGAAAAAAAAATCGTTAAATTACAAGTTTTTTTAAGTGTAATTTTTGATTCTTGAAAGTGTTCATATTCATGTTCTTGAACTTATGAAGATTAGATGATCATAGGAATTGTTTGTAACCTTCATGGTAGTTTAATTCATGATCATAATGTGTTTTAATGGAGTCCATAACTTGTCCTCAAGTTATGGAAAACCAAAAGTCTCACTTTTATTAAAGCCATTAAAAGAACACAAGAGTTATAAAAATGAAGAGTCTTCATTTTTATTACTCAATTAATTCATAAGTTATAAGAAATGAAAAGTTTTGGAAGTTTACAAAACTTGCCCTCAAGTTTTGGAACATGTAAAGTCTTGATTAAAACTTTAGTTCCAACCCTTAGAATTTTAAAAGTTAAAATTCAACCCTTATACTTTATAATATTATAAGTTACTAATATATATATGTATAACGTCAAGTCGTCTTACCGCTAGTACGCCTCATTCATGAAGCCGGTCTATAAGGGGGGTATAAGGTTGTTGCCTATAAAATGGCAACTTAATGGGTGTCCACTCTCACCCACCGCTTCCTTGATCGGTGGAGGGTCGTTAGCCGAACGGGTAAGACAAGGACTTATAAACTCTCATTAAAAGTATGATGAATATTATAAAGTAACTAAATGCTTTTATTAAATTCCCAATCTTAGTTACTTTAGGAAAATGTGAATAAGGTGCTAATCCATGAAATTACACTTTACACTTTGTTTAAGTCGTTGGTGGAGCGTGTGTGGTTAACCGGCACACTAACTTGGACTTAACAAGGTAGGTAAAGGGTGACTTAAGGTTTACCATAGCATCGGTGGAGCGTGTGTGGTTTACCGGCACATCGATTGAGTGATAAACCTTGAGGGTACCAAGTAATTTGCATGGTTACTTCACACCTCGTTTTGTGATCCTCGGTATCCCAGTCACAAAACTTGGAGGGCACACTCGAGATTGAAACATGCCTTTGAAAAGTTCATTGAATCTCAAAAGAATCTAGGAATTTCTAAGAACCAATTAAAAACCTAATATTTATATTTCATTTTTCATGGTGGAAATTGGTGAATCGTCATTCACCTACCTTTCAAATATGTTATAGCTTGGATTACGGCATACCTCTTCTAAATTATAATATATTATGATTGGATTCTAGCCTTAATATTACATTTGGGTGTTTTATTAAGGACTCTCTTAATATCTAAACTAATCTTGTTCTCTTCTTTCAGATGTCTTCAAACAATGCTGCTTCTGGCTCTAATCCTAATGGCTCCTTTACCCTTATGAACTTGTGTGGGAAAGTCACTTTTGATGGATCCAACTTCAATGAATGGATCAGAAACATCAGGATGATTACCCGCTACGAGGACAAAGAATATGTCCTTGACAAGGAGCTTAAGGAGATTGATGAGACCACTGCAACTCCCCAGGAGATCGCTGACTTCCAGGCACATGAAAGGGATGCTACAAAAGTGGCATGCATCATGTTGGCCACCATGACAGCGGAACTCCAAAAGTCCTATGAGGACTTCTACCCTTTTGAAATGCACCAAGATCTGATGGAAAGATACCATCAAAGTGCACGACAAGAGAGGTATGAAATCATATGCTCTATCATAACAACCATGATGAAGGACGGGGAATCCGTCACGAGCCACATGCAGAAAATGCAAAGGTATGTGGATCGGTTGCTGAAGCTTAATGTGAAATTCCCTGAGGAGCTTGCAATAGATATCATTTTACACTCCTTACCATCATGCTATGATCAATTCCGCATGACATATCACATGAATAAGGAAGAGGTCACACTCAGCAAACTTCAGGGACTCCTCAAGACCGCATAAACAGGTCTTAAGGGTAAGTCGGTTGTTAACACTCCTACTCCAAACTCCGCCCCGGTTTTGGCAATCGGGAAAGGTAGAGGGAAGAAGAGGAAGAGCTCTTCGAAGGGTACCAAGGCTAGGACCCTTGATGGCTCTTCTTCAAGTGGAACCAAGAAAGGTTTTGTCACTCCTTCTTCTGACCCTAAAGAGGCTGAATGCTTCTATTGCCATGAAAAGTCACATTGGAAGCGGAACTGCCCAAAGTACCAGCAAGATGTGAAGGATGGGAAAGTTAAACCCAACCATGCAGGTATTTACACTATCTTATCTAATAACTCACCCCATTCTAACTCTTGGGTCCTTGATACCGGTTGTGGTATTCATATTTGTTCTGATTTGCAGGGACTAAGAAGAAGTGAGAATGTGGAGCATGGAAGAATAAACTTAATCATGGGGAATAGGAAAGCTTTACCTGTCACCAAGATTGGAGTTTATACTTTATCGCTAAGTAGTAGGTTTAGTTTAGATTTGAATAAGTGTTGTTATTTGCCAGAAATGGCAAGAAACATTATTTCCTTTCATGCATTGTATAAACAAGGTTTCACCTTTTCATTTGATAATGAAGTTGGTTCGATTAATGCTTTCTTTAATAATGTTCTTTATTTTAAAGCATTACCTTGTGATGGTGTGTATGAAACTGTATCTGTGGTTGATAACTTAGGAAATAATGTATTGTGTATTGATTCTGTTAATGATAATAACTTGGATAAAGCATCATTATGGCATTGTCGTCTTGGACATATAAGCAAGAAACGCATAGGCCAACTCCAAAAGGATGGAGTATTGGAGTCATTTGACCTAAAGTCAGATGATAGTTGCGAATCATGCTTACTTGGAAAAATGACAAAGTCACCCTTCACAGGTTCTTGTGAGAGGGGTGAAGGTTTGTTGGATCTTATACACACGGATGTGTATGGGCCCTTCAAACATGCCACAAGGGATGCTAATCGTTATTATTTGACTTTTACTGATGATTACAGTAGATATGGATATGTCTACTTAATCAAGCATAAGTCAGAGACTTTTGAGAGGTTTAAAGAGTTTAAACAGGAAGTCGAGAATCAATTGGGCAGGAACATTAAGATGCTTCGATCTGATCGAGGTGGTGAGTATCTTAGTTCAGAGTTCCTCGACTATCTTAGGGAATGTGGGATTGTCTCGCAATTGACACCTCCCAGGACACCGCAGTTGAATGGTGTAGCTGAGAGGCGTAATCGAACCTTGTTGGATATGGTTCATTCCATGATGAGTCGAGCTTCGCTACCAATCTCATTTTGGGGGTATGCCTTAGAGACTGCCGCCCATATCCTTAATCTAGTTCCCACAAAGAAAGTTGCCAAAACTCCTCATGAGATGTGGACTGGTAAAGTACCCAAACTAGACCACATTAAGATTTGGGGTTGCGAGGCTTTCGTTAGACGCGAGACTCATGATAAGCTCGAACCTCGAAGTGAGAGGTGTATTTTCATCGGCTACCCACAGAAATCCTTTGGTTACCTCTTCTACAGACCTAGTGAGAATGTGGTCTTTGTAGCTAGGAGGGCTTTCTTTCGAGAGAGAGAGTTCATAAGCCAAGGAGACAGTGGGAGGTAAGTTGACCTTGAAGAAATTCAAGAGTCAAGTGGTGAAGGAACTTCAAACCCTAGCACTCAACTTGAGGAGGAAACTTCTGTTGAGCCAATTGACAAGTCTGTACCTCTGAGGCGTTCCACAAGGGTTAGGAATGCACCTGAGCATTACTATGGATTCCATATTACTGCGGAAGGTGATACACTTATCAGTGATGAGACACTGATAGGTCTGGATGAACCTAACAGTTACGCGGAAGCCATGGCAGGCCCTGAGTCAGCCAAGTGGAAAGAGGCAATGGACAGCGAGATACAGTCCATGTATGACAATCAAGTTTGGAACTTGGTTGAGAATGTACCAGGTCGTAAGACTGTAGGGTGCAAATGGATCTTCAAGAAGAAGACCGACATGGATGGTAGTGTACACACTTATAAGGCACGACTGGTTGCAAAGGGTTTCTCACAAACTCCGGGAGTTGATTATGATGAGACCTTTTCTCCAGTGGCCAAGATTAAGTCTATTAGGGTTCTGTTAGCCATAGCCGCATTTCATCACTATGAAATATGGCAAATGGATGTCAAAACCGCTTTCCTTAATGGAAAGTTGGCTGAGGATGTTTACATGAGTCAGCCAGAGGGTTTTGTCAACACAGAGTACCCTAATAGAGTGTGTAAGCTTGAGAAATCCATTTATGGGTTAAAGCAAGCACCTCGCAGATGGAATCTTTGCTTTGATGAGAAAGTAAAGGAATTTGGCTTTTTTAGGAGTGAAGATGAATCTTGTGTATATGTCAAGGCTAGTGGGAGTATAGTTAGCTTTTTGGTATTGTATGTGGATGACATACTACTCATAGGAAATGACATCCTAACTCTGCAGGAAGTTAAGTCCCATCCAGAGTAATGCCAGATTGAGTAAGACACAAAGCCCTAGTACTGAGGCTGAGATAGCAGAAATGAGTCGAATACCTTATGCTTCGGCCGTAGGATCGATCATGTATGCTATGACGTGTACTCGACCTGATGTAGCCTTTGCTTTGAGCATGGTTAGCAGGTATCAGGGGAACCCTGGCAAGGCACACTGGACTGCGGTAAAGAATATCCTCAAGTACCTACGGAGGACTAAGGACTGGGTCCTTACCCTCGGTGGGAGTGAAGACTTGAGAGTTGTAGGGTATAGTGATGCTAGCTTTCAGACTGATAGGGATAATTTCCGCTCTCAGTCAGGCTGGGTCTTTACCTTAAATGGAGGAGCAATTTCTTGGAAGAGTTCCAAGCAAGAGACAGTGGCTGATTCAACTTGCGAATCAGAGTATATAGCAGCTAGCGAGGCAGCAAAGGAGGTGATATGGCTGAAGAACTTCATTGGAGACCTTGGAGTTGTACCATCTATTAAAGAGCCAATGGAAATTTTCTGTGATAGTGAAAGTGCAGTTGCCTTAGCCAAGGAACCAAGGGATCACGGGAGATCCAGACACATCGACAGAAAATACCATTTCATCAGACATCGAATAGAAGAAGGACTCCTCGTGGCAAAGAGGGTATCATCGGATGAGAATCCAGCAGATCCCCTCACGAAGGGACTGACTCGGGTTAAGCATCTCCAGCATGCTCGGAGCATAGGGCTGTAGGATGATATTAGATTTAGTAGTTAGATAACCTTGAAATTTGTAAAGTGTAATTGACATTAGATGATGAATAAAAGGTGTTTTATTTATGAGTAAAGTGTTGCTATCTCTTGTCGATCGTTTACTATATTTCTTTTGCATGTTTTGACTTCCAGAATAATTATGTTTGGTATATCATATTATTCGAACCTCCACAGTCGGTCATATGTCGGAAGTAGGTATGAATCAAGACTGTCATGATTGGTTGCAGAGGTCTAAGTTGTTGGACATGGCTACAACACTCATGAGTGCTCATAAGTTCTGAGCATTGGACTCAACCCACGCTCACTGGAATCACTTCATGGAATTTATCTCGAGTGATCGTGAGATGGCAATATCATATAAGTCTTCAAACCTAGAGATATGATTTGTTACTTATGAGTTGGTTATGCATTGATTGTACGTTAACGCATTGGTAACTCGATGTTATAAAACGTGCTTTTGTGTATAATTCAATGAGTGGTAGAACAAACATATGAGTCGAAGTTTATCTGTTCCTTCTTGGATTAGAAGCTGATATCTGGGCCCCTCGATGATTTTTTTTTGACCTATGTACCGGGCCCGGTCAGAACTAAGTTGATGTGTTCAATTAAGTTCTTTGTCAAACAAATCGGAAATCGGGAAACAAACTGCTGGACAATAAGTAAGACATTGTTCCATGTATTTGTCCGGATGATATCTTGAACAGAGGATTATATGATTACTTATCTTAAATGGCGTATCATCATCTTCTCAGTTCCGAGAGACCTTGAAAGAGCTACGATTGCCGATCGGTTCCTGAAGTATTGCCGTTATAGTTATTAGACTTATCCAAGTGGGAGACTGTTGGATAAGGTGTCTAAGTCCATAACTATTTCTGGTATGTACTTGACCCGACCCGGCATGGTCCATTTGGGTTGCATGGCACCATGCAATTGGATAAACTAAAATGAGAGAAATAACACTTATGGTTTATTAATATATTATAAGTTCTAATATATTAATAATATTATTTAATTAGTTTGATCAAGAATTAATTAAGTGATCAAAAGATAACTAATTAAATATATGGGTAGATTATGTAAATCTTCCATATCTTATATAGTGGGCTAAGAGGCTCCATGGATTATCAAGTTGGGTTCCACCCATAGGATGCTCCATGGATGCTCCATGGGAGTTACAAACCCATGGGTCATGGAAATGAAGAGTCATGACACATTAGGGTTTACATGGTGTAACCCTAGATGTGTCAACACTATATAAGAAACCCATTCTCCACCAAAATTGGCGACACTAAGAAACAAGAGGGCTAGAGCCGATTTTGCAAGTGTAAGATTCTCTCAAAGTTTACTCCTTTGCATTTGGTGTTGTGTGAAGCATTTGAGGCATCACACTTGGGGTGCTAGGCTCACAAGGTTTCAAGGATCATAATCAACAACAAGGTAAGTTATTCTATCTTTCATTCAAGTTAAAAATGTTCCCCATGTATGCTAGATAGGAATATAACCTTGGAATTCAACTTTCCATGATTATTAGACAAACATAGATCCAAGGTTATTAGGGTTGCATGTACACTTAGGAAGTGTTAGAATGCTCAAAACCCACCAGATCCTTGAGAGTGTTTGAGAGAATTTGGTGTAGTGTGTGTGTGTGTTTGTTGTCTTCGGCCGAGAGTAGAAGAGGAGAGGGGATAGAGATGGTGAAGTGACAAGTATAGATACATGGTGGTCCTTGTATGGATGTATGTTGTATAAAATGGAGGTGGCACTCCAAAGTCAACCCCCCCCCCCCCCCTTAATCTCTTTTTTTTTATAGATGGGCCGAGAGTTTGGGCCAAGAAGAAAGAGTGAAGTGGATTTGGCCCATTAACTTTAACTAAGACATTTGGATCCTAAACATAAAGTTTTTCGCTCCATTGGGCTCTTGGAAGCATTCACGGCCCAATTAGAGTAAAAAAATGGGCTTATGGCTCACTAAGGTTAATTGGATTAGTTATGGCCCAATAAGGTCCATTAGGGTTAGAATGAATCATTCTAGGCCCAAATGGTCCAAATTGTTTTAAGTTTGTGAATTGGGTCCAATTAGGGCTTCTAAGTCCAATAAAGTTGAATTGGGTGCTTATTGGTCCATTAGGCCCAATAAGGAACTCCTAGTCCAATATGAACTTAAACCATGGATCTTAGGGCTTCAGACTCTTTGATGAACATGAATGGTGAATCTAAATGTGCATTGAGTGAGATTTACTAAGAGTATAAGATTTACAATAGTTGAATGGTTACACAGGAATAGAATTTTCTAGCTAAAATGCTAGTTGTGACATTTCTTTTACAATGGTTTGCTTGTAATGAAAAGCAAAGTTTCTGAAGGTCAATTAGTCAACGTTTAATACTAGGAACTTGTTGATAGTATTTTTGTATACCTTTTTAGTTGTTACTCCATACATAAAAATTCTAAGATTTCATCTTTTGGCAGGTTTCAACTTTTTACTAATGTATCAGTTTTCATCATTAACTTTTTTTGATAATATTAATTTGGGTCCAAAGGATTTCATTATTTGTCATTATCAAAGGGTATTTTAGGCATTTGTGATATAGACATATAATGTTGCAATTTTCTTACAAATTTATAATATAATATACCATATTCTATTAACGACTTGATGGGCCATTTGGTAACATAACTCTATGGAAATTTGCATCTTTCTTCATCAAAATCTACAAATATTGTCACAAACTTCACGAGTTCTCTCAATCCGCTTGATTTTTTCCAGCATATTCATAGCAGATGTTAAATTTGGCCGTTTCTTAGCCATCCTTATCTTTTCATCTATTTGTGCTTTGGTAACTTTCTTTCTACACCTAATCACACAAATTTATATTGATTTCATTTATTAATTGTATAAATAATAAGCATATATAGGGGTTGCTTTTTCTTTCTGTCTGTTAAGTCATCTATGGTAAATGTGGCTGACTGAAACTAAATGACCATTTTACCTTTACATTCCATTAAGGTCATTAAGTACAAAAGAAATAGATTCTAACATGTTGAGTTGAATTTGAACCAGGGTGATGTTAATGACACTAGCAAAATTCGAATTTTCTTAAAGGGATGTTTATGTGGTTCTAAGGTTATCAGAAGGAGGATAAGTGGTTTTTGGACGCTCTGGTGCTATTGGTTCAATAATCTGTTGAGATATATCAGATTGAAGAATCCTATGGATTATGTTTCTTGCATTATTTCGAAGGACCAGTATAAATGTGTTATTAAATTCAGAAGGAAGATCATTAGCTTCTAAATTTCAAATAAAGGGCGATTTGGTCTTTTTTGGTGGATATAAATTTCGATAGTGTTAAAGTTGATTTTATGGTTCTGGGGTATTTTCACTGGATAAAGAAAGATAAGAGGAGATGTTTAGAAATGAATTTTAAGTCTTGGTGTAATAATTTAGAAGAAGGGCATTTTCAGTCTTTTTTTGAATTTTGGCATATGCGATAGTTCTCTGGTTAGTCTTGATATTCGATTTTATGCTAGACAGGTGGGGCTTCGGATTTGATTTGAAGTCTTTTGAGTCTGGACTGTCTGGTGTAATAATAAGTTCCGAGGGTATTTTGGTCCTTTTTCTGGATTATTACAACAATGTGCTTTTTTTTTTCTGTGATAGCAAATGAAGTTTCAATGCCTATGTGGTTATCGAATCAATTGCAATTGGATTCAGGGGATTTGCAACCTTTATTATACCAAAAGATCTAAGGGTTTTTTCGGTATTTTGTTAATAAAAAAGAACTGACTGGAATTTTTTTATCGATTTGAATCCTTGCTATTTTGATTTTACTCATTGTTGTTACAATAGTTGTTGGTGGTGTGCTCAAGCCATGGGAAACTGTCTTTGCATACATACAACACCCATTCAGATTTCAGTGTGACCTGTTCTTGTGTAAATTGGGAGCATTTTTTAGTTTTATTTTTTTCAATTGTTGACTTAATGTTTTCTTTGAATGTGTTTGATTGTATTTGTTCATTTGGAATTCCCATTTTCTTTATTTCATGTCCTATTTGTTCATTTAAACATTTTGTTTGTTTCATGAAAGTTGTTTTTATGGTAAGAAGAAATGAAAATATGTTTATGTATCAGTTTCCTGTATATGTTTTCTATACGAAATAGAAAAGTTATAGAATACAAGATTATAGAGGTGGTAAGATCCGATTAATGAAATATTATTTTATTACATAATCAATTTTTTAATTCTATTTAAAATTAACACATGTGAGTTCCACGGGTTTTAACCAAGTATGTATATATATATATATATATATATATATATATATATATATATATATATATAGAGAGAGAGAGAGAGAGAGAGAGAGAGAGAGAGAGAGAGAGAGAGAGAGAGAGAGAGAGAGAGAGAGAGAGAGAGAGAGAGAGAGAGAGAGAGAGAGAGAGAGAGAGAGAGAGAGAGAGAGAGAGAGAGAGAGAGAGAGAGAGAGACATCATATATTATGAATTAATTTTACGTCACATTAAAAACCAACTTCTCTATAAAGGTGGACTATGGTGATCGAAAACTTATACTTCAGAAATGGAGGTCATAACCTACTCATCGAAGCTCGTGAAACCCTCCACACCAACTACTAAAATCCATCGTTTCCACAATATTTCTTTCACTGATGAACTAGCCCCGACAATAAACGTCCCTCTCATTCTGTACTACCCTCCGCCAGCTAAGGGAGTGAACAATCAGTTTGAAAACATCGGTGACCACTTGAAGGATTCCATATCAAAAACCTTAAGTGATTTTTATCCCTTGGCGGGGAGATATATTCGTAAGCTTTCCTTAATTGATTGTAACGATCAAGGTATTCGTTATGTCCAAGGCAAAGCGAATCTCAGACTCTCAGAGATTTTAGAACCCGAAAGGGGATTAAAATCAAATATAGTAAATAATTTCCTCCCATGTGAGATTGGAGAGGCTGATGAAGTTGATGATCCCATGCTATCTGTCAAAGTCACCACCTTCGAGTGTGGTGGTTTGGTTATCGGTATGTGCTTTCCACATAGGCTCTCAGATATGGGAACTATGTGCAACTTCATTAACAACTGGGCTACTAGAAGCAAAGGCGATTATGAATCTGGAAAATACACCCCCATATTCAACTCGACTCTTTACTTCCCAAAACGAGGTTTACCAGAACTTGACCTGAGAGTGCCTAGGTCAAGCGTTGGTGTGAAGAATAAGGTGCGAAGGTTTCATTTTAAAGGAGAGGCGATACAAGACATGAGAGAAAAGATCGGATTCGATAGAAATGGGTCTCGTAAACCATCAAAGGTCCAACTTGTTGTTGCGTTATTATGGAAGGCCTTAGTACGTATGGATGAAGCAAATAACGGCCAATCTAAGGCATCTTTTCTCATCCAACCAGTTGGACTGAGGGATAAAATAGACCCACAGTTACCTACAAACTCATTTGGGAATTATTGGGGACTGGCAGCTTCCAAACTCGGGCCTGGTGAAGGTGACAAAATCGAGTTTCAAGATTTCTTCAAGATTTTGTGTAACTCGGTTAAGAAAACAGCTAAAGATTGTGGTAAAATACTCACAAATGGTGAAGAAGGATATGACGTCATAATCAATCCCTATTTGGAGTCAAATAAAAACATAGATGACAGTGAAGTGAACTTCTACTTGTTCACTTGTTGGTGTAAGTTTTCATTCTATGAAGCTGATTTTGGTTATGGTAAGCCGATTTGGTCAAGCACCGGTAGCTTGCCAGTCCAGAACTTGGTGATCATGCTGGATGATCACAAGGGTGATGGTGTCGAAGCATGGGTTCATTTAGATGAAAAAAGGATGAAAGAATTAGAACAAGATTCTGATATCAAGGCCTATGCACTGTAGTTCGAATCGTTTTGAAAACTGAATACCTAATGTTTGTTTTTTTAAATATCTATATGCATTAATTAATTATGTATTATGAAGTAAAATAAAAGTTTGTGTCCACAAATGTTTCATGAATCAAACGTTCACTTTCTTGTCATAATTGAATGGAATTTTGGTGGTTGTTGTCGCTTGTCACCCCGGATAAATAATTAACATCTTCAATTATGTATTTATAATATGTGCAGATAAAAACTGTTGTGTACAAATCACTTTTCAATTAAGAAGTTTGTGTTGATAATTTAATTTAATTTATAGGGGATTTTGAGACATAATAAGCAATGTAAATTTTATTTGATTGCGATGGATCGTATTAGAAAATACATGAATATCAAATGATATACTAATATGTAATTATTAACATATATAATTATACTATAATACAATGATCGAAGAGCAAGTCGTAAATCAAATATATGGTTCTTCACTTCTACTAAATACTAATGGCTCTTTATATTAATAATTAATAACAAAACAATATTTTTGTCATAAATATTTAATCATGAACAATTTGTTGTTATTATATATAACATAAAAGCTTAAAAAGTTGGGGAACAGTATACTTCTTTCTCTTTCTTCTTCTGCCACTGAAGTTTTCCTTCTTACAAAAAAAACCCCAACTCTTCCACCCTCTTTATCAATTCTTCTCCACCGCCTTTGACTCCACCGGCTTTTATTCTCACTTCTTTCTTCTTCACTCTTCCTTCGCCTTCCGCTTTTTGGATCCCACCGCCTCATCTCTCTGCCTCCACTCAGATAGTCGTTCTAACTGGTCTCTAGATCTTTCTTATTCGCACAACATATTTACGGGTTATGCTTATCGTTCCAATCCTCCATTTCTTCATCTCACCGTCAATCCACAGTCGGTCTCCTCCTTCTTTAGCTGAAGAACCCTAGGACCAACCACAGTGTTCGTTGTCTCCATTCGATTAACGCTTGGAGCCGGCCCTTCAATCCAACAGTTATATGAGGTCGATGCGTACTACTGTTCAACTCTTGAACCCCTTACATCCATCCACTGCTGCTGACCATAAACCTTACTTCGCACAAGAAATATACCAGTTTTTTTTTTGTTTTTTTCCGTCTCTCACCAAAGAGGGTGGGATTTAGGGTTTTTCAAGAGAAACCCTCTGATGCACCAGAAAGAAATATTCGGAGAAATTGAACTAGCGTTACTCACTACCGGTTTCTACCTCATTTAACATTGTTTCTTCAGGACCTACCGCCGGCGACTACCACCATAAGTTTTGGTCAAGGGAGAAAGGGTACGTTTGAAGTTTGGTGTGTGTGATTTAATTAATTAATTATAATACATCTAATATTGATTTTCTGTATAATTTCTCTATTGACAGGTGGAAGAGAATCATAGATTGAGGTCTGAGCTACAAAAGAAGATTCAGGAACTTGAAAACTATGTATTAGTTCTTTCTTTTCTTTTAACATTATTTTTATCAAATCTTTTCCCTAGTCTTTAGTTAAATCGGCTTCTTAATATCATAGCAACTGAGCTTTTCCTTAAATCATTGACTGATGTTTCATATTGATCAACCATTCTGCAATTATCATGACAGGTTGCCATATTTGTGGTTCTAGCAATGGCACTAAGGCGAAAACCTGATGTTTTAATCAGCCTTCTTCCCATAATCCAAGAGGGTTCTAAATATCAAGGTGAAGATAAGCTTCCAGTCCTATTGTGGACTATCACACAGGTAACTAATCAACTAATCAAGACATTTACTATCTTCTGGAGGATAACAATCAACTTCAATAAGATTGGATTTTGTATACGCTTGTCAAGGGGACCTGGTTGTGGGGCTTTTCATGTAGGCCCATTTGCTCTTGCCAATGGTCAATAGTAAATCAAGTGGAAATCCTCATTCCAGAGACCTTATTTTGCAGTTGGTTGAGAGGTAAGAAACATTCATAATATTGTATTTCCATATAAGTGTGCTTTTATTCTCTCAAATATTTTATAAACATCATTTATACAAAGTAGAAACAATAATTTCATTTGTAGGATTGTATCTTCTCGAAAAGCTCGTACAATTTTAGTTAATGGAGCTCTGAGAAAGGGGGAGCGTGTGGTCCCAGCTTCAGCTCTTGAGCTTCTCATGGGAGCTACCTTCCCTTCTCCTACATCTCATGTCAAGGTACTTTTAATCATTTTATAGAATCCTACTTTCATTTCATTTTGTTACAACATTGTATTTTCAGTTGTTTTTCTTATTAAGGCATCGTACTTTGACTTCTTTCTATTACATGATTTACATCTATCCAAGTATAGCATTACACTTTCAATTGTTTCCTTGTGATTTGTGAACACATTATAATTTGAAAAATACATTCAATTATAACAGTGAAAAGTGTTTCTTGAATATAATTTGAAAAATCCATACAAAGTTGTAAGAAGAAAAGAAAGTGAGATGCTATAATAAAGAAATCAAATAAGCTATGTTTATGTTTCTTGAATATAACCCTTTTATCTTTATATTTTTCGATTATATTACTACATAAATGAGTAGAATTAAAAATAACATAAATGGATTTGGTATAATTTTGTAACAGGCAACTGAGAGATTAGAAGCAGTCTATCCCCTTTTGAAGGAGGTTGCTCTTTCTGTTGCCCCTGGAAGTAAAGCAATGAAGCAACTTACACACCAGTTGTTACCTATTGCTGCAAAAGCTGCTGCTCAAGGCAAGAAAACATATATATATATATATATATATATATATATATATATATATATATATATATATATATATATATATATATATTCTTTTGTACATCTAATCTCTCTTATTAGGTACCTATTTATGTGAAAATGAATCATTTTGGGGTTCTTTTAAAAAAAAAATTTGGAAAAGATTTTCCAAGTTACTTGGTTTGGGAAAAGTGCAAAATACATAAAAGCACAATGTAGCATTACCATATATTGATTTAGCCAATGACCTATTATGTGTTATGATTTTTGTAAAAATAGTTTACTGGTTAAAAGCCTAAATCTATATATAAAAAAAATAGTTCAGTGGCTAAATTGATAAAATGGTAAAAGTACATTGTGCATTTATGGTGAAAGTTGGTTGTGCTTTTTGATTTCTTGCACTAAATGGTTTTTGTAAAAAGTCATAAAAGTATAATGGTTTAATGACTACATGAAATAGTTAAGTGGTTAAATCAATAAAATGGTAAAAGCTCAATAGCATAGCATACTCTTTGCATCTGATGGTCTGATTATTTTGGTTTGCCTCGATGGGGTCAATGGGTGGTCAAAGTAAGTAGTAAAAGTTAGCTATATTGTTAAATTACTTATAAAAAAATTCTTTTAATAAATATTGTATTTCCTTAACTAGGAAATATCAATTTTCTACCCTATATATTCGATTTGATTATTATCTCTCTCCATTGTATAATTCTGTAATTTGCAGGATTTCAGCCTCACAACAGTGATTGACCAGATACATGTGACTCTGTCCCTTTACTTATCATTGTGTATTCTGTTCATATAAACAATGAGTTTATTATATTTTAAGTGATTTTTATAATGATTTTTGCATGCAGAGATTTGAGCAATAATTAAATTGGAGGTCGTATACCATCAATCCTTCCATATACCATCAAGACCTTGTAAGTTTATCAGTCTCCCAGCCCATCAAGAAATTAAGTGAAAGGAGCCTTTTTACTTTCCTTGTAAGTTTATTCGTCATGCAGTTTAATTCCAACAACACAGCGCCAACGGCGCACTGATTCCATTCTAGTTATGCATCATGGTAAAAAAATATTATATAAATCTAATCCAAATAGCAAATTATAAAAAGTAAGAGATAGTACCAACAACAAAATATTTAGGGTAAATTACACCAATCGTCCCTCGTGCAAGTGCCGAAAAGCACATTCAGTCCCTATTTTCAAAAATTAACTCGTCTGGTCCCTTATTTGTTTTAGACTTACACACATCATCCCTATTGACATGAAAAGACTAATTTGCCCTTAGTATTTTCCTTTTTCCTTTTTATTTCTTTATCAGTTTAAATGAAATATATATATATATATATATATATATATATATATATATATATATATATATATATATATATATATATATATATATAATAAAACAAGGGTAAACAAATATCCCCCTCCCGTTCAATCCCTATTTCTGCAACAAGACACCACCACCACCTATCATCGCCGACTCCTCCGACACCACCACATATCAACGTCACCACCTCCGACACCACAACATATCACCGCAAACACCTTCCCCTTCCCTTTCCCCAATTTTCTTCTACCTTCGTCTCCCTCTTCTCACTCATTCACGTTAACCATCCAAAACCCCAAATCAGTGTACCAAAATTAGAACCAAACCACCATCCTTATCTTCGTTCTCTCCCTCTGCCTTAAGAACACCAACGACCATCGAAACTACCAATTTTAATATATCTGCTTCGTGGTGAAACCCAATAATCAAATCGATCCATCTACTGCTCTAATCGAGAGTTATTGCTCTGAACCATAACCATCACCATCAAAACAATAATTCAATCTTCGAAACCTTGAAATACTGATAAGATTTAATCAACACAAATGACACCTAAAAGCTATCACAATCACAAGTTCACGACATATCACTGCATTCAAAGTCCCAACCTATCTTCATCTTCAAAATCGAAACAAGTAACCGATTGAAATCAAGTCCAAGACAAATCCATCGAAATAAAATCAAACCAAACTTGAAACGAACCTCAAAATCAAAATGAAAACCTACATCATTTTCTATTTTTGGATTTAATGACGATGAAGAAGGAGGAAACTCAAAATCAAAATCGAAATCAAGTATTTCTCTCTCTTATCGTGCTACATCTCCATCTCACACATTTCCTATGGTTTCCCTTTTTGCTTTCATCGAGTCCGTCTCTTTCAACCCATTTCTCTCTCGGTATCGTTTTATATCTCCATCTCACTTGGCCTCTATCTCGATATCGTATCAGAACATATGTGTGTGTGTGTGTATTTTGGGTTACTCTTTTATCTCCGATCAGTAGTGGATGGGTTGGAAAAGATGAGAGCGGGTATCGAAGAAGAATGGGGAGAGAGAGTGAGAGATCGATCGATCGGAGGTAGTGGTATTTACCACTGTAGTGAGAGAGATAAAGATTACAATTGTTTTTTTATTTTCTTTGTTAATTGATAAATAATAATATATAATACTAGAATAATTAAAAAATAAATATCCAAGGGCATTATCGTCATTTCAAATGAGGCACAGACTACATTCACAAGAAAAAAGCATATCAGGGACGAAGTGTGCAAGTTTTAAGCAAACGAGGGACAGTCCAAGTTAATTTTTTAAAATAGGGACTGAACATGCTTTTTGGCATGTGTACGAGGGACTATTGGTGTAATTTACCCAAATATTTACAAGACAAAAGTTCACAAAACTTCAAAATGGTCCCTGTGGTTTCAAAAAATCTAAAATTTGGTCCCTAATTTACAAAAACCTCACGGATAGTCTCTGTGGTTTCAAAACTTTTAACATTCGGTCCTTCCGGCTCACTCCGTTACCATTTAGCCGTTAAGAAAGGGGTATTTTTGTCATTTCACTACCCAGGGACCATTTATGAGGTTTTGTATTACTTTTTTTAAAAATAAATAAATAAATAAATAAAATTTAATATTCAAGGGGTCCTCTCTCTCTCTCTCTCTTTCTCTCTCTCTCTCCCCCCCACTGGTTCAATCAGTTTCAACTAATTCCATCGTTCATCCTCATTCTCAATCTTATGCTTCACTCCTCTATTCTCAAACTCGAATTTCATGCCTTTACCTTCTAGGAGCTTGTATCGTTGTAGGTATTAAGCGCCAGGACGTGTTAGGGATTTTAGTTGAAAGCGATGTCAGCAGTGACGATGAGGATGAGGGCTAGGGTTCCGACAACTTCAGGCGATGCATAAAAACAATAGATCTCATCTGAATCTGAAGATGATAGCCGATAGATCGCCCCTAATTCTTATTTATTGAAGATCGTTTCTGCCATCGAAGGAACTCAACCATTGAAGATCAAAATAGAAATCTCGTATGTTGCATAAGTCCATCACCCCCTTTCGAGTCTGATCTCGATCAGTAACGATGAGGCTCATTTTTTATTTCTAAATATAAAGATGCTTTGGCCTCGTTTTCAGGTTTCTTCTTACAACCTCGTGTCTGTCTCCCCATCCAGGTTCCATATATTTTTGAGGTTTGAAAAGGGTTGTTCATAATAGGGGCAAA
Source organism: Lactuca virosa (assembly GCF_052849685.1). NCBI lineage: Eukaryota > Viridiplantae > Streptophyta > Magnoliopsida > Asterales > Asteraceae > Lactuca > Lactuca virosa. The sequence continues at coordinate 150,347,718 of NC_136434.1, read as the reverse complement.
TCAAAGATGGAGATGGGGATTACCGAGGTAGAGAGGGGAGTAGGGGTGGAGAGGGCTATTTACCTTGATTTGGACCTGCAAGACGAGAAAGATACGAGTGGAACAAAGAGAAAATGGTAGTGAGGGTGGGTATTTGACCAATTTTCGGTTTTGTTTCTTTCTCCAGCCACAAGATAAAAAAGCATCGAGAAAAAGATAGGAAGGAGTCAGAGATTTGGTGGGTGTGGGGTTAAACCCTTCTGAGATCATCCCTTTCTCGAATAACTACGATCAAGCCTTCCAAAAGATATGATAATCGATTGATTTTTGATTCATTTGTTTCTACTCCTAATCTGCTTAATGAAAACATGTTGATTGGTGTTGATCTTATTGAATGTGTGAGTGTGTGTTGATTAATACTTCTGTATTAATTTTTTTAATTTGAAGAATTATGATGTGTGTGTTTTTTATACAAGAGAGAGAGAGAGAGAGAGAGAGGGTGGGACCCCTTGCATATTAAATTTTATTTATTTATTTATTTTTTAACGACAAAAATGCCCCTTATTTAACGGCTAAATGGTAACGGAGTGAGCCGGAATGACCAAATGTTAAAAGTTTTGAAACCATAGGGACGATCCGTGATGTTTTTGTAAAATAGGGACCAAACTTCAGATTTTGTGAAACCACAGGGACCATTTTTGAAGTTTTGTCTATTTACAAATATGATCGCTTGTTATCGGAATATTATTCCGATTGACGAATTGACTTTTTGGATAATTATCCAAATGACCGGTAAGTCTAAACGTCATGTTCCGGAATACATTAAAATCATGGTGGATCCTATGGGATCTAACTTGATGTGATTTAAAATGATTTGACATTCTAGACGACATACATTTCGGTTCCAATTTTTTTTCAAGATATGTGTTGTTAATGGTTGGACATACATGTCTTTACCACCACGTATACAAATTATTTACAAGAGTAAATTACACGAATGGTCCCTATGGTAGGGTAATTTGCGTGTTTGGTTCCTAACTTATTTTTTTAATTCGAAAGGTCCCTATTGTTTGTTTTTGTTACGCGCTTGATCCCTGTCTTATCTAAAAAGATTATTTTTCCCTTGATTTTTAATTTATTTAAATAAACACTCTCTCAACATCACCCAATCACATTACCTTATCTATCACACCATTTTTCTTTATTTAAATAATAGTCTTTTTAAGTAAGACAATGACCAAACGTGTAACAAAAAAACAGTAGGGACCAAGCGCGTAAAAAACAAATAGTATCGACCTTCCGAGTTAAAAAAAATACGTTAGAGACCAAACACGTAAATTACCCCAAACCATAGGGACCATTGGTGTAATTGACTCTATTTACAACAAAAAATCAGTTGAGAAAATTATTAACGTAATCAAAAACATTAATTACTATCTATTTTTAGTTAAAAAATAGGAATTATCCCATCTTAGCTACTAAAACCATAGGTCAAACATAGTTCACGATGGTGAAAGAAAAAAAATTTGACTATTCGTTTAGACTACTCTTTTGTGGCCTGTTTACACTTTCAGGGCCAATCGGTCCATAATATATAAATGTTTATTTTTCACGTTATGTCATTTTTCCAATTCTTTCCTTGGTTTCTCCTATTATATATGTGTCAATTTTTGTTGTGATTTTATCGGATTGTTAAATATTAGTAGGTTTTATAAATAGTTTTTTTTACAAAAAAACCGAAAAAAGATGAAATCGTAGGCTTCTTACAAAACCTACAGTGTACAAGTAGACAATGCACATACATCGTATGTTTCGTAAGAAACTTACGTTTTCTATTTTTTTTCTTTTTTTCGAATTTTGCGACTTATTTTGCTTGTACGTTGTATATAAATGTATTATGATACATATATGATGATTTTAAAAAAAAAATAACATTTTTTTTGCGAAAACCGTAGGTTTCATAAGAACATACGGTGTACAAGCAATAATGCACAAGTTGTGCATCGACAACTTGTAAACCGTAGGTGCTTATGAAACCTACAGTTTTGGCTAATTTTTTTGTTTTTTTGTTTGTTTTTTGTTATTTTTGCATTGTGGTTTTCCTTTTCACCTAGATTATAAACAATTTTTTTATAGTAATATTATCTTTTCATTTCGTTACACAATTGAAGTTCAAAAATCATGCCAATTATAGCAATGCACTATACACTGGAAGAAATATGTATATGTGTATTTGATATATATTTTAAAGTATAAGGTTTTGATAATATAAGATAGTACGTTGGTATTTTCCGCTTTGTTATAAACTATGTTTTTCGAACACCATTTTAAAGTACAATGCTATATGTGGTACATTTTTTGTATAGAAAAGGGCAAAATTAATTATAACATTTTCATTGACATTTAGTGTTTATTTAATTTTTAGTGTGCAAACAAACGAATGTTGGCTAGCATATCTGTCAAATCTTAAAGTCATAAATTACATGAAGTGTTGAGTCGTTTAAATAGATAAGTACGTGAGTTATTTGCGAGTAGTAGCTTACGTCACTGGTTGGACGTACCACCTCAGGCGAGTGACGGGCTTCTTATTAATGGGTTGTTACTTCATCAGTTGCGGCTGACTCAGGAAACGGATGCGGCTGAGCATTTACATTTTATGTTTTCTCGACGTAGGTTGTCCTTTGGTCCCGAGGAGTTCTATTTGGTGTATGGATTTCACATAGGTCGGTGTCCGAGATCAACAGTCGAATTCGGTCCTATGTATAAACATGGTTACGATGATGACACATTTTGCTCACGAGTCTTTTCACATCGCACAAACACTACGTTACTTGTAGGTAATTTAGTGGCCCTTATCATGAATCACCGATTTTATGCGTTACCGGTTGAGGATGGTGTGAGAATAGTTTTGTTATATTTTCTCAATCATGGTTTTCTACGAAAAGAGGGCAACGATAAAGTGACAAAAGAATGGATATAGGTGGTGGAAAACCTGGATGCATGGAACATGTATGTGTCAATTAAATTTGTGAATAAAATAATAACTAATGCTTTGTATATAATTTAGGATTGCATGGGGGAGCTATTTATGGTCTGTTACATACCCAAAATTGTTGGCTATGTTTGATAAAATTGAGGATCATGTGTGTGATAATCCAACAAAGATGTTTGTATATACATTATCGGGATTCGTTATCCCGTTGAAAGTATATTGAACTAACTAAAAAAATACATTTATAAAATTTTATTTATATGATAAATTTATTTAGTGCTAGCACATAACACTTATTGTATATTGTTTACAAGATATTATATGGGAGATATTTCCCATTGTTCGTGGGAATTATACAATACAACGAAATACATTATATCCTCGAATAAAACGAGTTGTCATGTTAGGAGGTTGAAGTGGGAGGCAGTTTGCGATATTTTCAATGTAATATTCATTATCCAGTTAATTTATATCTTTGATCCCTTAGTATGATTTTTTTTTTGTAAAATGGTCCCTTGCCACTTTAATGAGAAACGTGTTATGCATGCGTACGTTGGGCGTACCCAAGAATACACTGGGCATACCAGGTGAATGTTCAAACCCTAATTTTTAGGGTTTGTACCCTATTTAAACATCATTATCTCCCATGACCTCTTCCTCTCATCAGCCTCCATTGCCCACTTCGTCCCTTTCAAACCCTAATATCTATTGGTAGTGAGCTCATTTTTGGTGTTAATGTCCACTTTTGAAGGAAGAAAACCATTGGAAAGCAAAGAAAGAACTCCAAGCTTGGCAGATCTGAGTTCTTCACTCCTTGAGCAACCTCTAGAAGGTATAAAGCTCTAAACTTGTTGGTTATTTCTTTAGATCTTGTTAGATGTGGAGTTTTGTGCTTATTAGTCCCGTAATTTTGGTCCACTTCGATAAAAGCTACTCTAGACCAAATGAGTGGTCCTTTTGGGCGTTTTAGAGTGTCTACAATGATAAAAATGGGACGTTGGCCCTTCTTTTCCTACCATGCAAAGGTTATGATGTCTTAATGGGTTAAGAAGTTAGGCTTTTAAGATTTCGACACTTAATAGTCATGTAAGATCATAAAGTTGGAAACTTTATAACATAGAACACTATTTGGGACTAGATATGGGCCTTGGACGAAAGGACTTAATAAATTAAGCACTAATTCGAAGGAAAAGGCGAAGGAAAAGGTGGCAGGTACGTACGTTGAGCGTACCTTAGGGTACACTGGTCGTACCTGGTCGAGACCCCCACTTTCTAGCTGAGTGAAATGCATTACGCTGAGCATAATATCTAAGTACGCCGGGCGTACTCACCATGAGTTAACTCGGTTGACATTTTGACCTTTGACCTTGACAAGGATTTTGACCGAGTTTGACCTAAGGCTATTTTGGGTATTTTGAGCTTTAAACTAAGACAAGGTCAATATTTGTTGTACATGTGACCTGTAGAGTTGGTATACGAAGCTCTGTTGTGTAACGCCTGGTTCCTGGTATGCATTTAACTTATTTATTTATTCATTTTAAGTGAGGGACTCGACGAGTTGGTGTCCTGGCTCGTCCAGTAGAAGGCAGATTATGCGCGGGGTTTAAGATATCTACTCGACGAGTCAAGAGCCCTAGACTCGGCGAGTAGATCGGCCAGAATGAAACCCTAATTTCGGGGTTTTGCACCCTATTTAATCTCCTTAACCCCCACCCCTTAGCCTCATTTACAGCCTCCTTGTCCTAAACCCTAATCCACGAAACCGTAGAGCATCTTGTGAGTGTGTGAGCCATTTGTAAGCAATCTTTTGTGTTCTTGAAGCTTGAAGAAGAAGAAGGAGTAAGAAGGCTAAAGAAGAAGAGAATAGATCCAAAAACTATACTTCTTTGGCTACATTTTATGGTAATCAAGTTTCTATCTTGACCTCTAGTTCATTAGATCTCTTCCTTCCCCTTTTATGAAGGTTTTGGCCGAAGAATGATAACCTTTGGAGAAGGGACAACCCTAGTGGATAATCTTCCAAATCTAGAATCTAGAGGGGCTGTTATGACATAAAGGTGCAAACTTTATGCCATTGGAGCCCCCATGAAAGCCATAGAGTATCATATTGGCCTTTTTAGCCCAAAAGGCCATGCATGTGGGGAAAAGGTGGAAACTTTACGTGTCCAAGAAGTGTTAGGGGTTTAGATCTAAAGTTGTAAGCTTTAGTTTGGTGTATGGAAGGGTTAAGGACCAAGTTCTAGGTCCCAAGGAATTAGGGTTTGAGCTAAACCCTTTAGGAAGTGGTATTAAGGGGTAAAGTCAGAAACTTTACCCTTAAAATGACATTTTTAGGGTTATTGTGAGGTATGAAGCTTGGATCTGAAGTGTAGGGGCTTAATCCATTAATATAGCCCAAACAGATAGTGGAACTCGACGAGTCTAGTAAGGGACTCGACGAGTTGAAGCTGGGTTGTCCCGATTGTATTCCAGGTAGAACTCGACGAGTCTGTGAAGGGACTCGATGAGTTGACTCGGTTGACCACGAGTCTGAGTAGTACAGGAACTCGCCGAGTTGGGAGATAACTCGACGAGTTGGGTTGACTGGGAGTTAACCTTGACTTTGACTTTGACTAGGATGTTGAATTTGACCAGGGGTAAAATGGTCATTTTACCCTAAGAAGGATTATCAAATTTTGATTAAGTGTTATTGTGAAATTGATAGTCGGGGAGTGGTTGGAGCAACCGTCAGAGATTCCTCACACGAGATTTCACAACTAGCATTCAAGGTGAGTTTTCTCATGTAGGAATGGGTCTAAGGCCACAATGCCGGCCCGTTAGATGTTAGTAGTTCCTGTTGGATTTGGTGTCTAAGCCCCATAACTATATCTGGTATGTACTTAACCCGATTGTAGCATGGTCCTTTTGGGTTGCCTTCACCAGTGCAATTTGATAGGATGAACTTTTGAGAATAAGATTATTGGTGATTTATTAATATATTATAAGTATAATATATTAATTGAGAAATCATATTATTTAATTAGTATTGGTCAAGAATTAATTTGGAATTAATTTTGTGATCAAAAGTGACTAATTAAATCTAAGGGGTTGATTATGTAAATCATCCATTCTTATAGTGTGGGCTAAGTGGTTCATGGATAGTCCATGAAGCTTTAACCCATGGAGCCTAAATGGATATGGAAGGTCATGGTGCATTAGGGTTTCATGGATGAAACCCTAGCTTTGAGAAACACTATGAAAGAGTTCCCTTAGTGGTGAAATCGGCTAACACATATTCACAAGAGCATTGAACCGATTTTGAAGCTACAAGTCTTATTCTCTTAAGCCTCCTTTGCATATTGGTGTTTGTGACACATTAGAGGCACAAAAATTGAGGTGCTCAAGCTTACAAGGTCAAGAACTACACAAAAGGTAAGTTATCTAACTAGTTGTTACTTTGAATTGTATGCTAGTTAAGTCATATGCTTTGGAAATTTGAAAACTGCATGTATAATTAGAGAAAACATAGTTCCAAAGCATTTAGGGTTGCATGTGCACCATATGAGTGTTATAGTGCTTAAAACCCAACAGTGGTATCAGAGCATAGGATTGTTTTCTGTTATACTTGATGCACACTTGTTTTCAAAGCTGGAAAATCGACTTTTCTGCATTCTGACAGATGAACTCGCCGAGTACATGAACATAATCGACGAGTCCACCTAGTAAGGCATCAACTCGGTGAGTCCAGTTCATGTACTCGACGAGTTGGTGCTCCTGTATGCAGAAAATTCGAGTTCTTGGCCAGAAATGGATAAAGTCATTACCAAAAACTGTTTTGTAATCATAAAAATTGTTTTTTCCGAATTGGTAATGATTGTCTTCATCCATTTAAAAGGAAATTGTCAAATGTTTAGATAATAAAGTAATTATATGTAGTATTTGATATGAATTGTCTTGTTATGAGTTTGCTTAGATCAATAGGAAAAATTATGTGATGATTGTGTTTGATCCAAAAATTTGATCTAATTGTTCATGAAATGTGTTATTGTAACTTGTCCTCAAGTTATATAAAAAGTCACATTCATGAATATTAAAACTCATAATGGTTCATAGGTTATGAATATGAAAGGTCTTGAAAAGTTTCAAAACTTGCCCTCAAGTTTTGGAATTTGTAAAGTCACATTAATAAGACATTTAATTAACATCCCCCTCTGGCACGTATCACAATATTATCCGCTTTGGCCCACTCGGCATGAGGACTTCCCACGGGTCACCCATCCCGGTACTACTCCTGCCCGAGCACGCTTAACTGCAGAGTTCTTATGGGATTCGCTGCCCCCACGGCTTTAAAACGCGTTGTGACAGGGAAGGTATCCACACCCTTTATAAGGAAATGTTTCGTTCTCCTTCCAAGCCGATGTGGGATCAGGTGCAACCCACCTTCACCCCCCATTATAGGGTTCGACGTGCCCGTCGAATACATCGACACGTGCCCTAGCTCTGATACAATTTGTAACATCCTCCTCTGGCACGTATCACAATATTGTCCACTTTGGGCCACTCGGCACGAGGACTTCCCAGGGGGTCACACATCTTGGTACTACTCCCGCCCGAGCATGCTTAACTGCAGAGTTCTTATGGGATCCGTTGCCCTCACGGCGTTAAAACGCGTTGTGACAGGGAAGGTATCCACACCCTTTATAAGGAAATGTTTCATTCTACCCTTATACTATTATAATATTAAATGTTAATACTTATATATATATATATATATATATATATATATATATATATATATATATATATATATATATATATATATATATATGTATATATATAAGAAAAGTTAGTCTTACCGTTAGTAGGCCTCATTCACGAAGCCAATCTATAAGGGGGGTATAAGGTTACTGCCTATAAAATGACAGTTTAATGGGTGTGCATTCTCACCCACCGCTTCCTTGACTGGTGGATGGTCGTTAGCCGAACGGGTAGGACAGGACATTAATTCTCTTTAAAAGTATAATGAAATTATAAAGTAACTAAACCTATTATTAAATTCCCAATCTTAGTTACTTTAGGAAAAATGTGAATATGTGCTAATCCATGAAATTACACTTTGCACTTTATTAAGTCGTTAGTGGAGCGTGTGTGGTTAACCGACACACTAATTTGGGATTAATAAAGAGTGGAAAAGGGTAGCTTAATGTTAATCATAGATCAATGGAGCGTGTGTGGTTAACCGGTACATTGGTTAGGTGATTTTTAACGTTAAGAGTATCAAGTATATTTCACACCTTGTTTGTGATCCTTGGCATCCCAGTCACAAACTTAAGAGGGCACAATCGAGATTTAAACATGCCATTGAAAGTTCAATGAATCTCAAAAGAATCTAGGAATTTCAAATCCAACTAAAACCTAATAATAAATTTCATTTTTCATGGTGGAAATTGGTAAATCGTCATTTACCTACCTTCAAATATTTTACAATTAGATTACGGCATCCCTCTTCGTAATTGTAGAATATTGTGTTGGATCCTAGCCTTAATATTTCATTTGGGTGCTTTATTAAGGATTCTCATCTAATCTAAACTTTGTTCCTTTTCTTTTACAAATGTCTATCCCAAACAATGCTTCAGGCTTAAACCCTTCAGGCTCTTTCTCCCTAATGAACTTAGTAGGGAGAACCATCTTTAATGGACCCAACTTCAATGATTGGATCAGAAACATTCGCATGGCCCTTCGATATGAGGACAAAGAATATGTCCTAGATAAGGAGCTGAAGGAAATTGATGAGCAACCTGCTACTCCCGAGCAAATTGAGTAGTACCGTGTTCATGAGAGGTACGCGACAAAAGTGTCGTGTATAATGATAGCTACCATGTCTGCTAAGATACAAAAGTCCTATGAGGACTTCTGGCCCTATGAAATGCACTAAGATTTAATGGAAAGATACCATCAATCTGCTCGGCAAGAGAGGTATGAGATCATAGCCTCCATGATCACCACTAGAATGAAGGACAAAGAGTCCATCACGGGCCACTTGCAGAAAATGCAAAGATATGTGGACCGCTTGCTAAAATTGAATGTCAACTTTGATGAAGAATTAGCTATTGATATTATTCTTCATTCCCTACCTCCATGTTATGACCAGTTTCGTATGACATATCATATGAACAAGGAGGAGGTAACTCTTAGCAAGCTTCAGGGGCTCCTCAGAACTGCTGAAAACAACATGAAAGGCAAATCTGTTGCTACTACTCCTACTCCTACTGCTACTGCTCCTGTCCAGGCAATTGGACATGGTAAGGGTAAAAAGAGGAAGGCTCCTTCCAAGGGAAAATCGTGGGATTGATCTTTTTATAGCGGAACCAAAGTTGGTTCTGTTGTGCCCTCTACCAATCCAAAGGAAGAAGAGTGCTTCCATTGCCATGAAAAGGGGCACTGGAAGCGAAGCTGCCCAAAGTACTTGCAGGATATTAAGGATGGGAAAATCAAGTCCTAATTTGCAGGTATTTACACTATTCATTCTAATGGGCACTGGAAGCGAAGCTGCCCAAAGTACTTGCAGGATATTAAGGATGGGAAAATCAAGTCCTCATTTGTAGGTATTTACACTATTCATTCTAATGATACATCACATGCTAATTCTTGGGTCCTTGATACAGGTTGTGGTATTCACATTTATTCTGATTTGCAGGGACTAAAAGGAAGTAGGGATGTGGAGCACGGGAAGATAAACTTAATCATGGGAAATAGCAAAGTGTTGCATGTGACCAAGATTGGAGTTTATTCTTTATTGCATAGTAATGGTTTAAATTTAGATTTGAATAATTGTTGTCTCTCGGCCGATATGGCGAGAAACATTATTTCCTTTCACTTTTTGTATAAACAAGGTTTTACCTTTGCTTTTAATAATAATAATGGTGGTATTTATGCTTATTATAATGGTGTCTTGTATTTTGAAGCTTTACCTTGCAATGGTGTGTATGAAACTGTGAATGTTGTAGATAACCTAGGAAATAATGTGTTACACATTGATTCATCCAATGATTTGGATAAAGCATGCTTGTGGCATTGTCGTCTTGTACATGTCAACAAGAAGCACATAGGCCAACTCCAAAAGGCTGGAGTCTTGGAATCATTCGACTTGAAATTAGATGATGCTTGCGAATCTTGTTTACTTGGAAAGATGACTAAGTCACTCTTTACAGGTACTTGTGAAAGGGGTGAGGGTTTGTTGGATCTCATACGCACTGATGTGTGTGGACCCTTCAGATCTGTCTCAAGAGATGCTAGCCGCTTTTATGTGACTTTTAATGATGATTATAGTAGGTATGGCTATATCTACTTAATCAAGCATAAGTCAGAAACCCTTGAAAAGTTCAAAGAGTTTAAGGCAGAAGTGGAGAATCAATTGGGCAGGAAGATAAAGGTACCCCGATCCGATCGAGGAGGAGAGTATCTTAGTATCAAGTTCCACGACTATCTTAAGGAATGTGGAATTGTTTTACAATTGACACCTCCTAGGACACGACAGGTGAATGGTGTGGCTGAGAGGCGCAATCGAACCTTGTTGGACATGGTTCGTTTGATGATTAGTCAAGCTTCGTTACCAATCTCATTTTGGGGGTATGCCTTAGAGACTGCCGCCCATATTCTTAATCTGGTCCCTACCAAAAAGGTTGCCAAAACACCTCATGAGATGTGGACTGGGAAGGTTCCCACTTTAGACCACATCAAAGTTTGGGGTTGCGAGGCTTTTGTGAGGCGCGAGACTCACGACAAGCTCGAACCTTGGAGTGAGCGATGTATTTTCTATCGACCAAGTGACAACGTTGTCTTCGTCGCGAGAAGAGGGGTCTTTCATGAGAGAGAGCTTATATGCCAAGGGGACAGTGGGAGGCAAATTGACCTTGAAGAACTTCAAAAGTCAAGCGGTGAAGGAACCTCAAACACTAGCAATCAACCCGAGGAGGAAACTCATGTTGAACGTATTGACGGATCTGTACCTCTGAGGCGTTCCAGTAGAGTTAGAAATACACCTGAGTTTTATAGTTTCCATATTACTACTGAAGGTGATACATTTATCAGTGATAGCACACTCGTAAATTTGGATGATCCTAAAAACTACAAGGAAGCCATGGTAGGCCCTGAGTCTGCTAAATGGAAAGAGGCTATCCATAGCGAACTGGGTCGAAAGACAGTCGGGTGCAAATGGATCTTCAAGAAGAAGAGCGACATGGATGGAAAAATACACACATATAAGGCGCGACTGGTTGGAAAGGGCTTTACTCAAACTCAGGGAGTTGACTATGATGAGACCTTTTCACCAGTAGCAAAGATTAAGTCTATAACGGTTATGTTGGCCATAGCTGCATTTCATGACTATGAAATATAGCAGATGGATGTCAAAACCGCTTTCCTTAATGGAAAGTTGGTTGAAGATGTTTACATGAGTCAGCCAGAGGGTTTTGTCAATGCAAGATACCTTAATAGAGTGTTTAAGCTTGAGAAATCCATATATGGATTGAAACAAGCATCTCGCAGTTGGAATCTTTGTTTCAATGAGAAAGTCAAAGAGTTTGGATTTTCAAGAAGCGAGGATGAGTCCTGTGTGTATGTCAAGGCTAGTGGGAGCATAGTTAGCTTTCTCGTGTTGTATGTGATTGACATACTACTCATAGGAAATGACATCCCGACCTTGCAGGAGGTTAAGTCCTAGCTTGGGAAGTGTTTTGATATGAAGCACCTTGGAGAAGCTACCTATAACCTACAGATAAGGATTTTGAGAAACAGGAGTAAGAGACTAATAGGTCTTAGTCAAAGTACCTGTAACACCCGATTCAGGTATTGGCTGGAAAGTTGACAATTTGGAGAGGTTCATGCATGGACTCAACGAGTTGGGGACCAACTCGTCGAGTAGAGTCGGGTATCTGAAACGCGGGACGGAGGTGACTCGACGAGTCGTAAGGGTCGACTCGGCGAGTCCGAGCTGTTTAAAGAAAACCTTAATTTTGGGGTTTGCCCCCTATATAAACATCATTATCCGCCCCGGTAGCCTCCCTTAGCACCTTAGAAGAACGTTTACGGCCGCACACCCTCTTGTGAGTGAAGTAAGATCAATTGGGAGCTTATCCTTGAGATTTTAGGGAGGATTCCAAGCTTGAAGAAGAAGTATCAAGGGGAAAACATTAGATTTAGCATCTAGTTCGTCTTGGGCATTGATTTGAGGTATGAATCTGTTACCTTAAGCATAAATTCTATTTGAGAGTTGTGAATAACTTTGAGGAAATGGAAGCAAGCCTAGATCTGGACCTATCACAAGGATATGGTTCCGGAGCTGGACCTTCATAGGTCCCAATTATCATAAAGTTGCACCTTTTAGGAAACTCATTCCCTCCCCATGCATGGAAACCTTGTTGAAGGTTAGTTTTGGTGATTATGGCCATGTGAGGACTTGCATGCACGTAAAGTTTGCAACTTTACGTGTATTCCACACTAGTAGAGTATAGATCTGAAGTTTGGGACCTTGAGTCCCACTGGAAGAGGCCGTAAACAGAATGGACTAACAGGTACTCGACGAGTCGTGCAAAAGACTTGGCGAGTAGAAAGGGTTCACGGCCAAGGGTTGACGGTCAGGGGTGTACAGTCAGGGGTGTACAGTCAGGGGTGCACGGTTAGTGGTTTACGGCCGTAAACATCAAGGAACTCGACGAGTCCCTCGGGTGACTCGGCAAGTCGATGAGTTAAGCAAGGAACCCGACGAGTGAACGATTGTACTCGATGAGTCAAGGTCAATATGGACAGTCGACCTTGACTATAGACTTTGACTTTGACCAGGGTTGACCCTGGGGGTATTTATGGGATTATGCTGAGTTATTTAGTCATTGATTACAAACAGTTTGGGAAGAGCAGCATAGGACATACCTGAATTCAGTTACCGATTCAGCTTTGTGAGGTGAGTCTTCTCACCATACCCATGGGTCTAAGGCACCAAGGCCGGACCATTATGTGATTTGATATGATATGTGATTTGTTATGATATGTGATTGTGTGTTTTTGCATGGATGACCCCCGGGGGAGCCTGTGGCATTGGATATAAGACCATGTGGGGTAGCCCATGGCATTCCTAGGTAAAGACCATGTGGGGGAGCCCATGGCATTGGATGTAAGACCATGTGGGGTAGCCCATGGCAGTCCTAGGTAAAGACCATGTGGGGTAGCCCATGGCATACTTACAGGTTTTATGTATGCATGGCTTGTGTGATATGTGTGTAGCTTTTATAGCTAACAGGATATGTGATATGTGGATTGTGTGTATGGTATGCTCTGGGAAACTCACTAAGCTTCGTGCTTACAGGTTTTGTTTATGGTTTTAGGTATCATCGTTTTGGAAAGGAAGGGCTCGGATTGATCGCAGTGCACACACCAATGTATTCCGCAACGAATGATTTTGGGATGAACTCTGATAAATGTTTTACGTAATGATGATTTGAAATGTTTGGGATAAATGGTATCAATGTTTTAGCTATACTAAAAATGAAATTTTTACCCTTGATTTTTGGGTCGTTACAAGTTGGTATCAGAGCCTTGGTTTGAGGGATTCAGACATACTTTTGGGTGAGTCTGAACTTAAACTGAGGATCTATAAAGTTTTCAAAAGGAAAATGTTTTGAAGTAAAGAATTTCTAAGACAAGAAAGGGTGTGGTGCATGCAATTAGCCGAGCTCAAGTAAGTTTCCCCAGAATATCCATATATGTTATCGGTTATGAGTTGATTTATGAATCTAAGAATCGCAGGCTAGTTAGGGCAGATGCCTTTATATGCTGTATAAGCTGGTAGACTTGCATGCTAGGGTTGAGTAGCCAACAATAGATTGGCATGATATGTGATGCTTGTAGCCTTGGGAATATTTGATGCCATGCTAGAATGAGAATGATTATTGATATTTGTAACTGCTACATGTATGATTTTAAAATTATACACGGTTAGGATCTTATAGCCTTAGAATAATAGATTTGGCCTTATTTCCTGTTCCTTGTTGAGTTGTGGTCCTAGGGTAGAGTCTATTAGATCCTGTTTGAGTATAATTTGCATGCATAAGGCAGCCGACAATGAGGATGGATGGATATGGATAGCACGAGTTGCGATATGTGGGCTGAATATTTATGGCAGTTCTTTGGGTCGGAGTGCGTCTGCACGAATGCTGCTTGCTTTGTGCTTTGTGGAACTCTTGAGTGATGGGAGTCAGCCACTAAGTGGATATGACGATATCCAGGAGTTGGATGGCTGGCATCATGAGGAGTTCCTCAGCGGCTGATGGCAGGGTGAGGTTGGGAACCTAGGAAAGCCTAGGATATGCTCCAGTGAGTTAGTGGGGCAGTTCGGTGAGGTTAGGGAGCCTAGGGGAGCCTAGGAGGTGCCTCGGTGGATATTGTGTTGCGGTATAACGGATATGAGATGCATCAAGAGGAAGGTGACTTAGAGGATTCAGGAGGATTGCTGAGGAAAGTATGGATAGGTGTGGAAGGTAGTATGGGCCCGTACTACTGAAAGCACAGGATCCATACTCGAATCAGTGAGAGTCTTGGAGAATCTAAGAAGCCTGGGAAAGAGAATTTTTAATTATAATCGAACCGTGGGGATAGCTGTTGTGCAGAATGTGGATGAGCACACAAGGAGAAGGACCAGGGTTTGGTCCTAGCTCCGGTGGTGAGCCAGATAATGGAAGGACTGCCAGAATTTTTAGCTCGCCTTGGATTGCTGGTATCAGGCGGTAGGGATTGATTATGTGATCTATTGCATTTTCGGGATTGGAAATCACGTCTAGGGTATAGTTTATAGTTGGCTTAGAGCAGAGGTTGCTCCAACTACTGCAGTTCAGCCGTTGGCAATTGAACTGGTGAGGGTGTCGGGGTGCGAGACCCTGAATGGTGTGGATCACAGAGCCAAGGACGGAAGATTGATTAGCAGTACCCCAATAAGAAAGGTTTAGACCAGGTGAATTTATTGGAGGGTTTCAGGCGGGGACCCAAGAGTTGGATCAGTAATGGAAAGGCCAGCAGGTTCGGATCCAGTGCAACGTTGCAGAAACTGTGCGATGAAGTTTCCTTCCAAGGGTTGAATTGTCATTAGGATCGGAATGAGGGGTCGCGTTATGCTATCAGGACAGTTAAGACATAGCAGGGGGAGGTGGTCAGGAATTCTTCGGATGTCGTGGATATGCTACCTTCAGCCACTTCTTGATTGTATCACTTGGGTATCGAGATAAGTTGGATGTCGGGTCAGTTTTCAACTATTGTCTGGGTTAGCAAGGGTTGGCAGATGCCATTCAGCATGTCCAGGAATCTTTGAGAGACCTTCAGACGAATGTACCACGCGGAGCGGAATCCGCGTACGCCGTGATTGCTCTGAGTCGTTGTCGGATTATGTTCAGTGATCTGAGTTGCTACGGGTGTAGCAGGTTTGGTCACATTGTTAGGGATTGCCCACGGGGGCAACCCATTATATTTGTTGCGATCAGAAGGGTGATAAGGAGGTCAACCGTTTGAGAATCAGAGAGGAGCGGTGAGTGCATCCGCTTCAGCTATTTTGTGGATCACTATTGGACGAGAGGGTAGAGCCAGAGCCCAACAGAGAGGGGCCCCACTTGCAAGGTCAGATTGGGGAGATTGGAACTCCAACAGACAAGGGTGCGAGCATGGATAGGCGTGTCTTTGGTTGTTATCTCTGGTGGTAGTTGACTTATATGCACCTTCAAGAAGAGCTATATGCCATCTACATATTGTGATTTGGGTGGAATAGTACGGGATCATCTCCTGTTATATCGTGGATTTTCCAGCAATTGAGTGCCATTTTGAGTATGGTCGGGGTTGGTTCAAGGGTTCGTACGAGGGAATTATGATTAGGTTTCAGTAACCTTAGCAATTATGTTAGGAAATCCTCTCGGAGTTGCCGAGGGAGGGAAGGAGAAGTTGTCGTTGAAGTGTTATGGGAGCATCCGACCTTTGGACTCCGAGATCTGAGTATGATAACAGTGTGAACAGCCAGAGTCATTGGCATTGTTGGGACACAAGATGTGTTAGTTGGTTTTCGGGAATTGTGTTGGGTGTAAGGGTTATGCATGGTGCTCTAGATTTGGTAAGCACCGGACGTCAGCATGGTGAGCAGTGGAACGTAATGAGGATTGGGAATCCTGCAATTTCCGTGTGCAGAACGGACTTAGTTGAATCTAAGTGGGGGAGAACCGTCCAGGTATCCGGGTCAGAAGCAAGGGTGAAAGTGTTGTAAGACTACGGGGGAGTCGTAGCATTCACTAATGTTCAGATGGGGTGAAAGTGATGTAAGACTACGGGGGAGCCGTAGCATTCACTAATGGTCAGTTAGGGTATAGTGTTGTAAGACTACGTGGGAGTCGTAGCATTCAGTAGCGGTAGAGAGTGTTGTAAGACTACGGGGGAGCTGTAGCATTCACTAGCGGTAGAGAGTGTTGTAAGACTGCGGGGGTGCCATAACATTCACGAATTCTTTCAGGTGACATGGACTAGGGTAGGCTAGTTCGCAGGGTTGTGGGAGAGCCACAACTTAGTTAGGATCAGGACCCGAGGTGGTTGATCAATCAGATATCCGGGGGCAAGCCCGGACGTGTATGGGAATTACAGATTGGAACCGGTGGAGACTGTTGAGCTAAGGGTTGGATCTTGCGATACAGTATCTTGTGGTCGAGTAGTGCATGTTTTGTAAGGCTGCGGTTGGGGAGCCATGTTATTGGATCTCATAAGAAGCTAGGGGTTGGATCGGGTGCGAGACTGGAGGTCTCAGGGAATCGGCTAGGGGTATTTATTAATCAGTCGAGTAAAGGATGACGGGAGGTCATGGTGCATTATGCAAATGCCGATTCGAGGAACTCCTGATTGGAGAGGAGTAACAATTCTGATTTGGATAGGAATCCAAATCGAAATTCGTGCAGGATCTCGTTTTAGCGAGATGGGATGTGGGGAATCTATATGACAAGGGCATCGAGGGCAGAATTCCAGGTTGGTGAACGGGTTGGTTTGATGGTGGTTTAAGTCATTGGGATGTGCCTCAGGTGGCTCTAGTTGTTATAGAGCCACGACATGTCGGAATCAGGAAACGGTAGGTCGAAGGAGACCGGGTATGATGTAGGACTACAACTATTCTGGTAGTAATCGCCTTTTTACGTCGGATTCAGTGGTGACAGGCTGTCAGCCTATCACGATTGGATGGATAAGTCGGATGGAAGGAGATATGGAAGTTATGGTTAGACAAGGTATCCTTCGGAGGTCGTAGGGGACTGCGGAGTGTGGTTTGGCTCATCAATCGGGTAGGCGTACGGTGTTCCAGACAGTTGGTAGACAGGTTGCGGCCAGGGTGGTCCCCGGTTGTTCTTCTGGAAAACAGCCATGTGGCAGCAAGAGGAGTAGGAGCGACTTCATTGATTTGGGGTCTGTGCGTGGAATTGTTTGTTATTCGGTAGTCGAAGTTGATCGATGATTTAGTTCGTTAGGAAGCCTCAAGGCGTTGCGAGTGGGAAGTATTCTATTTAGAATGGTTTTCTTATGGAACCAGTTCGATGATGATTCGATGTGGGCAGTCTGTCAGGGAGACAGACCATCTCGAAACTTCAGCTGTTAGATGAAGCAGATATGATCAGGTTGCGAGTAATCCGTTCATTCTTGGATTTCGCGTTGCCGAAGGGTCTCCCTGGAAAGGGATTATCAGGTTTCGGAAGAGAGGCAGGGTGGGGCCTCGGTTTTCAAGACGTTCAGGATCTCAGCCCGGGTGGGCAATGTGGCATATCGCTTGGATCTACCAGAGGAGCTTAGCCAGACTCACAACACTTTCCACATGTCTTAGCTTCAGAAGTGTGTCATGGTCAAGTCCACAGTCGTTTCATTGGATAACATACAGATGGATGAGAGTCCGAACTATATCGAGAAGCAGGTTGCGATTCTTGATAGGAAGATCAAAGGTCTTCGAAATGGGGAAACAAGATTGGTAAAGGTGCAATGGCAGCACCGAAGGGGTTCTGAATGGACTTGGGAACCGGAAGAGGAGATACAAGAGCATTACCCCGATTTATTTGGGTCAGCAGACTTCGAGGACGAAGTCTAGTTCAAGTGGGGGAGACTTGTAACACCCAATTCAGGTATTGGCTGGAAAGTTGACAATTTGGAGAGGTTCATGCATGGACTCGGCGAGTTGGGGACCATCTCGTCGAGTAGAGTCAGGTATCTGAAACGCGGGACGGAGGTGACTCGGCGAGTCGGAAGGGTCGACTCGGCGAGTCCGAGCTGTTTAAAGAAAACCCTAATTTTGGGGTTTGCCCCCTATATAAACATCATTATCCGCCCCAGTAGCCTCCCTTAGCACCTTAGAAGAACGTTTACGGCCGCGCACCCTCTTGTGAGTGAAGTAAGATCAATTGTCCTTGAGATTTTGGGGAGGATTCCAAGCTTGAAGAAGAATTATCAAGGGGAAAACAGTAGATCTAGCATCTAGTTCGTCTTGGGCATTGATTTGAGGTATGAATCTGTTACCTTAAGCATAAATTCTATTTGAGATTTGTGACCAACTTTGAGTAAATGGAAGCAAGCCTAGATCTGGACCTATCACAAGGATATGGTTCCAGATCTGGACCTTCATAGGTCCCAATTATCATAAAGTTGCACCTTTTAGTAAGCTCATTCCCTCCCCATGCATGGAAACCTTGTTGAATGTTAGTTTTGGTGATTATGGCCATGTGAGGCCTTGCATTCACGTAAAGTTTGCAACTTTACGTGTATTTCACACTAGTAGAGTATAGATCTGAAGTTTGGGACCTTGAGTCCAACTGGAAGAGGCCGTAAACATAATGGACTAATAGGGACTCGACGAGTCGTGAAAAAGACTCGGCGAGTCGAAAGGGTTCACGACCAAGGGTTCACTGTCAGGGGTGTACGGTCACGGGTGTACGGTTGGTGGTTTACGATCATAAACACCAAGGAACTCGACGAGTCCCTCGAGTGACTCGGCGAGTCGATGAGTTAAGCAAGGAACCCGACGAGTGAACGATTGTACTCGACGAGTCAAGGTCAATATGGACAGTCGACCTTGACTAGAGACTTTGACTTTGAACAGGGTTGACCCTGGGGTATTTATGGGATTATGCCGAGTTATTTACTCATTGATTACAAACAGTTTAGGAAGAGCAGCATAGGACATACCTGAATTCAGTTACCGATTCAACTTTGTGAGGTGAGTCTTCTCACCATACCCATGGGTCTAAGGCACCAAGGCCGGCCCATTATGTGATTTGATATGATATGTGATTTGTTATGATACGTGATTATGTGTTTTCGCATGGAAGACCCCGAGGGGAGCCCGTGACATTGGATATAAGATCATGTGGGGTAGCCCATGACGTTCCTAGGTAAAGACCATGTGGGGGAGCCCATGACATTGGATGTAACACCATGTGGGGTAGCCCATGGCAGTCCTAGGTAAAGACCATGTGGGGTAGCCCATGGCATTCTTATAGGTTTTATGTATGCATGGCTTATGTGATATGTGTGTAGCTTTTATAGCTAACAGGATATGTGATATGTGGATTGTGTGTATGGTATGCTCTAGGAAACTCACTAAGCTTCGTGCTTACAGGTTTTGTTTATGGTTTCAGGTATCATCGTTTTGGAAAGGAAGTGCTCGGATTGATCGTAGTGCACACACCAATGTAATCCGCAACGAATGATTTTGGGATGAACTCTGATAAATGTTTTACTTAATGATGATTTGAAATGTTTAGGATAAATGGTATCAATGTTTTAGCTATACTAAAAATAAAATTTTTACCCTTGATTTTTGGGTCTTTACAGTACCAACTTGGACAAGGTGCTCAATCATGTATGCTATAACTTGTACTCGCCCTGATGTGGCCTTTGCTTTGAGCATGGTAAGTAGATATCAAGGGAATCCTGGTCGAGCTAACTGGACTGCAGTTAAGAACATTCTTAAGTACATGCGGAGGACTAAGGATTAGATCCTTACCCTCTGTGCGAGTGATGACTTGAGAATATTAGGGTATTGTGACGCCGGGTTTCAGACTGACAAAGACATTATGCATTGTCAGTCGGACTGGGTGTTTACCCTTAATGGAGGAGCAATAACTTGGAAAAGTTCCAAGCAGGAGACTGTGGCTGATTCAACGTGCAAATCAGAGTACATTGCAGCAAGCGAAGCATCAAAAGAGGCGATATGGTTGAAGAACTTCATCGGAGACCTTGGAGTTATGCCATCCATAAAGGAGCCAATAGAAGTTTTTTGCGATAATGAAGGGGCGGTTGCCTTAACCAAGGAACCGAGAGATCATGGTAGATCAAGGCACATCGACAGAAGGTATGACTTCATAAGGCATCAGGTAGAAGAAGGACACCTTGTGGTGAAGAGGATATCGTCACAAGTAGAAGAAAGACAACCCAACAGATCCCCTTACAAAGGGACTGAATAGGGTTAAGCACTTGCAGCATGCAAGAGGCATTGGGCTAAAAGACGATATAATTTTTAGTAATTAGATAAATTAGAAACTTGTAATAGCTAAATTGTAATTGACATTTTGATGATTGAATAAAAGGAGTTTTATTTATAAGTAAAGTTACTGTCTTGTGTCAATTATTTACTATTGTTTCATTTTGCATGTTTTGACTTCCTGAATAATATAATTATTCAAACTATCCACAGTCGATCATACATTGGAAGTAGGTATGAAGCTAGACTGTCATGAGTTGGCTGTAGATGTCTAAGGAGTTAGACATGGCAAGAGTCTGCTGCACCGTTCATGAGTGCTTGTGAAATAAGAATTTGAGCATTGGATCAACCCGCACTCATCAGAATCACTTCATGGAATTTATCACGAGTGATTATGAGATGATAATATCATATAATCTTCAAACCAAGATATATGAGTTGTTGACTACAAATTGGTTGTGCATTGATGATGCGTAAACGCATCAGTAACTTGATGTCATAAAACCTATCGTTGTGCATGATTCAACGAATAGTTAGTTCAAGCATATAGAGTCGAAGTTTATCTGTTCCTTTTATCCTAAGAAGGATCAAAAGCGATATCTGGGCCCCTCGATGATTTGTTTTGACCTATGTACCGGGCCCGGTCAGAACGAAATTGATGTGTTTAATTATGTTCTATGTCAAACTAATCGGAAATCGGGAAACTAATTGCAGGACAATAAGTATGACTATGTTCCATGTATCTATCCGCTGATATCTTGTAGAACAGAGGAGTATATGATCACTTATCTAAGGACAGTCACTGACTGGGTTAGAGTACGACAGCGGCTTTTTGAAGCTACGATTGCTAATCGGATCTTGAAGTTACATTGGCAGTTATACTTATTAGACTTATCCAAGTGGGAGACTGTTGGATTTGGTGTCGAAGCCCATAACTATGTCTGGTATGTACTTGACCCGATTGTAGCATGGTCCTTTTGGGTTGCCTTCACCAGTGCAATTTGATAGGATGAACTTTTGAGAGTAATATTATTGGTGAATTATTAATATATTATAAGTATAATATATTAATTGAGAAATCATATTATTTAATTAGTATTGGTCAAGAATTAATTTGGAATTAATTTTGTGATCAAAAGTGACTAATTAAATCTAAGGGGTTGATTATGTAAATCATCCATTCTTATAGTGTGGCCCAAAGATCCATTAGGGTGGGCTAAGTGGTTCATGGATAGTCCATGGAGCTTTAACCCATGGAGCCTATGGGATATGGAAGGTCATGGTGCATTAGGGTTTCATGGATGAAACCCTAGCTTTGAGAAACACTATGAAAGAGTTCCCTTAGTGGTGAAATCGGCTAACACATATTCAGAAGAGCATAGAACCGATTTTGAAGCTACAAGTCTTATTCTCTTAAGCCTCCTTTGCATATTGGTGTTTGTGACACATTAGAGGCACATCACTTGAGGTGCTCAAACTTCCAAGGTCAAGAACTACACAAGAGGTAAGTTATCTAACTAGTTGTTACTTTGAATTGTATGCTAGTTAAGTTATATGCTTTGGAAATTTGAAAATGCATGTATAATTAGAGAAAACATAGTTCCAAAGCATTTAGGGTTGCATGTGCACCATAGGAGTGTTATAGTGCTTAAAACCCAACAGTTCCGGGCTACGGTCCGATGTCGGGGCGGTCCCGAGAAGAGTTTATGTATGCTTGATGTCTTTGTGATTCTTGCATGTTCTATGTTATGTGTTCCGGGCTTTGGTCCAATGTCGGGGAAATCCCGATGTATGTTAGCTTATACATTATGTGTTATGTGTTCTGGGCTTCGGTCCGATACCGAGGCAAGCCCGGTATATGTTAGCTTATGTGCTATATGTTATGTGCTCCGGGCTTCGGTCCGATGTCGGGGCAAGCCCGATGAATGTTTATATGCTTATGTTACGTGTTTATGTTATATGATATGTTGTATATATGCCGAGGCAAGCCGGATGTAGGGGCAAGCCCGATGTCGGACGAGGTCTGATGCCGGGGTAAGCCCGATGCCGGGCAGGAGTCCGATGTCGGGTAAGTCCCGATGCAGCTGGGCGGAGTCCCAATGTTATGTTATATGTTATGTGTATGGTATGTGGTAGTTTGGGGGAGCTCACTAAGCTTTGTGCTTACGGTTTTCAGTTTTGGTTTCAGGTACTTCCGCTAGTAAGGGGAAGAGCTTGGGATGACTGCATGGCACACACCATTGTTTTTAGCCTGGGAGGATTCACTCTGATTTATGATATTATGATTATAATACATTGACATATTTGATGATGTTTTTGAGATACATGACTATTATTTTTATGTGATTGATGATATGGATGGTTTTTATTACTGATTTAAAACGAAATTTGTGGTGTATATTTTTGTGATGTTTCAAGTTGGCATCAGAGCCTTGGTTTGAGGGATTCAGGCACACTCTCGGGTATGTCTGAACTCAAACTAAGGACTTGGTATGAAATTTTTCAAAAGAAAATCGTTTTTGCAAAAAGGATTTTGAAAAGAGAAAAGAACTTTGAAAAGAGAAAAAGGGTGTGGTGCATGCAATCAGCAGAGCTCAAGTAAGTACTCCCAAATTATCCATACAAGTTTATGTTATGATATGTTTATGAGAACTACATGCTAGATTAGGACTAAGGATCTAGGAAGGATGCCTTATGTGCCTATTATATGTGTATTAGCTTTATGAGAATTGCATGCTAGTTTAGGCTAAGGATCTAGGGAGGATGCCTTATGTGCCTGTTATATGTGTATCATCTTTATGAACTGCATGCTAGTACAGATTAGTCAATATGATGGCCTGATTAGTATATGTTTGATTATGTTCACTCAATGCTCGAGTGCTGCTTACTTTGTGCTTTTAGGAGTTCTAGTTATCTTTGACTAACTAGTAAACGAATATATTAAGTTACATATTACGAGGACTAAATAATTTCAGAAGGTTAGGATTAACTCTATTTTGTTGCTCTCGTTTGAGTCTAACCGTTGTAGAGTAGGACCTCTCATTCGAAGAATTATCTAGTCTTAGTGATATGTAATGGTATTCGCGATCTAGTTAGGGGAGATAGCAGGGACTTCTTATGCAGCTGATGGCGGAGAGTGGGTTGGAGAGTACCCTAGGGCAAGCCTAGAATGAGATTAGCATGAGATCAGTAGGAGTAGTAGAAGGGACTTGGTGGATTCGAGGCAGTTCTTGAGGAAAGTACGGATAAATGTGGAAGGTAGTATGTGCCCGTACTACTGAAAGCAGAGGATCCGTACTCGAATCAAGGAAGGTTGAGATGCACCCAGGAAACTTGTAGTATGTGAGATCCCTCGAGTTATGATTAGTATACTAATATTTATTATGGTGTATTTTCAGTATAGCGACGCTACGCACTAGGCCGATTAGCACTTCAAGCACTGGTGAGGGATCAGGCTCGGGCTCTGGAGCCGAGCAGATGGATGAGCAGACGAGGGAGTGCATCTCCTCTGAGATCACGTGCAGTATTCTTGAGCAGACTCCTGTGATCTTCGGTTCGATCAAGGAGGGTATCTTGGAGCTTATGGATGAGATATTGAGTGCTTTCCATACTGAGGTGGAGGCCATGATGGGGTCGCACACACTCACTTTCAGGGAGTACAGGGCATGTGGAGCTCCCGACTATCATGGGGCTCGGGACCCCATTGCGAGTACTAGATGGTTGGCTGTAAGTCCCTAATCTGCTTGTGTATCAATCAGATCCGTTTGATGGTGCGGAATCCCAATCAAACGAATGATGTCAGATCAAATAGAAGATAAGGAGAAGAAGAAGATGATGAATCTTGTATGTATTGATATGATTGAAGATCCGGATACAAGATTCACACACACTAACACACACTCTCTTTTCTCTCTCTTTCTCTCTCTAGAACACCTTGAGTTTCACACACTTAAGCTCTTCTAGTGTTCATCACTCTACTCCTCACCCCTTACACCTATATTTATACATAAGAAACATGGGCTTGGTGAACATGGGCCGTAAATGGGTTTACGGCCGTAAACACAACCGTAAACACGTATACGACCGTAAACACCAAGCTGTTTACGGTCCAAGACACAAAAATACATTTTCCTAGAAAAGCAAAGTATAAACCATATTTTTGACCCAACAATCTCCCCCTTGGTTTATAGCTTTCTTTTCTTTTCTTAATTGACCCAACAAGCTCCCCCTAAAAAGTAGCTGGCTTTTCTTTATAATCTTCATTGGGAGCTTGGCTTCAGCTTTAATCTTCAAATTCTTCACGACTTCAAGATGAACATGATGAATCTTCAATAATTGACTTCATCTTGAGCAGTTGGGCATTTCTTCAAGATTTGACATTGAACGTTCGTTGGGTGAGGAGGCTTGATGTACTGATTCTTGAAAGATAATGCTTTCAGTTTGAGAATCTTCAGAGAGAACATCAGAGAGAACTAATCTTTTGGATCACTTCAGTAGGTACAAGATAGCAGCAGACCGATTGAGGAGGCTTCAATGCAATCTGTCACATAATCTTCAATTTCAGCTTCACCTTGCTTCTGGGGTTGAAAGATTGAATGTTGAAAGAATAATCTTCATTTCTTGCTCCTTCGAATGAGAATTATTCGATGCTCACGGATGAAGCCTTGGCTCAGAAATGTTCGACACAAACTCCATGAGTTTCATCTTCTCCTGAAATCACTTTTCAAAACAAAACAAAACTAAAAGAAAATTTAGCACACAATATTTTTGGGTTTTTCATATTTTCTGAAAAAGAAATAAAACAGAAATAACACTATTTTTGGATTTTTAATTTTCTGATTTTTGTTTTGTTTTTAAAATTTTTAATTCTCCCCTAATATTTAAATTAGAAGAAACTATGAACAAATTTAACAAAAATAAAATGATATCTAACTTTAAGAGTGATTTGGGATCAAAGTTTTTAGACAGCCTTTATCCGTTTATCAGTACCTCTCCCTTCATGAATAGATCTGGTCAATCGCCGGTATTGTGGTCCACTTAAACACGAGAGATTGTGACAAAACTAGGACATACTATAAGTTATAAGACAAAGTGATCCTAAGTTCCTAGATACTATTTCTTAAGGACCATTCAGCTGACGACGACCAGAGATATTGTTGTCCACCTAAATTGAGCAGCGAGATCTATAGACAATCTGTAAGTGTTCAATTTTTAATTGTACTAGAACATGGTTCCCGTTTCCTGATATGCTCCAGTAATCAAGGACTTCCAAAGTACTCCTTACTTTAGGTGAGCAGACAATTATTATGAGAGAAGTCAGATTTAGAATGCATATGCTATACACCCAGGTCGGATCTCTTCCAATCTCGCAGAGGGTGAAACATATGACTAACCAGATTTAGAGGGATTGAGAAGTAGAATGGTGCATATGCTGTATACCAGGTCGGATGGTTAATCACGCAAAGGAGACAACATATGGCTAACAGACAGAAAGAATTGCATAGATAGAGGATGCAGAGAAGTAGAGTTGCATATGTTGCAGTCTAGGTCGGATGTATTTCAATCACGCAGAGGAGGCAACATATGACTAACAGAAAGAAAGCAAGAAAATAATTTTCTACATACCTACTTTATTGGAATTCCCCAGTCGCCCCATCAATACCGGAATTAAGGACAGAATCCGCACATCAAGGAAAAGTTAATCCACGGTTCTAGATACAGGTTCTTTTAATGTGACCAGTAGATTCCCATATTTATCTCCCTGCTCAACCTATCCAAGCGTCGTATTGTCAGGCTAAACGGATCTAACTAGGTCAAGATTTGTCAAGTCTATGAATTCCTTAAGTTCAACTCTGCCTAGTCAAGTCCTTTTAGAATCTTTCGTGTTTACCAGCGCATCAAACACAGAGCATAGACAATTTAATTTTGGGTACGTTACGCAGACTCAAATTGCCTGTTATCACTTGATAATATCACTTCCCAAAACATCTCCATCAAGCACATTCCATAACCAACATATTTGTTTTTTGATTTTCTGATTTTCTAATGTTTTTGGATTTTTTAAAATTTTAAAATTTTTGTTTTGTTTTTATTTCTCCCCCTAAATTTGTGCATAGGAGAGAAACGAAAGTAAATGCGCAAATTTAAACTATCCTAAAACAAAAATTAGTCTTTAAAGCGAATCAGCTTAAGAAAAACTCAGGAGTATAGAGAAGAAAACTCAAACCGTAAGTCACCGATTGAATTTGCATCCAGAAGGTCTGACAACAGCACGCGTAATCTCAGAACAGATCCGAAAATTCTTCATGTAATTAAGCACTAACCCGATTTGTGATCTCTTCCTTTCTTCCCTTCCCACAAAGGACACATACTCTCAAACAAAGGTCTGAATGTTGTACAATTGAGAGATGCCCCCTATCATGTGCATCCAGAAGGTCTGAGAACAGCAAGCGTAATCTCAGAATAGATCCAAAAATTCTTCACATCGTTAAGCACTAACCCCGTTTGTGATCTCTTCCTTTCTTCCTTTCCCGCAAAGGACACATACTCCCAAACAATGTTCTGAGTGTTGTACAGTTGAGATATGTCTCCTATCATGTGCCAGGAACAACCACTACCAACAAACCGAAGTATGATGATATGCCTCCATAGCTGCTCCGACACAAAGCGAGATCAGTTGGTCTTTGGAACCCAGTCCATTTTAAAACTGGGTCGACCTTTGTCATTAACGCAAGATACATTCTCCCATGACATGTCCTATTTATCACAAACAAAAGATGTAGAAATATTAGAGTCATTAGTTGATTTTGGAGATTGAACCTTCGGAACCCATTTGTAGTTGGCTTTAACCCATTTCTTTTTAGATCTGATGGGTGGCTCAGTACTTGCTTTTGAGCTTGATGTCGGCCGTTGAGATGACTTTGACCTAACCGGTCTTTGTTTCACTGGAGCATCTCTTGGATTGGGCTTCTTGGCCGACATTTCCTTCTTGCCCTTGGGATTCAGATTCTTGGCCTTGGGAGTTGAATTCTTGGCCTTTTTGGCATTCCAGTTGCCAATGTCTGATCGTGACCTTGAGGGGTTTCTTTTGGAGTATCTCCCTCTTGGCGCGTTCTGCCAGCCTTGTGCGTAGTAAGGAACGTATGCGCGATTAGGACAATTTCGGGCAATGTGACCAGGTGTTCCACAGTGAAAACAAGTCTTTTTCTTCACTGGGAAATTGTTTCTTCCTGCCCCTGGTGACGTGTCTTTGCCTTGTCTCTTGCTTTTCCCACACGCACAGTTGCAACAAGCCGTCGGTTGTTTCACTTGATTTGGTGGCCTGTATTTCTCAACAGCAGGTTGATCAGAAGCAGCTGAGTTCGCAGCAACAGATTCAGAGCTCAAGGAGATGTTGGTTTGTTCAGTGGTGTTCTCCTTGTTCTCATCCTCTGCTACTTTACCTGCACATGAAGTAGATGTGCTAGAAACAGGAACATCAGTATTTTCAAACAAATAATCAAATATGTCAAAAAAATATAACTCAACATGATCCGATGCAAAAGCATCAAAAGCATCACAAGATGTATCATCAACTTTAATATCAGAAACAGAAGGTTTTTCATTGGAAACAGAAACGTAAGGATTAGAAACAGAAACAGAAACAGAATCTCCAGCTTCACGCTTTGCCTGATCTAATGGTTGATCTGCAGGGGAAGTAGAAATGTTAGAACTTTCAACATTAATAAGCCCGCCTGAAACGAAAACAGATGGCTTGCCATAAACCATAAATGGTTCATTGGCAATCTCATCCTTGGATAGGGGTTGATACTGATATGTATGATTATAAGGAGGAGGTACACTATCATATCCTAAACCCTTTGACTGATTTCATTTGAACTGCATGCAGTGATCAATCATGTTGGCAACTACCTCGCTTGATCCATCAAATTTTCTAAAATTAAAAATTGCAGTTTCAAATTCTCTTTTCAATGTATCAAGCTCGGTAAGTAACTCATCATTTTGTCTCTTAACATAATCATAAAGCTCACATTTTTCACTGTATTCTGTCTGAATTCTTTTAAAATCTTTTATTTTTGTCTCTAACTGGGCCTTAAGGGGTTTCTGTCCTTTTCTAAGTTGATATCCTTCATATCTCAGGTCCTCAACTTCTCTTTTTAATAAATCAATTTGTTCCCGATGAAATTTAATCGTATCTTCACTAGATAGTGTACATGAAACTTCACATGATTGAGAACATGAAACTTCATTGACCGGGATGTTTGCGGAACTCATTGTTTTTCGACAATTCAAAGCGTCAAGTTCTTCAATTATATCAGCAAGACTAAGACGATTGAGATCTTTTGTCTTCTTGATGACAGCCACGTTCATATCCGACGATTTCGGAAGTGAATTCAATAGCTTTTTGTTTATCTCAGATTTATTCAAGAAGATCCCAGCTATATTCATCTCAGTAGTGAGTGTGGTAAATCGCTGCAACTGAGCTTCCAGGGTTTCTCCAGGGATATAATCGAACATGTTGAAATTTTGTCTTAACATATCCTGACGACTCTCTTTCATGTCTTCAATTCCCTCGTAAACTTCAAAAACTATTAAAAGCACAACTAGAAGTTAAACTTAAATTTAAAAATGCCCTTTGACTATAAACCTCAAAAGTCAACCTTAAAAGTCAAATTTAAAAAGTCAAACTCAAAAGTTAAACTTGAAAAGTAAAACTTAAAAGTCAAACCGAAAAGCTAAATTTGAAAATTTAAAAGTTAAACGAGAAAGTCAAAGTTTAAAGTCAAAGGTCAAACTTTAAAAGTCAAAGTCAAAATTTTAAGTAAAAAGTTAAAAATTAAAAGTCAAAAATTAAAATCTAAAATTTTTGGTTGAAATTGGAATTTAAAATGAAAAGAAATTGAATTTTGGGCTGAAATTGACAAAAATCCAAAAGTTGGAACCGAGAGGGACACTTTATGAATTAAATTTCGAATGAGTGAAGCAAGTTGTCAGCTAGACGAGTTGGTAAAGCGCTGTGTTGCTCAACCAGAGGTCCCGGGTTCGATCCCCAGCACCCCCCAATCTATTTCCTATTTTTTAGATGCGAAGGAACATGCTACTGCGAGGACGAGGCCGATGACGCGATGCGAGGACGTGCGAGGATCAACTCCGAAGCAAAGACCGAGGCTGCTGGATCGCAAACTCCGGACCGTAAACTCCGGCGACCGTAAACCGCCGACCGTAAACTCCGGCGACTGTAAACACGTTTACGGCCGTAAACTCCGAAAAACCCTAGCCGCCGCCGCCGCCGACCGTAAACCCTTCAAAGACCGTAAACTCTTCGCAGATCACGTGAAAAACAACGTTTTTCACCTCTTTTTGCTCCAAAACTCGATCAAAAACCCGTTTTTATCAAAAACACGAAGAACAAACCCCCCTTAATTTTCAGAGATCTATCCAAAAATGCAGGAATTTTTCAAAAATAAGATCAAATATGCTCCAGATCTGAGAAAAAATGACTGACACAATCCAAGCTCTGATACCAATTGTAAGTCCCTAATCTGCTTGTGTATCAATCAGATCCATTTGATGGTGCGGAATCCCAATCAAACGGATGATGTCAGATCAAATAGAAGAGAAGGAGAAGAAGAAGATGATGAATCTTTTATGTATTGATATGATTGAAGATCCGGATACAAGATTCACACACACTAACACACACTCTCTTTTCTCTCTCTTTCTCTCTCTAGAACACCTTGAGTTTCACACACTTAAGCTCTTCTAGTGTTCATCACTCTACTCCTCACCCCTTACACCTATATTTATACATAAGAAACATGGGCTTGGTGAACATGGGCCGTAAATGGGTTTACGGGTTTACGGCCGTAAACACAACCGTAAACACGTATACGACCGTAAACACCAAGCTGTTTACGGTCCAAGACACAAAAATACATTTTCCTAGAAAAGCAAAGTATAAACCATATTTTTGACCCAACATTGGCTGATGTCGCCAACGCGTTCCGCAACAGCAGATGCCCCGAGGGGGACAAGGTCCGACTTGCGTCCTGTATTCTCAAGGACAGAGCACGTAATTGGTGGGAGGAGGTCGGGCGAGCCATTGGAGATGATGCGGTTCTTGATGCGATGACCTGGAGTGATTTCACAGCCATGCTTAGGGCCGAGTTTGCACCTGTGATAGAGGTGCAGAAGCATTCTAGGGAGTTTCAGGATCTCTAGCAGACGACTGAGACGGTGACCGAGATCACCGCTATGTTCAGGAAGAGGGCCCTTCTTGTTCCGCAGTACGCGGTGGACGAGGAGATGAAAACGTTTCGATATCATGAGATGTTGCAGAGTGATATTCGCCATTTTGTGATTCGATCCAGCTGCAAGACACTAGAAGACATGATTGCTAGGGCTCGGGAGAGAGAGTTGGATTTAGAGATGGAGAAGAAGAGGAAACTGTTGGGTTTTGAGCATTCTAACACTCCTATGGTGTACATGCAAACCTATAAACCTTGGATCTATGTTTTCTCTATTATACATGCAAATATTAACTATTCCAAGGTTTCATCCTAACTAGCATATTATGAAGCACGTATACTACAAAGTTCTAGTTAGATGACATACCTTTTGATGTAGCTTGATGTCTTCAAGCTTTAAGAGCTTAGCCCCAATAGTGTGGAAGCCTCAAATGGAATCACAAATCACCAAAACACGTTGGAAGAACTTGAGAGAATATGTATGCACACTAAAATCGGTCCACTCTTATTTTCACACACTTGTGCCAATTTTGTGAGCCAATGACCCCTTTATATATTATGGAGGATTAGGGTTACATCCATGTAAACCCTAATACCCATGACCTTTCATTTACATAGGATCCATGGGTTAAAAGCTCCATGAACCATCCATGAAAGCTTAGCCCAACCTAAATGAACTTGGCCCATTCCATATATATAAGAGTCCATATTTAATTAGTTCTTTTTGATCACTTAATTAATTCTAAATTAATTCTTGATCAATACTAATTAAATAATATGATTCCATATTAATATATTAGAACTTATAATATATTAATATAAATCATAAATATACTATTCTCAAAAGACTATCCATATAAATTGTGCCGGTGAAGTGCAACCCAAATGGACCATGCCGGGTCGGGTCAAGTACATACCAAATACAGTTATGGACTTAGACATTAATCCAACAGTCTCCCACTTGGATAAGTCTAAAACTATTATTGAGTATGACTTCAAAACTTAACTGGCAATCGTAGCTCTTAAAGCCGCTGTCGAACTCTGACCTTGTCAATGACTTGTCCATTAGATAAGGGATCATATATTCCTCCATTCTAGATATCATATGGACTGAGACATGAATTATAATCATTCTCTCTGTCCATTTGCTGTTTCCCGATTTTTGATTTATGATGACTGACTGATTGAACAAATCAAATCAGTCCTGGCTTGGCCAAGCACTCACATGTGTCGTCGCTAAATCATCGAGGGGCCCACAGATATCGCTTTTATCCCGAAGGTAAAAGGAATGGATAAACTTCGACTCATATGGCTTGTTCTACTACTTGTTGAATCATACACAAAGGCACGTTTTATAACATCGAGTTACCAAATGCGTTTTCGTGCAATCAATGTATAACCAACTCATAGTAACAACTCATATCTCTAGGTTTGAAGAATATAAGATATTATCGTCTCATGATCACTCGTGATAAAATCCATGAAGTGATCCAAATGAGCGTGGGTTGAATCCAATACTCAGAACTTATGCGCACTCATGAGTGTTGTAGCACCACTTTGTCCACCAACTTGGACCTCTACAAACCAACCCATGACAGTCTTGATTCATATCTACTTCCAACATATGACCGACTGTGGATGGTTTGAATAACTTAATCATTCAGGAAGAGCGACTTAGTTATTCTGGAAGTCAAAACATGCAAAGTGAAACACAAGAATAAATGAATCAAATATGGTATCAAACCCTATGAATATAAATAAACACTTTTATTTATCACCATACTGATTACTCATTATTCATTGTTTCGGTTTTATCAACTTTATACTTCAATTAAAAACACTAGTTGTCCCATGCTCCAAGCATGTACACTATGTTTTTCTTAAACAATAGCTTTGCCATACACCAAGTATGCACTCTATGTTTGTCTATGATCCTTACTTTGTGAAATAAACCAATTGAACATAATTTCAATGATTCTAATTTCACACTCCCAAATCCTTATCGAAAAATGTGAGAATTTCAAATTCCTATCATTTATCGAAATCTGTTTAGATTTTAAACTTATATGCACTGACCCACCTGTAATGAATATGTACAAAGTCACAAAGACTTGTTAACAGTCATTATAAGGTATTCCAATGGAGATCAACTCCATGGAAACTAAGTCTCATATTCAAAGTACATTGCTTTGGACATGCTTCTTGCATTAAGTTTTCTAATCTTACACAGATAACTTCCACCTATGGAGACAAC
The DNA here is from genome assembly GCF_052849685.1 of Lactuca virosa. NCBI lineage: Eukaryota > Viridiplantae > Streptophyta > Magnoliopsida > Asterales > Asteraceae > Lactuca > Lactuca virosa. The sequence goes on along the minus strand of NC_136434.1, from coordinate 150,314,743 downwards.
TCCATATTCTCATTTTGACTATCACTTCTGAATAAGAGATGCCTCTTTTCAGAATATGTCAATATGGTCCTTCCAAAATTAGCACTATACTTCCAACTGTCCCTGAGCAACCAATCTTTGGTAAACCTCAGATTGTCCTCGACAATTGCTTAATCATTTTAGTCATATCCAATTCTAGACCTTTTCCCTTCTTAATGCCTCTGGGCATTTGGAAAAATTTAGAAATGACAAATATTATAGCACATGCAATCGATCCTGTACCCAAAGCAAATGGTACACGATTCATGATGTCTCACATAAAGACATGATTATAGACCAGTCTTTTGCTACAATATTTTTATTTGCCATGTTTTCAAAATTTGACTATGAAGAGGGATGCCGTAATCATAAACGAATTTTGAGAACGCAATATATAGAATTTCCTTAAGTTGAACCAATCCAACATGAAATTCATATATATATTCTTGACTAAAGATGATTAAGGTCTCAATCTAAGCCTTTAGAACTGAAATGAAGTATATCCTCTCCCTTAATTATAGCAAAACAACTTTTTCAATCCCTGCAGCCTCACGAATTGAAACTTTTGTTTTCTATAATTAACATTGCTAACTTGCAACACTAACAATAACTATCATGCTCCCACTAACATGATGATTATTAGCATAACACTTATGCTCCCACTAGCTTTGACATGTACTCAGAAATCAGCTGGACTTCTAGAAATCAATACTTTATTGACTTTCTTACCAAAGTTTAGATTTCTGATACGAGATGCTTTGATAAAACTTTATCAAAATCATACACCTTTCCTTAGATAGCATGCATGTGTGTCTAAACAATTTCAGAACTATGAAAAGGGATGCCGTAATCATAGTCTCAATTGTTTAGACCTTTTGCCATCTGCTTCAAATCTACTTGGTGGAAGTGTTTCCTCACCATCATTTTCATGAATCAGAGAGAAACCTTATGACCCTTAGATTTTATGGTGTATGTGTTCTTATCCATGTGAATCGTCAAAACCATAGTCACAAGACAAGGATAATGACAAATCCAAACTCATATGGACTGAACTTATGCAATCTTAACTTCTTGCCACCTGCCAGTACAGGGCCTGCCATTGCTTCCAAGTTGTTATGCAACCAATTGAGAACTTTCAGAACTCCTATGCAAAGCCAACTTTAACTCGAATGGGCACAGAATATGTCAACACGATAGGTTATAAACCTCAAGTCGTGTGCTAGTGAAGAACCTCAGGTTTTATTCTTGATTAGTTCTTGAAATTCTTTTTAGGATCTTTAAGACTCCCACTATCCTCTTGACATATAAGACTATCTTGCCAAATATTCAAGAGATAATGCGGATTCTTTATCAAGACAAACACTTCACACAATTGGCCTTAGTTGGTCTTTGTTTTATCCAAAACATCACAACTTACCAATTTCAAATGTACAAGAGTAGGACACTCTTACTCTTACATTTGACAAGTGTTTTAAACCTTTCTTTAAGATATGTCACTCAAGTTACAATCTTGAAGTATGACTCTAAGAATTGTTTTGGAACGAAGTATGACTCATCTTCCTGATCTAACCATTTCAACAATTCATGACTCCTCTTCTTAGTCATAAGAATGCACTAAGATGACCTTTAGAGGACTAATTGTGATATGATTTCTAAATCATTAAGATGATCACAAACATGATACTAAAGTACTCTCCCATCTTTTCAGATTTGAGAAACTTTTATCTTTCTGCCTAATTTGATTCTTCCCATTCGTTCTGCCATACATTGAGACTTTTCCAATGTTTCAGAATTATACTTAAACTTGTAAGTATAACCATATTTACTAAACTTTAGTAAATCAAATAGTCTTAACGAGCTTTGTGGTGGACATGACCAGTGCACAAGAATGTGTACTCGATCCCTTTAGTCCTTCACTTGACTCACACATCCATGTGAACAAGTAATTAGTCTTGATTTTCCAATGCTTGAAAGTTCTCATTCATCATATTATTCAACTTGCATGATTCCAAGTTTCGGTCCAATTGAAACTTGGGCGATGAGGAACTTTCCTGATTTGGTAAATTTAGAGACTATCATAAATGAAAGAATCAAATCCATTTTCCAATATTGCTGTTAGTGGAATCATATAAGCAACAATTTTCCACAAATGCCATTGTAAGGATACTTCAAATAAATAAAATTAAACAATTTTCTTTTATTTTAAAACTTTGCGGAAAAACTTATCCTTACAATCCACATGGAAAATTGTTGTTATCTATTCCTTAGCAATATATCATAACTTCTTAAGCAACTGCTCAAAATTCTGATGCGATCGAAATCCACCTTCGCGATCAGAATCAGCATATACTTCCTTTAAGATTTCTCTCTATTCTTTGATTCTTAAAACATCAACATGTGACCCAGTCACATCATGTAATGAGGATCTCAGAATAGAACTTAACAGAGTTAGATAATGGGCTCTACCTGATGTAGAGTCAAACTTATTGACTTTAACATCCTTAGGTAAATTTGGTGGCTTTGCAATCAACGCCCCTTCCTTTGGCAAAATAAACATATGGACCCTTTGGTAATGGGACTATCTCAGACTTAGCCTTTCTCTTTACCATTTGGTCAACCGGGTTGACTATGGCCAATCCCTTTCCATTGGGAAGAGAATGCTTTTTCTGGATTTCCAGTGTCACCATTGTCACTGTCCATAAAGTTTTTGGGAAGTTGATCTTCTAATCAAATTTGCTTTACTATCGTTCCAAATCATTGCTGATTCAGCAGCACCAAGCAAATAGATATGATCATTAAGGTTCATGTCATAGTCTGTTTCATAGTAGTCCCAAAGGAACTCACTATGTGACTTAGAAAGTGATTGAACATCCAACTTTCTCAAGACTTTGACACCCAACTTTCCCGGCTTGTTAATATGTGACTTCATCTCTAAGATGTGATCACACATAGACCTTGCTTGCCATTAGGGCTTGAGTGACCTTGAACTTGTGGGTTAGGGAGAATAATTGGAGGAGGTGGAGGAAGAGAAGTATGACTTCCATGAGCCAAACTCGGGAAGTCATATTCATTAGGAAAGTTTGGTTTGGGAAGATCATTGTTGTCTAAACCAGACATCAACAATGGGAGAAATTCACGTAAAGTTGATTTAAGTCCTTAATATAACACCCAATATGATATATTAAGGCTAGGACCCAACAAACTACTTTATAACTTGGAAGAGGGATGCCGTAATCCAAGATAAACGAAATGTATTATTAGGTTTTAATTGGTTTTGAAACTCCTAGATTCTTTTGAGATTCATTGAACTTTTCAATGGCATGTTTCAATCTCGAGTGTGCCCTTCAGGTTTTGTGACTGGGATGCCGAGGATCACAAAACAAGGTGTGAAGTAACCATGCAAATATACTTGGTACCCTTAATATTTACCCCTCAATCGATGTGCCGGTTAACCACACACGCTCCAACGATACTATGATAAACATTAAGTTACCCTTTGCCTACCTTGTTAAGTCCAGGTTAGTGTGCCGGTTAACCACACACGCTCCACTAACGGTTTAAACAAAGTGCAAAGTGTAATTTCATGGATTAGCACCTTATTCACATTTTCCTAAGTAACTAAGATTGGGAATTTATAAGTGTTTAGTTACTTAGTATTTATCATTATACTTATAATGAAGGGAGAATTATAGTCCTTGTGCTACCTGTTCGGCTAACGACCCTCCACCGGTCAAGGAAGCGGTGAGTGAGAGTGGACACCCATTAAACTGCCATTTTATAGGCAGTAACCTTATACCCCCCTTATAGACCGGCTTCGTGAATGAGGCCTACTAATGGTAAGACGACTTGCTCTTATACATATAATATATTAAACTTTTAATATTATAATAGTATAAGGGTGTATTTTAGACATTTAAAATACTTGGTGGTTTAATCTATTAATTAAACTAGACTTTTAATTTAATTAAACTCAAACCATATATTTATGGATTAATAATACTCTTTTAATTAAATGCTTTAATTAACTATTAATAAAGTCCATAAGAGTTAATTTGAACTATTCAACAAAACATCATAATTCCAATTATTAAACTCAAAATTAAAACCATTTAATTAATTGTTTAAGTTATGAACCCAAGAGTTTTAGAATTCAATTCTTTTTTTTTTATAAAAAACTTTTCTCAAATTCCAAAACTTGAGGGCAAGTTTTGTAATTCTTGAAAACCTTTGGATTCCATAACTTATGGAATTAATGGTGTTTTATGATGAAACTTTCCATGTTCCATAACTTAAGAACAAGTTATGGAATTCTTTAAAACATTAATACCAAATTTTGTAACTCCATAAAAACTTTGAATCAATTTTTTTTTTAAAAAAAACTTTCATATCCATAACTTATGGAAGTTTCAAAAACCCTTAAGATCACAACTTTAAAAAAAACTTTTGAGCTCCAAAATTTTATGACAAAATATGTAACTCCTTAAAACATTTAGATCAAACTTTTAAAACTAATAAAATAATCATATCATTTTATCTTTTACTAAATTTGACCTAATTCAACTCATATAACAAATGATTCAAATTTTACAAATAATTCGTTTTTCACAAAACAAGTAATTATCTTAAAATTTGACAAACGTCATGTTTTTTTTCCTTTTTTTTTCAACTTGAAAATAAAACATTTGCATCAATATAACAGAAAACAACCCATGGCTCTGATACCACTGTTGGGTTTTGAGCATTCTAACACTCCTATGGTGTACATGCAACCCTATAAACCTTGGATCTATGTTTTCTCTATTATACATGCAAATATTAACTATTCCAAGGTTTCATCCTAACTAGCATATTATGAAGCACGTATACTACAAAGTTCTAGTTAGATGACATACCTTTTGATGTAGCTTGATGTCTTCAAGCTTTAAGAGCTTAGCCCCAATAGTGTGGAAGCCTCAAATGGAATCACAAATCACCAAAACACGTTGGAAGAACTTGAGAGAATATGTATGCACACTAAAATCGGCCCACTCTTATTTTCACACACTTGTGCCAATTTTGTGAGCCAAGGACCCCTTTATATATTATGGAGGATTAGGGTTACATCCATGTAAACCCTAATACCCATGACCTTTCATTTACATAGGATCCATGGGTAAAAAGCTCCATGGACCATCCATGAAAGCTTAGCCCAACCTAAATGAACTTGGCCCATTCCATATATATAAGTGTCCATATTTAATTAGTTCTTTTTGATCACTTAATTAATTCTAAATTAATTCTTGATCAATACTAATTAAATAATATGATTCCATATTAATATATTAGAACTTATAATATATTAATATAAATAAAAAATATACTATTCTCAAAAGACTGTCCATATAAATTGTGCCGGTGAAGTGCAACCCAAATGGACCATGCCGGGTCGGGTCAAGTACATACCAAATATAGTTATGGACTTAGACATTAATCCAACAGAAACCTGAGGGGGTTCAGTCAGGGAATGCGGGCAAGAAGCCCATGGTATCAGATCATAGATCTAGGAGCCAGTAGAGCCGCGGCCGTTGTGGCAAGTGCGGCAAGATGCACGAGGGAACGTGCAAGGCGGGGAGTTCGGGTAGCTACAAGTGCGGCCGAACTGGTCATTTGAGTTGAAATTGCACAACTACCACCACCACCACCACCACGACAACATCAGATCTGATTTGCTTTCAGTGCAATCAGAGGAGACACAAGTGGTCCCAGTGCCCGAACTTAGCAGCAGTGGGAAAGGTGGAAACACCTTCTCCTGCTACATTGAGAATTACGGATGGCCGACAGGGCTGGGCTGAGGCGCCCACGGCGCGGAGCAGGGCTTTTCAGCTTACTGCAGAGGAGGCACGAGCAGCTCCTGACGTGGTGATGGGTATGTATCTGCTCCTTATCTCTTTATGTTTATTGGTTATTGCTTATGTTTATGTGTTTTATTATAGGATCGTTCCTTGTGAACGGTATCTCCGCTCTCGTATTGTTTGATTCGGGGGCTACCCGATCGTTTGTGTTGCTAGCACTTAGCAAGCGATTTAGTAGAGCTCCGGGGGAGTTGGACTATCCACTAGATGTTGAGATAGCGGATGACAGGACCGTCAGGGTTGTTAGGGTTCATCGGGGATGTACACTCTAGTTGTTCGATGAGCAGTTTTCAGTAGACTTGGTTCCTATTCCCCTACGAGGGAATAAGGTTATAGTAGGTATGGATTGGTTAATCCCCAATGGGGCAGTGATCGACTGCGAGCAGGAGCGAGTGAGGGTTCAGACTCTTAGTGGGGGAGGGTTAGTAATCCAGGGCGAGAGGCCATAGCGCGGACCGGTGTTATGTTCAGCATCGAGGTCGAGGCGTTACCTTCAGCAGGGTTGCGCAGTTTATGTCGCTTATGTTATGGATAACCAAGATAAGAGTAAGGCAACAGTGGATGATGTAGCGGTAGTGCGAGAGTACCCGGACATATTCCCGGAGGATTTTCCTGGGATACCTCCGGAGAGACAGGTTGAGTTCAGGATTGACTTAGTCCCTGGTGCGGCTCTGATTGCCAAGACACCATATCGGTTGGCTCTTCCTAAGATGCATGAGTTGTCTACGCAGCTGCAAGAGCTGCTAGACAAGAGATTTATCAGACCGAGCAGTTCGCCATGGGGAGCCTCGATCCTGTTTGTGAAGAAAAAGGACGGGTCACATCGCATGTGTATAGACTACTGAGAACTGAATAAGGTAACGGTGAAGAACCGTTATCCCCTCCCGAGGATCGATGATTTGTTTGACCAACTACAGGGTGCATCTTGGTTCTCCAAGATTGATCTGCGATCAGGTTATCACCAGATACGAGTCAGAAAGGAGGATGTACAGAAGACGGCTTGTAGGACTCGCTATGGTCATTATGAGTTTGTGGCGATGCCGTTTGGGCTCACCAATTCTCCTGTCGCGTTCATGGATCTCATGAACCGAGTGTGAAGACCGATGTTGGATCGGTATGTGATAGTTTTCATCGATGATATCTTGGTCTATTCCAAGACTCAAGAGCAGCATGAGGAGCACCTGAGGGAGGTGGTGGAGACACTGAGGAGGGAGAGACTTTTTGCGAAGTTCTCTAAGTGTGAGTTCTGGTTGTGCGAGGTGTAGTTTCTTGGGCATCTCGTCAACCAGAAGGGTATTCTGGTTGATCCGTCCAAGATAAAGGCCGTGATGCAGTGGGAGGTTCCGAGGTCTCCAACTGAGATTCGGAGTTTTCTTGGTCTAGCGGGTTATTATTGGAGATTCGTTCAGGACTTCTTCACGATCACAGTTCCTTTAACCCGACTGACCAAGAAGTCGGTGACATTCCGTCGGGGGCCTGAGCAGCAGGCAGCCTTCGAGACTCTTAGACAGCGATTATGTGAGGCACCGATTTTGACTCTGCCCGAGGGAGTTGATGACTTCGTAGTTTATTGTGACGCGTCGATTACGGGAATGGGTGCAGTTTTGATGCAGAGGGGCATGTGATAGCTTACGCGTTGAGGCAACTGAAGCCTAACGAGGCTAACTATCTGATGCATGATTTAGAGCTGGGGGCTGTGGTTTTTGCTCTCATGATTTGGCGGCATTACCTCTATGGCGTCCGTTGTACCATTCACACGGACCACAAGAGCTTGAGGTACCTCTGGGATCAGCCGAATCTGAACATGAGGCAGCGTCGGTGGTTAGATGTGGTGAAGGATTATGACTGTGAGATCCTTTACCACCCGGGCAAGGCCAATGTGGTGACTGACGCCCTGAGCCGCAAGGCGGTGACGGCTCCGATTAGAGATATATGTGTTAAGGATGACAGTGATTACTCCATTGCTGGAGCAGATTAGAGAGGCACATGTTGAGGGTCTGAAGGAAGAGCGGCAGAAGTGCGAGCGGATCGTAGGCCGAGTGGCCTCGTTTGATTATGACAGCCGAGGGTTGTTGACCCTGCATGGGAGGGTCTGGGATCCGTACTGGGGCAGAGTGCGGCAGGTTCTGATGGATGAGGCCCATAAGTCGAGGTTCTCCATCCATCCCGGGGCGACGAAGATGTACCGAGATCTTCGCCCTGACTACTGGTGGCCCTGCATGAAGCTGGACGTTGCTTGGTACGTGGAGTAGTGTTAGACCTGTAGGAAGGTCAATGCTGAGCACCAGAGATCACACGAAAAGATGCAGCCGCTAGACATTCCCGTGTGGAAATGGGAGGATATTGTAACATACACGTTAATAACCTTGTTCGATTATCCTGTTTTGTAAAGCTTATTAGCTTAAAATGAATAATATTATATGTTTTTGAGCGTTGAGTTCTAAAAATATAGTTTTATGAGATTTGAAGTAAAACTATGTTTAGAATCACTCGAAATGTATTGGAAGTCTTATGAGATTCCAATCAAAAGTCAAATATTGAAATTAACGAAAATGTAATATTTAAGTTGGAAATAAGTAAAAATAATGTTATTGGAATTTGTAAATTATCTCGTTAGAAACGTTTAGGCGAAAACCTCATCGAAATCTGAGTTATAACGAAAAAGTTATGACCAATCGAAGATCCACAACAAAACCGGCAAAACACTATTTAGCGTAAAAAGTGAGTTTTCGATAAACTACTTTTTAGCCTTTGTGATCTAAATGAAGTCGTACTATTCGTTAAACCGAGAACTTTCATAAAAAGAACGTCCAAATCTGACTTCATATGAAGAAGTTATGATTTTTCTAAAGATTCAATATATCAGTATACAACTAAAAACTCGAAATAAAGATCGAGTGATTTTTAGCCGACACAACCTAAACGAGAATCGAAGGTCTCGTCAATAGTAGTTCAACGGTAAAAAGACAGATGAAAATGGACGTCGGATGAAGAAGTTATGAATTATTAACGGATTTTCCTGTCCCGGTCTGTTAAAAATAATAATATTAAAAATAAAATCAAAATTAGCCAACGGAGTCTAAACGAAAGTTGTAGAGTATAATCTTGCCTACGCGTGAATATAAAGAACGTCGAAAATGGAGCTCGTATGCAAAAGTTATAAAATTTCAAAGTTTGGGGCACAAAATCCGAGAAATTTCGCATACACATGGCCAAGGTTTGGCCACGTCACCCGCTCCTCGCAGGCGCCCCGTGTCCGATGCGCGTTGCATCCTTCTCGAGTCCGAAGCGCGGTCCAACCAGCTGCTGACGCGTGTTGCTTCGGTGCCGAGCCCGACATCCGACACCTGGCCCCTCGCATGCGAGCCGCGTGTCCTCCCTTCTCCCTTCGGAACCGAGCCCTTGCCCTATATAAAGGGAGGTGCGAACCCTCCCGGTTTTGGTTGGATTTTTGCACACTTTTTCACTTTAAACCTTCTTTCAAGCTATTTTACATCCCCCGAAGCCCCGGGATCATACCTAACACCCAAAAAACGTCCCGAAGTGTTCGAAGACCCCGAGAAATTTATATTTTCGGTTTGAAGCTCAACCCTCGCAAAGCCCGTTTTTCAATAAAGCTCCCGGTTTTCATCGAAGATAGTTAATTATAGAAACGAAGTGCTGCCCAAATTACTATTTTAACCTCCGGTTACTTCATGGTGAGTTCAAATTATAGGAACAATTGTATGTTATGTGTTATATGTTCAATGTGCTTTCCCGTGTTATTATGAAAATGAGCTATACCTTTGACCACGAAGTGAATGACTAAGCATCACTTGGGTATTGGTATGTAGCCTTTGACCATGAAGTGAATGAGTAAGCATCACTTTGGCATTGGCAGAATGCTGGATAGGGCTGAAAGCCTGTAAATTCTAGCAAAATGTTAATTCAGAAATCTTTTATTTTCTGTGTCACTTGGGCTGAAGTCTTATTGATGTATATCAAGTTGAAATTGTTGTATCTCATTGATTGTAAATCTTTCAATCATATCATTTGTTGATATGGAAAGCTTGTCACATGATTCACATATGCCTTTGTTGTTCTTTGTTCCTCTTTGCTTCTGTTATATTGGTATATATATGGCATAACGTTATATTGTATCTATTTTTGAACTACTAAGCGTCACCGCTTATCTCTCTCAGTGTTTAATTGTTGTAGGTGATAACCATCCAATATAATTATGTATTGTTAGAAGATGTAGAATAGATAATATTATAGCGTTTTTATTTAGTGTAAAAATTCCTGGGAAGTTATGTAATATATAAAACTTTGTAAAAACCACGTTAGTCGGTTTGTATCCAGTCTTTTGTAATAAGACCATTTATGTAAAATATGTTTATGAATATGCATGTAGCATGTTTGGAGTAATAATGTTAAGTATGGAAAAAGGGTCTTTCAGATATCACCATGGATTTCATTACCATGCTTCCTAGGACCACACGTGGAATAGATTCGATATGGGTCATCGTGGATCGATTGACCAAGAGTGCTCATTTCATCCCGATCCAGGAGAGTATCTCGGCCGAGAAGCTGGTTGAGATATACGTGCGTGAGGTAGTGGTATGACATGGAGTGACTGTCTCGATGGTGTCAGACTGAGATGTCCGTTTCACTTCCAGTTTTTGGAAGCGGTTCCACGAGGAGATGGGTACTCGCCTCCACTTCAGCATCGCTTTCCACCCCCAGACAGATGGACAGAGCGAGAGGACGATACAGACTCTCGAGGACATGCTACGCGCATGTGTTTGAGATTTTGGTGGCAGTTGGGATATGTATCTCCCGTTAGTGGAAATTTCGTATAACAACAGTTACCACGCCAACATAGACCGACCTCCCTTCGAGATGCTCTACGGGAGGGGGTGTAGGACACCAATCTGTTGGGGTGAGGTTGGTCAGAGAGTCATGGGGAATACTGAGGCAGTACTCAAGACTACAGAGCAGATCCAGCAGGTCCGGAGCAGGCTCCAGACTGCTCAGAGTCGGCAGAAGAGCTACGCCGACAAGCGTCATTCAGATTTAGAGTTTCAGGTGGGCGATATGGTCCTCCTGAAGGTGGCATATTGGAAAGGTGTCATCCGGTTCCGGAAATGGGGCAAGCTAGGCCCCAGGTACATTGGTCCTTTCAAGGTTATGGTGGGCAAGGTGGCTTATCGGTTGGATCTACCGGCAGAGCTCAGTCAGATCCACGATACTTTCCATGTTTCCTAGTTGCGGAAGTGCTTAGTGGATGATTCAGCGATTGTGCCCTTGGAAGATATTCAGGTTGACGACAACCTGCACTACATCGAGAGATTGGTGGTGATTATGGATCGCTAGATGAAAACCTTGAGGAACAAGGTTGTTCAGCTAGTGAAGGTGCAGTGGCAGCACCGCAAGGGTGCGGAGTGGACACGGGAGCCCGAGGAGAGATGAGGGAGCACTATCCAAAGTTGTTTTCAGATGCAGCAGACTTCGAGGACGAAGTCTAAGATAAGTGGGAGAGAAATGTAACACATGGTTCCTGGTATGCATTTAAATTATTTATTTATTCATTTTAAGAGAGGGACTCGACGAGTTTGTGGCCCTGACTCATTGAGTAGAAGGCATATTATGCGTGGGGTTTAAGCTATCTACTCGATGAGTCAAAAGCCCTCGACTCAGTGAGTAGATCGGCCAGAATGAAACCCTAATTTCGGGGTTTTGCAGCCTATTTAAGCTCCTTAACCCCCACCCCTTAGCCTCATTTACAACCTCATTGTCCCAAACCCTAATCCACGAAACCCTAGAGCATCTTGTGAGTGTGTGAGCCATTTGTAATCAATCTTTTGTGTTCTTGAAGCTTGAAGAAGAAGAAGGAGTAAGAAGGCTCAAGAGGAAGAGAGTAGATCCAGAAACTATACTTCTTTAGCTACATTTTCTGGTAATCAAGTTTCTATCTTGACCTCTATTTCATTAGATCTCTTCCTTCCTTTTTATGAAGGTTTTGGCCGAAAATTATAACCTATGGAGAAGGGACGACCCATGTGGATAATCTTGCAGATCTAGGATCTAGTGGGGCTATTATAACATGAAGGTGCAATATTTATGCCATTGGAGCCCCCATGAAATCCATAGAGTATCATATTGGCCTTTTTAGCCCAAAAGGCCAAGCATGTGGGGAAAAGGTGGGAACTTTACGTGTCCAAGTAGTGTTAGGGGTTTAGGTCTGAAGTTGTAAGCTTTAGTTTGGTGTATGGAAGGGTTAAGGACCAAGTTCTAGGTCCCAAGGAATTAGGGTTTGAGCTGAAACCTTTAAGAAGTGGTATTAAGGGGTAAAGTCAGAAACTTTAACCTTAAAAGGACATTTTCAGGGTTATTGTGAAGTATGAAGCTTGGATCTGAAGTGTAGGGGCTTAATCCATTAAGATAGCCCAAACAGATAGGGGAACTCGGCAACTCCAGTAAGGTACTCGACGAGTTGAAGCCGGGTTGTCCCGATTGTATGCCAGGTAGAACTCGACGAGTCTGTGAAGGGACTCGATGAGTTGACTCGGTTGACCACGAGTCTGAGTAGTACAGGAACTTGCCGAGTTGGGAGATAACTCGACGAGTTGGGTTGACTGGGAGTTTACCTTGACTTTGACTTTGACCAGGGGTAATATGGTCATTTTACCCTAAAAAGGATTATCAGATTTTGATTAAGTGTTATTGTGAAATTGATAGCCGGGGAGTCGTTGGAGCATCCGTTAGAGATTCCTCACACGAGATTTCACAGCTAGCATTCGAGGTGAGTTTTCCCCCATAGGAACGGGTCTAAGGCCACAATGCCAGCCCGTTAGATGTTAGTAGTTCCGGGCTACGGTCCGATGCCGGGGTGGTCCCGAGAAGTGTTTATGTATGCTTGATGTCTTTGTGATTCTTGCATGTTATGTGTTCAGGGATTTGGTCTGATGTCGGGGCAAGCCTGATGTATGTTAGCTTATATGTTATGTGTAATGTGTTCCTGGATTCGGTCCGATGTCGGGGCAAGCCCGATGTATGTTAGGTTATATGTTATGTGTTATGTGTTACGGGCTTCGGTCCAATGCCAGGGCAAGCCCGATGAATGTTTATATGCTTATGTTATGTGTTTATGTTATATGATATGTTGTATGTATGCTGGGGCAAGCCCGATGCTGGACGAGGTCCGATTCCAGACGCGGTCTGATGTCGGGGTAAGCCTGATGCCGGGCAGGAGTCCGATGCCGGGTAAGCCGATGACGGGTTCGTCCCGATGCAGCTGGGCAGAGTCCTAAAGTTATGTTATATGTTATGTGTATAGTATGTGGTAGTTTGGGGGAGCTCACTAAGCTTTGTGCTTACGGTTTTCAATTTTGGTTTCAGGTACTTCCGCTAGTAAGGGGAAGAGCTCGGGATGACTGCGTGGCACACACCATTGTTTTTAGCCTGGGAGGATTCACTATGATTTATCATATTATGATTTTGATACATTGACAGATTTGATGATGTTTTTGAGATACATGACTATGATTTTTATGTGATTGATGATATGGATGGTTTTTATTACTGATTTAAAAAGAAATTTTTGGTCTATATTTTTGGGATGTTTCATGTTGTGTTCAACAATCTTTTCAGACTAAAAGGTGAGTTTTCCTCACTGTACTTATGGGCCACAGGCACCAATGCCAGCCTACTGGATTATGTATCCTGGTATAGAGGATGTTGTTATGTTGTATTGATCTGCTAGAAATGAGTCCTGGTATATAAGATGGTGTTATGTGATAGTGATCTGTAGATCTGTATGTTAGTCTGTTGATTGGTTATATGATTATCTGTTTGCTGGGTATATGTTATATGTTATGTATATGTCGACATAGTATGGTTGGGTTGAGGCAATGCTGCTTTGTGAGGAAGCCAACAAACCTGTGAGCAAGCCAGACATAAGTTATGGGCCCAAAAGGCAAGTCAGACTTGTGTTGTGGGCTCGGGAGCAAGCCAGACATAAGTTGTGGGCCCGAAATGCAAACCTAACTAATGTTGTGGACTCCGAAGTTTGGGTCGAAAGGCAAGCCAGACTCATGTTGTGGACTCAGGGTTAATCTAGTCTATTAGTTGTTGACATAGTATGCATGTTGTTATATGTTTATGTGGTTGTACTTTAGAGGATCTCACTAAGCTTTAGATTACAGTTTCATGTTATTATTTCAGGTACTTTAGATGATCGTGGCAAGGTGAAGGCATGATCGTGCACATCCTTCGATGACATGTTTTTGGAGATTTATGATATACTGATCTTGGGATATTTGTATTTGATACTTGGTCTTGATATGAATTTTGTTTGAAAATAATGAATTCTCTTAATTTTTATTATGAAAAATTTTATCATGATTTTGGGAATGTTACAAGTTGGTATCAGAGCCCTGGTTTGAGAGAATTGGATGAGCATTCGTGTAAATCTAGACTCAAACTAAGGATATGAAAAAAGGTTTGTTTTGAAAAGTAACCAATGAAGGACGAGATGTATACGATCAGCTAGAGCAAGCAAGTTTACCCCAAGCTACCCACACTATTATTTTTTATTGATGATTATAATAGAACTGCATATTAGTGGCAAGCTAGGGGTCTTCAAGAATTGCGTGATAGAATTTCCTGATGTATGATGCCTAATAGGCTAGGAGGACTTCTTGTACGTTAGATGAAATTGACATCATTACTGTAGTTGCTTAGTGTGTGCATCATAGTTATATATAACTAAGATTCTAAAGCCTACGAATGTTTGATTTAGCCGTATTTCATGTTCCTTGTTTGGTTATGGGCTTAGGGTAGATTCAAGTATTTGAACGTTTATGAGATCTAGTATTATGTATGATTAGCATGCACAGGCGGTTACAGGTTTGGTGGAAGTTTCATGAGTGAGCATGTGGGTGTAGAAGGCCAGTTGAGGAATGATTAGCCACCATCGAGAGAGTGAGGATAGGATGTATGAGTATCCTAGTTGTGGGTTTGTTTTCGAGAAGTTTGTGATGATCCATTGAGATAAATACAGGTATGTGTGGAAGGTAGTATGGGGTTGTACTTCTGGAAGAACAAGACTCGTACACGTAGAAAAGAAGTCACAAACCCCGAGGGTTTAGCCTCTCTCTGATGATTTTATAGTATGAATGGTGGCATTTTTTGATACAATTATAGGTTCATTTTTAGTATGGTGTTAACGAGAGATCTGGTTCTGGATCTGAAGCGGGTGGCCAAGATAGGCCAAGGTTGACTGATGATCAAATTCACAAGATGATCACCACTAAGGTGGTTACTTCTATTAGGGGTTCAATTCTGGAGCTGTTTGGCTCTATCAAGACTGCAATGATTAAGCTATTTGATGATCGCTATGTTGCCCTCACTGAGGCTATTGCTGCTGTAGCTACCACGGCTATTGCTGCTGCAGGGATTTAGGGGGAGAGATCATTCCATTACGGGACTTCGACAACACAATGTCCTTGGAGTTTGATCGGGTCAAGGACCCGGTTGTGGCGATGAGGTGGTTTTCTGATGTGGAGGGTTGCTTCTTCACATGTTCGTACCCGGATAAACAAAAGGTCAAGTACGCCCTAAACCTTCTGTGAGTAGGGGAGAAAGATTGGTGATCGGTTCTTATAGTCCTGAGCAGAGGGTTGTTGTTACTTGAGAGAAGTTCTCGGAGATGTTCTGCAAGAGATATGTTCCCCTAGTGGAGAAGGAGAGATTGGCTCAGGAGTACCAGGATCTAAGACAGACGAGTAAGATGGTGATGGAGATCACGAAGATGTTTACCGAGAGGGCCTTATTCTGTCATGAGTTTGCTACTTCGGATCCGGAAAAATGATGAGGTACTTGAGCATGATCAAGACCAATATACGACATTTTATGTCCACCCAATGTGACAGTACCCTCGCCGAGCTTCAAGATGTCGCGAGGAGGCGAGAGATTGAGATAGAGACCCAAACGAGGGAGCATCGTCATGATCTCGTTTAGTCCTAGCATGTAGCGAAGCGTTTCAATCCCGCAGATTCACAATTAGGAGGTCAGAGGGGCCGCACTTCTGGCAAGTACGGTAAGGTTCATGAGGGTGTTTGTCGATCTTCTTCTTCTGGGTGCCATAAATATGGCAAGGAGGGGTATTATGCGAAGGATTGTCTTTAACATGCCATAGTACCAAGCACCAGGATTTATAATCACTATGATCAGGCAGGCCATGTGAAGGCCAACTGTCCCCTGCTTACTGCAAGGTTGGCGCACGCTCCAACACCGGCCACTTTGATGATCACAGATGGACGCCAGGGTAGGGTGGAGCCCCCGAGTGCTCGAGATCGTTCTTTCCAGCTTACAATAGAGGAGGTCAGGGCGGCGATAGACATTTCTACTAGTATGTGTTCATTTATTATCCTTTCAATTATTTTATGATTTGATTGTATTTATGATTCTTCTAGGTACCTTCTTAGTGAATTCCCTATCTGCTCTTATGTTGTTTGACTCGGGTGCGAGTTTGTCTTTTATGTCTCATTCCTTAAGTATGAGTTTTGATATAACTATTGGAGAGTTGGAGTGCCCGTTGCAAGTGTCCATCGCCAACGAGCACGACGTTTCTGCCTCAAGCGTTGTACCTAAGAGATATTTACGGTGTCTTACCCGATTGATCTGATCCCTATCTTTATGGGGGATGTATGTGTGATAGTAGCTATGGATTGGTTAAGCAGTTTCGGTGCGATGATTGACTACGATGGGTAGCGAGTGGTGATTCGAACCCCAAGTGGGTGAAACTTGTTATTTATGGAGAGGGTACAAGGGTTGGATCAGCCCTATGTGATTGACATTCATTTCTGGAAGGAGGTTTCAATTTTGTATGCGCTTGTAGTTAAGGAGTTCTCTGATGTGGTTTTTGAGGAATTAACCTGTTGTCCTCTTGAGAGGCAGGTAGAGTTCAATATTGATTTGGTTCCCGGTGTGGCTCTGATTGCTAAGGCATCATACCGATTGGCACCACCAAAGATGCAAGAGTTGTCCTCTCAACTTCAAGAGTTGTTGGATGAACAGTTTATCAAACCGAGCAGTTCACCTTGGGGAGCACCAAACTTGTTCGTGAAGAAGAATGATCGGTCTCATCGCATGTGTATTGATTATCGAGAGTTGAATAAGTTGACTGTGAAGAACCGTTACCCACTTCCACGGATTGATGATCTCTTCGATCAGCAGCAAGGTGCATCTTGGTTTTCCAATATCGATTTGAGGTTAGTGTATCACTAGATGAGGGTCAGAGAGGAAGATGTTGAGAAAACAACATTTCAGACTCGTTATGGTTATTACGAGTTCGTGGTGATTCCATTTGGGCTCACCAATGTGCCTGTGGCATTTATGAATTTGATGAATCAAGTGTGCAGGATGTTACTCGATCGATCGTTTATTGCTTTCATGGATGATATCTTTCTTTATTCCAAGACCAGGGAGCAGCATGAGGAGCACCTTCGAGAGCTATAGGGAGTTTTGAGGCAGGAACGGATGTATGCAATGTTCTCGTAGTGTGGTTTTTGGTAACGGGAGGTCCAGTTCTTAGGACACCATTGGGAGGTTCCGAAGTCTCCCTCGGAGATTCGGAGTTTTCTAGAATTAGCATGGTATTATCGGATATTCATTTAGGATTTCTCCAAACTTGCGGAACCCCTCACTTGTCTTAAGAGGCAGGGTGTGGATTTCCGCTGAGGGCTGAGCAGTAGGCTACATTCGAGACTCTGAGGAAAAAGTTATGTGAGGCCCCACTGTTGACCTTCCCTGAGGGTGATGAGGATTTAGTTTTATATTGTGATGCATCCATCCCAGGTTTGGGGGCAGTTCTTATGCAGCGAGGGAGCGTTATTGCTTATGCTTCTCGATAGTTGAAGTTGCACGAGGTGCGATATCCTACGCATGATTTCGAGTTGGGGGTTGTGGTGTTTGTCCTCATTATTTGGTGACACCTATATGGGGTCCGGTATACCATCTACACAAATCACAAGAGTTTGAGGTATCTCATGGATCATCCGAATCTGAACATGAGATATCGTAGGCGGCTAGATGTGGTCAAGGATTATGCCTTGATCCGTAAGTCGAATGGTTCTTCTATTGGGAGCTTATATATAAGGATTTAGATTGATTCGCCACCGCTGGATTTGATTAGGGAGGACCAGGCCGAGGGAGTCAAGAAGGAGAATTGGAAACATGAGCGAATCAGGGGTGAGATAGACACGTTTTTAACCGATAGTCGTGGGTTGTTGACCTGGTGCGGAGGGGTTTGGGTACTAGATTTTGGTGGGATCAGACAGAATGTGCTGGAGGAGGCACACAAGTCCAGATTTTCCACACACCCTAGAGCCACCAAGATTTATCGGGATTCGCGACTTAGTTACCGGTGACCATGTATGAAGAGGGAGATAGCCTGGTATGTTTAGAAGTGTTTGACCTGTCGAATGAACAATGTCGAACACCAGAGGCCATATGGCAAGCTTCAGCCTCTGGAGGTTCCCATGTGGAAATGGGAGCAGATCACCATGGATTTCATCACCTAGTTACCTCGGACAACTAAGTGTTGATGCGATTTGGTTGATAGTGGATCGTTTGATCAAGAGTGATCATTTATTAGCTTTCCAGGAGAGCTCCTCGGCCGAGAAATTAACCGATGTGTACGTGTGCGAGATCATCTCCCGACATGGTGTCCTAGTTTCAATTGTGTCGGATCGGGATGTCCGGTTTACTTCGTGATTTTGGATGAGGTTCCATGAGGAACTGGGCACGAGGTTGCATTTTAGCACTGCTTACCATCCCCAGACTGGCGACCAAAGTGGACGGACCATTTAGATGCTCAAGGATATCATGAGAGGATGATGATTGATTTCGGTGGGAGTTGGGATACCTACCTTCCTTTGGCTGAGTTTTCTTACAACAAAAGTTATCACTCCAGTATAGGTGCGCCTCCGTTCTAGCTTCTCTATAGGAGGAAAAGTCGTACTCCGTCTGTTGCTGTGAGGTCGGTCACAAGGTCATGGGAAAGTTCAAAGTAGTTCCTCAGACGACAGAGATTATTTAACAGATCAGACAGAGGTTGCAGACAGCTCAGAGTCGGTAGAAAAGTTAGTCTGACAGGTGTCAATAGGAGTTGGAATTCCAAGTGGGTGACAAGGTTTTACTAAATTTATCGCCCTTGAAGGGTGTAATACGCTTCAGAAAGAGGGGCAAGTTAGGGCCCCGTTATATTGGGTTGTTTCAAGTGCTTGCCAGGGTTTGCAGGGTAGCCTATCGGATCTACTCGAGGAGCTCGGTCAGATTCACAACACCTTCCATGTTTCTCAGCTTTGGAAGTGTGTGGACGACGATTCAGCGGTTGTTCCCTTAGATTAGATTAAAGTTGATAATCTCCTGAACTATATTGCGAAACCAGTGGCGATTTTGGATAAGAAGACGAACGCCTTGCGTAACATGGTGGTATCTATGGTCAAGGTTAAGTGGCAGCATTGAAAGGGTTCCAAATGAACTTAGGAACCTGAGGCATAGATGCGATAGCATTAGCCTGAGTTGTTCACAGCAACGGACTTTGAGGACGAAGTCTGATTCAAGTAGGGGAGAATTGTAACATTCATTATCCAAGTTATTTACATCTTTGATTCCTTAGTATAAATTTGTTTGCAAAATTGTCCCTTGGCGTTTTAATGAGAAATGTGGGTTATATGCGTATGTTGGGCGTACCCAAGCCTATGTTGTGTGTACGTGGTGAATGTTCAAAACCTAATTTTTAGGGTTTGGACCTTATTTAAGCATCATTATATTCCAAGATCTCTTCCCCTCATCTTTCTCCATTACCCACTTCGTCCCTTTTAAACCCTAATCTCCGTTGGTAGTGTTTTGAGCTCATTTTTGGTGTTGGTGTCCACTTTTGAAGGAAGGAAACCAATAGAAAACAAAGAAGGAACTCTAAGCTTGGTACATCTGAGTTCTTCACTCCTTGAGCAACCTCCAAAAGGTATTAAGCTCTGAACTTGTTGGTTGTTTCTTTTGATCTTGTTAGATGTGGAGTTTTGTGCTTATTAGCCCCATAATCTTAGTCCATTTGGATAAAAGCTACTTTAGACCAAATGAGTTGTCCTCTTAGGCATTTTAGAGTGACTAGAGTGATAAGAATGGGATCTTGGCTCTTCTTTTCCTACCATGCAAAGGTTATGATGTATTAATTGGTTAAGAAATTAGGGTTTTAAGATTTAGACAATTAATAGCCATGAAAGTTCATAAAGTTGGAAACTTTATGATTTAGAACACTACTTGGGACAAGATTTAGGCCTTGGACAAAAGGACTTAATAGATTAAGAACTTATTAGAAGGAAAAGTTGGAAGGTATGTAAGTTGGGCATACCTTAGGGGTACATTGTACGTACCTTAAGGTATGTTGCACGTACCTGGTCGAGACCCTGCTTTCTGGCCTAGTGAAATGCATTTTGTTGGGCGTAATATCAGAGTACGTCGGGCGTACTCAGCCTTAGTCAACTCGGTTGAGTTTTTAACCATTGACCTTGAACATGATTTTGACCGAGTTTGACCTAGGGGTATTTTGAGCTATAGACTGAGTCAAGCTCACTTTTTTCGTACCGGTGACCTGTAGAGTTGATATACAGAGTTATGATTTGTTCAACAATCTTTCGGACTGAAAGGTGAGTTTTCCTCACTATACTAGTGAGTCGAAGGCACCAATGCTGACCCACTGAGTTATGTATCCTGGTAAAGAGGATGTTGCTGTGTTGTATTGATCAATTATAACTGAGTCATGGCATATAGGATGTTGTTATGTGATAGTGATCTGTAGATCTACATGTTAGTCTATTGACTGGGTATATGATTATTTGTATGTTGGATATATGTTTTCTGTTATGTATATGTCAACATAGTATGGTTGGGTTGAGGCAATGTTGCTTTTTGCGGAAGCCAACAAACCTGGGAGTAAGCCAGACATAAGTTGTAGGCCCAAAAGGCAAGTCGGACTTATGTTGTAGGCTTGGGAGAAACCCAGACATAACGTATATGCTTGAAAGTAAAACCATAAATGTGATGTGGGCTCGGGAGTAAGCCATACATGAGTTGTGGTCTGAAAGGCAAGCCAGACTCATGCTGTGGACTCAGGAGTAATCCAGTCTATTGGTTATGGACCCAATATGTATGCTGTTATATGTTTGTGTGGTTGTACTTTGGGGGAACTCACTAAGCTTCGGCTTATACTTTCAGTTTATTGTTTCAAGTAGTTTAGATGATCGTGACAAGGTGAATGCGTGATCGTACACATCCTTGGATGACATGTTTTTGAATATTTATGATACACTAATGTTGGGATATTTGTATTTGATACTTGGTCTTGATATTGGTTTTATTTGAAAACAATGATTTCTATTAATTTTTAAAATGAAAATTTTTATCGTGATTTTGGGAATATTATATCATTGTCGATGTGGACAGGAAACGTCAACCAAAACATAAGATGATAGCCTCTAATGCCAAGTGCTCTACTCCATACTATTTGTCATATATTAATAGCTTGAAGGGTGATTCGTCCGAAATCCCTTCGTCTGTACAGTACAATTTTAGGAAAGATGTAAGTAAAACTCTAAAATTAGAAAATATTATATGTTAATAACTATTATGTATAATATTAAATAATAAATACAGGGGGTATCTTCATCGGTACCATCCTCTGGTAACCACCATTCTACGGACTCCACACAACGAACTCCTTCAGTAGCACTGGACAAAAAAACTACACACAAAATACTAGCAAGGCTTTAGTCCTTAGAGGAACTAGTCCGAGAATTAAAAAATAAAGGTGAACATACATCACCTGTTGACCTGGAAACATTTTTGGAGGAGGGTTTTGAGGTAAATTTATTAATGATATTAAATGTATCATATATATATATATATATATATATATATATATATATATATATATATATATATATATATATATATATATATATATATATATATAAGTGATTATTGATATTTTTATTTAATTTTTTTTAAATGTAGGGGAATGAGAATGTGAATTCTTCTTTTTGGATGCCAAGCCCGATTGGGCCAAACTCGGGTAGCGAAGGAAAATCAAACCCGATGGGCCATACTCGAGTAGTCAATGAAAATCAAGCGTAGTATATGAGGAGTATGGTGGGAATGGTCCACAACAGTCGGGTTCTACAGAACATATTGGTAAGGAGGGTATAATTAGTTGTATTTTGTAATAATTTTTTGTTCAAAGTTGACTATAAAAAGTATCTTAAAATAAAATATATTTTTTTGTAGAAGAAGAAGCTTGTTGTTAGTGAGGTTATGGATGTCGAGAATCATATATTTGGCCCACCTATTCAACAACCATCTCGTCCAGTTAGGTTATTGAAATGTTCACAATATCGAAACTCTTCGTACGTTACAGTATGTTAAAATTTGTATGTAATATAATTATATTACAATTTGTATAATTATTGACTACATATATAATGTAGATTCAATCGACCCCCCCATACTGTAAGGGTGGGGTAAGACACAACTAACCACCACCCGTAGTTGTGAGCGAGCCCCCACCACTTTTATTGGAGTCGTACGTGATGCCAAGTTGTAATTCCCCTTCTTTATACCTGGAAACAAACAGGTTTTTATATATGAAACACATAATGCATAAAGAAGGACCGGAGGAAAAGTTTTGGGATCTCTTATTTTATGCGCTAGACTTGGGATTAAGAGATGAAGTGGAAAGAAAATATTGCTTAAATTCAAAATTCCATTAATTTATGAGATCTTAATTTAAGAGTTCCTTATGTTACATTAAATATAAGTGCATCATGTTGATATTTGGGGAAGGCTATTGAATGAGAGGTGTCCGAACAATGCTCGATGGACAATCATGTCATCATCATTTTTCAGTGAATTCGAGACGTACGACTCGGTATCAAGTGCTTTGGGACATCCGTTAGATCCCTTGGACGGAGGGAAGTCATGGCTAGAAGTTGACCGTGTAAGTAACATATTTCATATTTCATATAAAAATTATTTTAATTGTCTCTGGTTAATTGAAATTCATATTACACTAATTAAACACTATAATTAATTACAATGTTTGAGTGTTAAACATATATATCTTCCGGTCTGCATTACAACACATGGTTGGGTACTTGGCTAGTTCTGGTTGGACACGATGACGATGAATGTATACGACATCATGCGATCTTTTGATGCGGTGAATATTATTGATTTTATATGGTTTGAAGAGCTTATGTATAAGCTTTTACTCGATATTGGGTACTGGACCGCAATGGACTTACCGATTCTGAAAGTATCCATTACTATATGGAAGTTAGTGACGTGCCGCAACAAGAAGTGATGTTTGGAGAGTGCGGTGTTTTTATGTCGATGATCAATGAGCAGCTTGTTTCAGGCCGGCATACGAATATATCTATAACACATGTTATACCTGCTATGCAGCTTCGCAATAGGATGGCCAAAATATATTATGGGTCTTCTAGAAATACGATTTTACAATAGTTTGATTACTATGTAGTTTGTCAGAATTATTGTTTAATAGTTGAAAACGTAAGGTTTATTTTATTTTATGGTAAAAAGGACTCCTAATATGGTGTATACTACTGTTACAGGTAAAATATTATTATGTAATAACCTTAATCATAACAAACATGAAAATAGTACATAGTACATAGATTAATCATAACAAACAACCAAATATAACATATTACATAGAATCAAATAACTATTACAAATAAAGTTGCTTGTTGGTTAATCATAAATGATTAAATATTAAACCATGGAAAATCAATAGGATATTTTGCTTTTTCTTGAAGCACAAAATCGTTATTTTTATGTATGTTTTTTAGAACCTTCTCCAGTTTAAGCTCTTCTTTTTCTTCGTACTCGATTGCCTCTCGTACCCAAACAAGGGCAGTTTTTATGTCGCGTTCTTTGTCTTTAACCGACCTCGTATTCGACCATATATCAGATTGTAATGTTTCCAACTGTTTCCTATCTTCTTCAATACCTTTACTCTCGCTCTTGATCTCTTCTTCTTTTGTTAATAGCTCCATTCGCTTCTCCTATGGAATCAACCATCATTTTTCTTGAGGTAGACATGATTATAGGTGTATGGTGGTTATTGAATAACGAAAAGTATACTACTGGTTTTTATTTGTAAATCTCGAAGACGTATATATAAATGATAATTTTGTTACTATTTTATTGATTTTGACTACTAGTTCATGTGTCGTCTTATCGTATAGTGATTTTCCGACAAATGATTGTTATTTGATTACTTTTTAACAGGTTTTGACTGTTGTCTACTAGCCTCAGACTACTACTTGATGTGTGGTCTTATCGTACAGTGATTTTCCGACACATGATTGTAAGTTGACTACTTTTTTTATAGGTTTTGACTACTATCTACTAGCCTTTGACTACTATTTCATGTGTGGTCTTATCCTACAGTGATTTTCAAACAAATGATTCTTATTTGACTACCTTTTAATAGGTTTTGACTACTGTCTACTAGCCTTTGACTACTACTTCATGTGTGGTATGATCGTACAATGATTTTCCGACAAATGATTGTAATTTGACGACTTTTTTATAGGTTTTGACTACTGTCTATTAGCCTTTGACTATTATCTAATGTAATATAAAATTTGAATATTTTATTGCAAATCCGGTGTCAAATCATCTTACAATCAAGTTCACGATCAAAGGAGCTTAGTTTTGTCATTGTTCGAGGCCTGATTTGGTGTCTTCGTAGCAAAAGGGGATCAGATCTGCTAAAAATTTGTGTTTTTGTCAAAATATGGGCATTTACGGTCAAGAGTTCATGGCCGTAAACTCCTATTCACGGTCGTAAACTAGCAATCTTCAATAACCGTATACTGTGTATCTTCAGAAACCGTAAAAAGGCAATCTTCAAAGACCGTAAACTACCAACCGTAAACTCCTCGACCGTAAACTACCAACCGTAAACTCCTCAACCGTAATCAGCCAACCGTAAACTCGTTTACGGTCGTAATCTTGTGACCGTAAACTAGATTTTTGGTGTTTTAGTTTATTTTTTAAGTCATTTTCAATTTAATAATAAAAAACAACAAAAACAAAAACAAAAACAAAAATGGATTCTCAAAGCCCAGCAATTCATCATGAATTGGATTCAATTATGGGAACAACCACTCACATTCCATGCTTGTTATCTGCAGAACGGTTGCCGGAATAGAAATACCGGATCGAGAAATACGTCAAGATGAAAGACTTTAAGGTTTGGTGAAGCATTCTCAGAGGACCAGTCAGAATCACTACTACTCTTGCGAATGGACAAATAATTGACAAAGTGTATGATGATTACACTGATGAAGACTTCGAAAAGGTTGAAGAACAGGAAAGGGCGTTGGCTACTTTAACTATGGCTTTATCTCCTGATATTGCTCAAGGATTCAGTAGGAAGCTTTAATTGAGGTCTATGAGGGTAATGAAGACATGAAACAGAGTCGCCAAGACATGTTAAGACAGAAATTCAATATGTTTAATTATGTTCTTGGAGAAACTCTAGAAGCCCAGTTGCAGCGTTTTACCACACTCACCACTGAAATGAGTTCCACTGGGATTTATGTGACTAAGTCTGAGATAAACAAAAAGCTGCTGAATTCACTTCTGAAAGCATGAGATATGAACGTGGCTGTCATCAAGAAGACAAAAGATCTCAATCGTCTCAGTCTTGCTGAAACTATGGCAATCATCAAAGCCTGTGATCTTGATAATAAGCAAAGTGAGATCAATCATGTGAATTCCTACTCGACTGAAAATCTCGGGATTTCTTCAAATAATGCCTTTTCATCTTTTACCTCCTCTCCAAGTCAAGCTTTTTCCGTTCAACAACCTCAGAATCAAACCTTTGTTTCTCCATCAGCTGCACCATTTGTTGCTTCATCATCTATGTCTCATCCACAAAGTCAGTCTTTTGTTGTTCCACAAGCTGTTTCCTCCTCCAAACCACCAGTTATGGTTCCTGCTCCCAATCCCAAAGAAAGCGATGAAAACTTAGCTCTTGCCACTGGACTTGTCAATTGCTACAATGTTTTTGTAGCTGGAGAGCTTCCACTTCAACTCTCATTTGCTGATCTGGATCAAATTCATCTAGAAGATGTGGAAGAAATGGATATTACTTGGCAGATAGCAATGGCAGTGTTCAGGGCAAAGCAATTTGCAAAGAAGACGGGAAAGAACAACTGGGGGATGAATGCTGACAAGAAGGTTGGGTTTAACAAGGGAAAGCTTTGATGTTACAATTGCCACGAGCCAGGTCATTTTGCTAGTGAGTGTCCGAAGCCAGACAGAAGGGTAAGCAATGATAGAACAATAGTTCCAGTGGGAAATAGTCGTGGAAGTGTTGCTATCAACAGTGAGACTGCTAATCTGGCAGTGGTTGCTCAGTCCTTTGACTGGGAGGACCAGATTCAGGCACTGAATATTTCAGGACCTGAGAGTGCTCACTTTGCTCAAATCGATGATGCTCCAGAAGAGAAAGCTGAGGTTGATGCTGAAGAAGAGATGATGGAGTTGCAGTTTGCCTTTATGGTATCTTCTACTCTAGAACCTGAGAAGAAAGAGGTAAGTCGGTCTTCTTGTTCTCAAACATGCATTGATAATGTCAAATGTTTACTTGAGCATATAGAATTATTGCGTAGACAGAACGCGGACCTAAAATATGAATGGTATCAACTTAGGAAAGGACAGAAACCTCTAAAAGCTCAATTAGAAGCAAAAACAAATGATTTTATAAAACTTCAGGAAGAGTATAGCAATAAGTGTGCCAATTATAGATTTGTGACTGAACAACTTGCTGAGTTAACTGCTGAGCTTGACACATTGAAAAACAAATTTGAAAATGCAGATTTTAATTTTAGAAAATTTGATGTGTCAAGCGAAGTAGTTGCGTCCATGATAGAACATAATTTGCAATTCAAAAATAATGAGAAAAAGGGTTTAGGATATGATAAAGTGCCTCCTCCTTTTAATCATAATTATCAGTTTAAGCCATTGACTGAAGAAGAGATGGACAGAGAGCCATTTTTTAAATATGGATTTGTGTCAGGAGGTAGTATTAATGTTGAAAATACTAATGTTTCTACTTCCCATGCAGATCAATCTTTAAGTCAATCAAAGAAAGAAGCTGAAGGATGTGTTTCTGAAAATAAAAAGGTTTCTGAACCTGCTGTTTCTATTTCAAATGATAACACTTTTATTTCTGATGTTAAAATAAATGATGTATCTTGTGATGATTCTGCATCACAAAATGATAACTCAAACTTTTTCGATATATTTGATGATTTGTTTGACAATACCGATGTTTCTGTTTCAAGCACATCCACTTCATCAATCACACAACATGGTTCACCCTCATCAATTACACAAAGGCAGTACCAGTTACAATAATAATAAGCAAATTTGTTTTAACTGTGGTACTGCCGGTCACATCGCTAGGAATTGTCCTAATAGGGCATTTGTGTATTTTTTCGTCTCAAAGAGGAGAGAACGAGTCTCGAGGAAGGTATTTAACTAGAAAGTCCTCGAGATCTCACTCTCGAGATGATGATTGGAAGGCTAATCAAAACAAGAAAAGGGCAGTTTTCAAAAGAACAAACAAGTTTTCAATAATAAAGTCACAAATAGTTTGCCAAAATCGAACAAGGCTAAGCCGAGGTCGGTTTCGTCAAAGAGCGGATCTGGATCTTCAACCACTTCTAGTAGAAAATCCAAATGCCCAAAGCAAACGGGAAGGAAAAATGTTTCAGAATCACCCGTGATTTTTAAAAAAACTAAATACCAGTGGGTGCCCAAATTAACTTCCAACTAATCATCGTCATCCTCTGAAAGTGTTTTAAATGATGATTCAAAATCAAAAAGTTCAAAATATAAATCTGTGATCGTAAAGGGTCAACCCAGGAAAGTAATGACCTGGGTCCCCAAATCTAAATGATCCCGCTCATTTTGCAGGGGCAGTTGTGGAGGAATGTCGTCAGACCTTGGTATGTCGACAGCGGCTGCTCCCGACATATGACAGGAGACATCGCCCAGTTGAACGACATTCAAGCTTTTAATGGGGGATTCGTTTCCTTTGCGGGCGGAGAAGGCGGGAAAATCACTCAGAAAGGAATTGTGTCAAATGGAGTGCTGACTTTCGAGAACGTCAACTATGCTCCCGAGTTAAAGCATAGCCTGTTGAGCGTCTCCAGATTTGTGACAAGGGATATTCAACTCACTTCACTGATAAGGAATGTCTGATTCTGAAGCCAGACATTGTCATCTCGGATGAGTGGATTCTTGTTAAATCATAGCGGGATGGAAATGCATACATCATCGACATGAATAGCAACATTCCTGAACAAGTCACCTGCCTCTTTTCAAAAGTCTCAGAACAAAATGCTATGATGTGGCACCGACGACTCGGTCATGCGAACGCTAAGAATCTGAATCGTCTTGTTAAAATGAAATGGTGCGTGGCCTACCTGTCAGAGACTTCATTACTTTCAAAAAGTGTGTGTCATGTGCCCATGGAAAGCATCACAAAAAACCACACCTAAAAAAACAGGACAATTCAATCAGCCAGGTGCTCCAATTATTACACATGGATTTATTTGGTCCGGTCAATGTCCTAAGTGTTGGATTAATGTCTAAGTCCATAACTATATTTTGTATGTACTTGACCCGACCCGGCATGGTCCATTTGGGTTGCACTTCACCGGCACAATTTATATGGATAGTCTTTTGAGAATAGTATATTTATGATTTATATTAATATATTATAAGTTCTAATATATTAATATGGAATCATATTATTTAATTAGTATTGATCAAGAATTAATTTAGAATTAATTAAGTGATCAAAAAGAACTAATTAAATATGGACTGTTATATATATGGAATGGGCCAAGTTCATTTAGGTTGGGCTAAGCTTTCATGGATGGTCCATGGAGCTTTTAACCCATGGATCCTATGTAAATGAAAGGTCATGGGTATTAGGGTTTACATGGATGTAACCCTAATCCTCCATAATATATAAAGGGGTCCTTGGCTCACAAAATTGGCACAAGTGTGTGAAAATAAGAGTGGGCCGATTTTAGTGTGCATACATATTCTCTCAAGTTCTTCCAACGTGTTTTGGTGATTTGTGATTCCATTTGAGGCTTCCACACTATTGGGGCTAAGCTCTTAAAGCTTGAAGACATCAAGCTACATCAAAAGGTATGTCATCTAACTAGAACTTTGTAGTATAGGTGCTT
Source organism: Lactuca virosa (assembly GCF_052849685.1). Classification (NCBI taxonomy): domain Eukaryota; kingdom Viridiplantae; phylum Streptophyta; class Magnoliopsida; order Asterales; family Asteraceae; genus Lactuca; species Lactuca virosa. The sequence goes on along the minus strand of NC_136434.1, from coordinate 150,285,486 downwards.
CATAATATGCTAGTTAGGATGAAACCTTGGAATAGTTAATATTTGCATGTATAATAGAGAAAACATTGATCCAAGGTTTATAGGGTTGCATGTACACCATATGAGTGTTAGAATGCTCAAAACCCAACAGTGGTATCAGAGCCATGGCTTGTTTTCTGTTATATTGATGCAAATGTTTATTTTCAAGTTGAAAAAAAAAGGAAAAAAAAACATGACGTTTGTCAAATTTTAAGATAATTACTTGTTTTGTGAAAAACGAATTATTTGTAAAATTTGAATCATTTGTTATATGAGTTGAATTAGGTCAAATTTAGTAAAAGATAAAATGATATGATTATTTTATTAGTTTTAAAAGTTTGATCTAAATGTTTTAAGGAGTTACATATTTTGTCATAAAATTTTGGAGCTCAAAAGTTTTTTTTAAAGTTGTGATCTTAAGGGTTTTTGAAACTTCCATAAGTTATGGATATGAAAGTTTTTTTTAAAAAAAAAAAAATTTGATTCAAAGTTTTTATGGAGTTACAAAATTTGGTGTTAATGTTTTAAAGAATTCCATAACTTGTTCTTAAGTTATGGAACATGGAAAGTTTCATCATAAAACACCATTAATTCCATAAGTTATGGAATCCAAAGGTTTTCAAGAATTACCAAACTTGCCCTCAAGTTTTGGAATTTGAGAAAAGTTTTTTATGAAAAAAAGAATTGAATTCTAAAACTCTTGGGTTCATAACTTAAACAATTAATTAAATGATTTTAATTTTGAGTTTAATAATTGGAATTATGATGTTTTGTTGAATAGTTCAAATTAACTCTTATGGACTTTATTAATTGTTAATTAAAGCGTTTAATTAAAAGAGTATTATTAAATCCATAAATATATGGTTTGAGTTTAATTAAATTAAAAGTCTAGTTTAATTAATAGATTAAACCACCAAGTATTTTAAATGTCTAAAATACACCCTTATACTATTATAATATTAAAAGTTTAATATATTATATGTATAAGAGCAAGTCGTCTTACCATTAGTAGGCCTCATTCACGAAGCCGATCTATAAGGGGGGTATAAGGTTACTGCCTATAAAATGGCAGTTTAATGGGTGTCCACTCTCACTCACCGCTTCCTTGACCGGTGGAGGGTCGTTAGCCGAACAGGTAGGACAAGGACTATAATTCTCCCTTCATTATAAGTATAATGATAAATACTAAGTAACTAAACACTTATAAATTCCCAATCTTAGTTACTTAGGAAAATGTGAATAAGGTGCTAATCCATGAAATTACACTTTGCACTTTGTTTAAGCTGTTAGTGGAGCGTGTGTGGTTAACCGGCACACTAACCTGGACTTAACAAGGTAGGCGAAGGGTAACTTAATGTTTGTCATAGTATCGTTGGAGCGTGTGTGGTTAACCGGCACATCGATTGAGGGGTAAATATTAAGGGTACCAAGTATATTTGCATGGTTACTTCACACCTTGTTTTGTGATCCTCGGCATCCCAGTCACAAAACCTGAAGGGCACACTCGAGATTGAAACATGCCATTGAAAAGTTCAATGAATCTCAAAAGAATCTAGGAGTTTCAAAACCAATTAAAACCTAATAATACATTTCGTTTATCTTGGTGGAAATTGGTGAATCGTCATTCACCTACCTTCAAATATTTTATAGCTGGATTACGGCATCCCTCTTCCAAGTTATAAAATAGTTTGTTGGATCCTAGCCTTAATATATCATATTGGGTGTTATATTAAGGACTTAAATCAACTTTACGTGAATTTCTCCCATTGTTGATGTCTGGTTTAGACAACAATGATCTTCCCAAACCAAGCTTTCCTAATGAATATGACTTCCCGAGTTTGGCTCATGGAAGTCATACTTCTCTTCCTCCACCTCCTCCAATTATTCTCCCTAACCCACAAGTTCAAGGTCACTCAAGCCCTAATGGCAAGCAAGGTCTATGTGTGATCACATCTTAGAGATGAAGTCACATATTGACAAGCCGGGAGAGTTGGGTGTCAAAGTCTTGAGAAAGTTGGATGTTAAATCACTTTCTAAGTCACATAGTGAGTTCCTTTGGGACTACTATGAAACAGACTATGACATGAACCGTAATGATCATATCTATTTGCTTGGTGCTGCTGAATCAATAATGATTTGGAACGATAGTAAAGCAAATTTGATTAGAAGATCAACTTCCCAAAAACTTTATGGACAGTGACAATGGTGACACTGGAAATCCAGAAAAAGCATTCTCTTCCCAATGGAAAGGGATTGGCCATAGTCATTCCCGGTTGACCAAATGGTAAAGAGAAAGGCTAAGTCTGAGATAGTCCCATTACCAAAGGGTCCATATGTTTATTTTGCCAAAGGAAGGGGCGTTGATTGCAAAGCTGCCAAATTTACCTAAGGATGTTAAAGTCAATAAGTTTGACTCTACATCAGGTAGAGCCCATTATCTAACTCTGTTAAGTTCTATTCTAAGATCCTCATTACATGATGTGACTGGGTCACATGTTGATGTTTTAACAATCAAAGAATAGAGAGAAATCTTAAAGGAAGTATATGCTGATTCTGATCGCGAAGGTGGATTTCGATCGCATCAGAATTTTGAGCAGTTGCTTAAGAAGTTATGATATATTGCTAAGGAATAGATAACAACAATTTTCCATGTGGATTGTAAGGATAAGTTTTTCCGCAAAGTTTTAAAATAAAAGAAAATTGTTTAATTTTATTTATTTGAAGTATCCTTACAATGTCATTTGTGGAAAAGTGTTGCTTATATGATTCCACTGACAGTAATATTGGAAAATGGATTTGATTCTTTCATTTGTGGTAGTGTCTAAATTTACCAAATCAGGAAAGTTCCTCATCGCCCAAGTTTCAATTGGACCGAAACTTGGAATCATGCAAGTTGAATAGTATGATGAATGAGAACTTTCAAGCATTGGAAAATCAAGACTAATTACTTGTTCACATGGATGTGTGAGTCAAGTGAAGGACTAAAGGGATCGAGTACACATTCTTGTGCACTGGTCATGTCCACCACAAAGCTCGTTAAGACTATTTGATTTACTAAAGTTTAGTAAATATGGTTATACTTACAAGTTTAAGTATAATTCTGAAACATTGGAAAAGTCTCAATGTATGGCAGAACGAATGGGAAGAATCAAATTAGGCAGAAAGATAAAAGTTTCTCAAATCTGAAAAGATGGGAGAGTACTTTAGTATCATGTTTGTGATCATCTTAATGATTTAGAAATCATATCACAATTAGTCCTCTCAAGGTCATCTTAGTGCATTCTTATGACTAAGAAGAGGAGTCATGAATTGTTGAAATGGTTAGATCAGGAAGATGAGTCATACTTCGTTCCAAAACAATTCTTAGAGTCATACTCCAAGATTGTAACTTGAGTGACATATCTAAAAGAAAGGTTTAAAACACTTGTCAAATGTAAGAGTAAAAGTGTCCTACTCATGTACATTTGAAATTGGTAAGTTGTGATGTTTTGGATAAAACAAAGACCAACTAAGGCCAATTGTGTGAAGTGTTTGTCTTGATAAAGAATCCGCACTATCTCTTGAATATTTGTCAAGATAGTCTTATATGTCAAGAGGATAGTGGGAGTCTTAAAGATCCTAAAAAGAATTTCAAGAACTAATCAAGAATAAAACCTGAGGTTCTTCACTAGCACACGACTTGAGGTTTATAACCTATCGTGTTGACATAATCTGTGCCCATTCCAGTTAAAGTTGGATTTGCATAGGAGTTCTGAAAGTTCTCAATTGGTTGCATAACAACTTGGAAGCAATGGCAGGCCCTGTACTGCCAGGTGGCAAGAAGTTAAGATTGCATAAGTTCAGTCCATATGAGTTTGGATTTGTCATTATCCTTGTCTTGTGACTATGGTTTTCACGATTCACATGGATAAGAACACATACACCATAAAATCTAAGGGTCATAAGGTTTCTCTCCGATTCATGAAAATGATGGTGAGGAAACACTTCCACCAAGTAGATTTGAAGCAGATGGAAAAAGGTCTAAACAATTGAGACTATGATTACGGCATCCCTTTTCATAGTTCTGAAATTGTTTAGACACACATGCATGCTATCTAAGGAAAGGTGTATGATTTTGATAAAGTTTTATCAAAGCATCTCGTATCAGAAATCTGAACTTTGGTAAGAAAGTCAATAAAGTATTGATTTCTAGAAGTCCAGCTGATTTCTGAGTACATGTCAAAGCTAGTGGGAGCATAAGTGTTATGCTAATAATCATCATGTTAGTGGGAGCATGATAATTATTGTTAGTGTTGCAAGTTAGCAATGTTAATTATAGAAAACAAAAATTTCAATTCGTGAGGCTGCAGGGATTGAAAAAGTTTTTTTGCTGTAATTAAGGGAGAGGATATACTTCATTTCAGTTCTAAAGGCTTAGATTGAGACCTTAATCATCTTTAGTCAAGAATATATATATGAATTTCATGTTGGATTGGTTCAACTTAAGGAAATTCTATATATTGCCTTCTCAAAATTCGATTATGATTACGGCATCCCTCTTCATAGTCAAATTTTGAAAACATGGCAAATAAAAATATTGTAGCAAAAGACTGGTCTAGAATCATGTCTTTATGTGAGACATCATGAATCGTGTACCATTTGCTTTGGGTACAGGATCGATTGCATAATATTTGTCATTTGTAAATTTTTCCAAATGCCCAGAGGCATTAAGAAGGGAAAAGGTCTAGAATTGGATATGACTAAAATGATTAAGCAATTGTCGAGGACAATCTGAGGTTTACCAAAGATTGGTTGCTCAGGGACAGTTGGAAGTATAGTGCTAATTTTGGAAGGACCATATTAACATATTCTGAAAAGAGGCATCTCTTATTCAGAAGTGATAGTCAAAATGAGAATATGGAGTTGTCTCCATAGGTGGAAGTTATCTGTGTAAGATTAGAAAACTTAATGCAAGAAGCATGTCCAAAGCAATGTACTTTGAATATGAGACTTAGTTTCCATGGAGTTGATCTCCATTGGAATACCTTATAATGACTGTTGACAAGTCTTTGTGACTTTGTACATATTCATTACAGGAGGGTCAGTGCATATAAGTTTAAAATCTAAACAGATTTCGATAAATGATAGGAAACATAGAGTGCATACTTGGTGTATGGAAAAGCTATTGTTTAAGAAAAACATAGTGTACATGCTTGGAGCATGGGACAACTAGTGTTTTTAATTCAAGTATAAAGTTGATAAAACCGAAACAATGAATAATAAGTAATCTGTATGGTGATAAATAAAAGTGTTTATTTATATTCATAGGGTTTGATACCATATTTGATTCATTTATTCTTGTGTTTTACTTTGCATGTTTTGACTTCCAGAATAACTAAGTTGCTCTTCCTGAATGATTAAGTTATTCAAACCATCCACAGTCGGTCATATGTTGGAAGTAGATATGAATCAAGACTGTCATGGGTTGGTTTGTAGAGGTCCAAGTTGGTGGACAAAGTGGTGCTACAACACTCATGAGTGCTCATAAGTTCTGAGTATTGGATTCAACCCGCGCTCATTTGAATCACTTCATGGATTTTATCACGAGTGATCATGAGACGATAATATCTTATATTCTTCAAACATAGAGATATGAGTTGTTACTATGAGTTGGTTATACATTGATTGCACGAAAACGCATTTGGTAACTCGATGTTAAAAAACGTGCCTTTGTGTATGATTCAACAAGTAGTAGAACAAGCCATATGAGTCGAAGTTTATCCATTCCTTTTACCTTCGGGATAAAAGCGATATCTGTGGGCCCCTCGATGACTTAGCGATGACACATGTGAGTGCTTGGCCAAGCCAGGACTGATTTGATTTGTTCAATCAGTCAGTCATCATAAATCGAAAATCAGGAAACAACAAATGGACAGAGAGAATGATTATAATCCATGTCTCAGTCCATATGATATCTAGAATGGAGGAATATATGATCCCTTATCTAATGGACAAGTCATTGACAAGGTCAGAGTTCGACAGCGGCTTTAAGAGCTACAATTGCCAGTTAGGTTTTGAAGTCATAATCAATAATAGTTTTAGACTTATCCAAGTGGGAGACTGTTGGATTAATGTCTAAGTCCATAACTATATTTGGTATGTACTTGACCTGACCCGGCATGGTCCATTTGGGTTGCACTTCACCGGCACAATTTATATGGATAGTCTTTTGAGAATAGTATATTTATGATTTATATTAATATATTATAAGTTCTAATATATTAATATGGAATCATATTATTTAATTAGTATTGATCAAGAATTAATTTAGAATTAATTAAGTGATCAAAAAGAACTAATTAAATATGGACTCTTATATATATGGAATGGGCCAAGTTCATTTAGGTTGGGCTAAGCTTTCATGGATGGTCCATGGAGCTTTTAACCCATGGATCCTATGTAAATGAAAGGTCATGGGTATTAGGGTTTACATGGATGTAACCCTAATCCTCCATAATATATAAAGGGGTCCTTGGCTCACAAAATTGGCACAAGTGTGTGAAAATAAGAGTGGGCCGATTTTAGTGTGCATACATATTCTCTCAAGTTCTTCCAACGTGTTTTGGTGATTTGTGATTCCATTTGAGGCTTCCACACTATTGGGGCTAAGCTCCTAAAGCTTGAAGACATCAAGCTACATCAAAAGGTATGTCATCTAACTAGAACTTTGTAGTATAGGTGCTTCATAATATGCTAGTTAGGATGAAACCTTGGAATAGTTAATATTTGCATGTATAATAGAGAAAACATAGATCCAAGGTTTATAGGGTTGCATGTACACCATATGAGTGTTAGAATGCTCAAAACCCAACACTAAGCATCAACAGAAATTCATACTGTCTAGTTGTAATCGATGACTTCTCGCGTTTCACGTGGGTCTTCTTCTTATCCATCAAAGATGGGGTATCTGATCTGATTAAGAAGTTCATCGTAATGATAGAGAACCAAACCAATAACCGGGTGAAGGCGCTTCGAACTGATAATGGAACAGAATTCAAGAATGCGGTTCTTGATCACTTTTGCGCAAAAAAGGGAATCGTGCGTCAATATAGTTCCGTTCACACGCCTCAACAAAATGGTGTTGCTGAACGGAAGAATCGAACATTGCAAGACGCTGCAAGGACGATGATGTGTGACTCAAAGTTGCCAGTTTTCTTTTGGGCTGAGGTGATCAACACAGCATGTTATGTTTAAAATCGTATTCTGATCAACAAAGCTCAGATGAAGACTCCGTACGAAATTCTATATGGTCACAACCATCTGTCAGTCACTTCCGTGTATTTGGCTGCCCTTGTACCCTTCTTCACCTGGAGTCCAACCCGAAGTTCAATGCCAAAGTGATGACTGCTATTTTGTGGGGTATGCTGCTCGCACTGCGTATAGGGTCTACAACAAAAGAACAAAGCAAATCGTAGAATCCTTCGATGTGCGCTGGTTGGAGGAGAATGAAACGGATGCTAGAGTGGGTCCTGATTTCCTGTTTGATTACACATCTTTGTTCAAATCGTTCAATGTGTGTTCAGATAGTTTATCTGGTTCTACTTCTGGTTCTAAGACTGTACCTGAAGAAGAAGACGAAGAAGTTGTTTACAGACCGCCGATAGTGTCTTCTGCAATTCCTACGGTGGAGTCATCTGTTCCAATTACTTGTCCAGAATCTCCAAGTCAACAACACGCTCCAGATGCTGATGCCACACCTCTTACTCCTGTTGTAAGAGAGTTCATGTCTAGAGATGCTTCCACTGCTACTCAAACTTTTATGGAACTTCTCTTTCCTGAGCAAATTGCTAATGAGTTTGTGGCAGATCCTTCTAACGAGACAGGTTCGTCTGAAGTGGATCATTCGGCAAATGATGGAGTTATCAACATTCACAATCTTCTCGTTTCAATCAATGACATCAGCTAGGAGATACCTTCTCGTATTCAACGCGATCATCCGATCGAAAATGTCATTGGCCAGCTGGGTGATGGTGTTAGAACAAGAAGTCAGAGTGGAGATGTTAATACATGTCTCTATTCTTGCTTTATGTCTCAAATTGAGCCAAAGAATGTTGAAATGGCTTTAAATGAGCCCAGCTGGGTAGATGCTATGCACGAAGAGTTAAATCAATTTGAAAAGCTCGGGGTTTGGACGCCGGTTGAACTACCTAAGGGAAAAAAGTCTCTTGACACACGATGGGTATATCGCAATAAGCGGGATGATTCCGGATTCATAGTGCGCAATAAGGCGAGATTGGTGGTTCGTAGGTTTAGACAGATCGAGGGTCTTGACTACACCGAGGTTTATGCTCCGGTGGCTCGCTTGGAGGCTATCTGTATCTTCCTTGCATACGCTTCCTACATGAACTTCACGGTTTACCAGATGGATGTCAAGACAACCTTCTTGTATGGCGCGGTGAAGGAATAAATCTACGTTGATCAACCCCCTGGGTTTGTTAACTCGAAGTTTCCCAATCATGTCTAGAAGTTGGACAAGGAATTGTATGGGTTACATCAAGCTCCTCGAGCGTGGTATGCAACTCTCACAAAGCACTTGCTCGAGCATGGATATTCTCGTGGCACTATTGATCAAACCGTGTTCATCAAGCATGTGGATAATGATCAGATTCTAGTTCAGATCTATGTTGACAACATTATCTTCGGGTCTACAAGTCCGCAGCTATGCAAGGAGTTTGAAGGCGTTATGAAAAAGAGGTTTGAGATGAGTTTGTTGGGTGAAATGACCATGTTTTTGGGGCTTCAGGTCCAACAGAAGTCAACCGAAATCCTGCTCCATCAAGCCAAGTATGTGGAGGATATGCTGGAGAAGTTCGGGTTCCGAGACGCTAAACCTGCACTGACACCGATGGCCGAAAGACCCCTGCTGGCTCCGAATACTAATGGCGAACCCGTAGATCAGACCGACTACAGATCGATGATCGGATCGTTGATGTATCTAACTGCAAGCAGACCAGACATCATGTTTGCAGTTTGTCAATGCGCTCGATATCAGGCCAATCCTAAACTTTCACATCTTATTGCTGTCAAAAGAATCTTTCGGTATCTCAAAGGCAACCCAAAACTGGGTCTTTGGTATCCGAAAAATTCTGAATTTGATTTATATGCTTTTGCTGACAGTAAATATGGAAGCTGTGAGCTTGACAGGAAATCAACTTCAAGAGGATGTCAATTTCTCGGTGATCGTCTGGTGTCGTGGCAGTGCAAGAAATGGCACACCGTCTCAACCTCAACAGCAGAAGCGGAATATGTTGTTGCCTCTGCTTGTTGTTCTCAACTTATCTGGATCCAATATCAGCTGTTGGATTACGGTTTGAACTATCTAGAAACCCCTGTTTTTTGTGATAATGAGGCCCCAATTCAGATTGCTAAAAATCCAGTCCAGCATTCGAAAACCAAGCACATTGATATCAAAATTCATTTCATCAGAGATTGTTATGAGCGTTCGCTCATTCGGCTGGAACAGGTTCCCACTGCTAATAATGTGGCGGATCTGTTCACAAAGCCATTTAACAAAGCTCGATTCGATGTGCTTGTGAGCTTTTTGAAAATGATACGTTTTGAGGACTGATTTTTGCTTTAGGTTAGTTTAAATTTGCGCATTTTAATTTCATTCTCACCCATGCACAAATTTAGGGGGAGAAATTAAACAAAAACCAAACAAAAATTTAAAATCTTAAAAACAAAATCCAAAATCATTAGAAAATCAGAAAATGAAAAATATGTTGCTGATAGTTTTTGTTTGTAGGTGATGTGTTGGGAAGTGATATCAACATGTGATAACAGGCAATCTGAATCTGTGGAAGGTACCAAAGTTGCATTGTCTAAGCTCTGTGTTCGATGCGCTGGTAGGCATGAAAGTTTTTAAAATGGACTTGACTAGGATCAGATGAACTTAAGGAATTTAGAGACCTGACAAATCTTGACCTAGATAGTTCCATTTAGCCTGACAATACGACGCTTGGGTAGTTTGAGCAGAGAGATATACATGGGAATCTGCGGATACATTAAATGATATGTATCTAGAACTGTGGATTAACTTTTCCTCGATGTGCAGACTTTGTCCTTAATTCCGGTATTGACGGGGCAACTGGGGAATTCCGATAAATTAGGTCTGTAGAAAGTTATTTTCTTTCTTTCTTACTGTCAGTTATATGTTACCTCCTATGTGTGATCAAAAGATCCGACCTGGACTGCAACATATGCAACTCTATCTCTCTGCATCTTCTTCTATGCTATTCTTCCTACCTGTTAGCCATATGTTGTCTCCTTTGCGTGATTAACAATCCGACCTGGTACACAGCATATGTAACCTTCTACTTCTCAATTCATCTAAACTCTAGTTAGTCATATGTTTCACTCTCTGCGTGATTGGAAGAGATCCGACCTGAGTGTACAACATATGCATTCTAAATCTAACTTTTTCCTTAATAATTGTCTGCTCATCTGAAGTAAGGAGTATTCTGGAAGTCCTTGATTATTGGGGTATATCAGGAAGCGGGAAACACGTTCTAGTACAACTAAAATTGAACATTTATAGGTTGTCTGTAGATCTCGCTGCTTAATTTAGGTGGACAACAATATCCTTGGTCGTCGTCAGCTGAATGGTCCTTAGGAAGTTTATCTACGAACATAGGATCAAAATGTCTTGTCACTTATAGCATGTCCAAAAATTTGTCATAATTTTTCGTGCTTAAGTGGACCACAATACCGGCGATCGACCAGACATGGACATGAACGTAGAAATACTGATAAGCGGATTAAGGCTGTCTAACAACTTTGATCCCAATATCACAAAAATATTATTAGCGTTAGTTGAGATGAAATTACTGTTAATTCATTTTAATTTCAATTTTTTTTTATTTTTTTTTATTATTTTATTTTATTTTATTTTCATTTTTTTTCAAATATTTAAAAAAATAATAATAATAATATTTTAGTTTGATTCTTAAAATTTGATTCATTTTATTTTTATTTTATTTTTAGTCCTCAAAATGTTTTATTTTTAAAATTTTTGGGTATTGAACATTATTTTTAAAGCATTATGGGTGGCAGCCCATAGATTTTGGACCGAGTATATAAGGTTTTCAATTCCAGCCGAAAACTCTTTACCTCTTCATTTTGTTTCTCTCGGCTTTAAACCCTGATTTTCTCTCTTTACTCTTTGACATTTTTTCGTGAAATTGACTGATTATACCTTTAGGTATGCTATTTTCGATCCTCGGAATGCCATTCTCGCATCGAATCGACCTGTATTGAGGGTGTAATCGAAGAAAAATCGTTTTCAGAGTTTATGGTCATGTGCTTACGCCCAGGAGCTTACGGCCAGAGCTTACGGACAGAGCTTACGGCCAGGAGTTAACGGCCAGATGTTTACGGCCATGACTGTTTACGGCCATTGACTGTTTACGGTCAATGGGCTGTTCACGGTTATTGACTGTTTACAGCCATTGACCACTTGACCGTAAACTCAGTTTTGGTCAACAAAATTTGATTTTTCTTCATTTGTTTCCTTTAAGAGCTTAATTAAACTGTTTCAAGAGTAAAAGACATTTGGTAACTCGATGTTATACATTGATTGCACGAAAACGCATTTGGTAACTCGATGTTAAAAAACGTGCCTTTGTGTATGATTCAACAAGTAGTAGAACAAGCCATATGAGTCGAAGTTTATCCATTCCTTTTACCTTCGGGATAAAAGTGATATACGTGGGCCCCTCGATGACTTAGCGATGACACATGTGAGTGCTTGGCCAAGCCAGGACTGATTTGATTTGTTCAATCAGTCAGTCATCATAAATCGAAAATCAGGAAACAACAAATGGACAGAGAGAATGATTATAATCCATGTCTCAGTCCATATGATATCTAGAATGGAGGAATATGTGATCCCTTATCTAATGGACAAGTCATTGACAAGGTCAGAGTTCGACAGCGGCTTTAAGAGCTACAATTGCCAGTTAGGTTTTGAAGTCATAATCAATAATAGTTTTAGACTTATCCAAGTGGGAGACTGTTGGATTAATGTCTAAGTCCATAACTATATTTGGTATGTACTTGACCTGACCCGGCATGGTCCATTTGGGTTGCACTTCACCGGCACAATTTATATGGATAGTCTTTTGAGAATAGTATATTTATGATTTATATTAATATATTATAAGTTCTAATATATTAATATGGAATCATATTATTTAATTAGTATTGATCAAGAATTAATTTAGAATTAATTAAGTGATCAAAAAGAACTAATTAAATATGGACTCTTATATATATGGAATGGGCCAAGTTCATTTAGGTTGGGCTAAGCTTTCATGGATGGTCCATGGAGCTTTTAACCCATGGATCCTATGTAAATGAAAGGTCATGGGTATTAGGGTTTACATGGATGTAACCCTAATCCTCCATAATATATAAAGGGGTCCTTGGCTCACAAAATTGGCACAAGTGTGTGAAAATAAGAGTGGGCCGATTTTAGTGTGCATACATATTCTCTCAAGTTCTTCCAACGTGTTTTGGTGATTTGTGATTCCATTTGAGGCTTCCACACTATTGGGGCTAAGCTCTTAAAGCTTGAAGACATCAAGCTACATCAAAAGGTATGTCATCTAACTAGAACTTTGTAGTATAGGTGCTTCATAATATGCTAGTTAGGATGAAACCTTGGAATAGTTAATATTTGCATGTATAATAGAGAAAACATAGATCCAAGGTTTATAGGGTTGCATGTACACCATATGAGTGTTAGAATGCTCAAAACCCAACACTAAGCATCAACAGAAATTCATACTGTCTAGTTGTAATCGATGACTTCTCGCGTTTCACGTGGGTCTTCTTCTTATCCATCAAAGATGGGGTATCTGATCTGATTAAGAAGTTCATCGTAATGATAGAGAACCAAACCAATAACCGGGTGAAGGCGCTTCGAACTGATAATGGAACAGAATTCAAGAATGCGGTTCTTGATCACTTTTGCGCAAAAAAGGGAATCGTGCGTCAATATAGTTCCGTTCACACGCCTCAACAAAATGGTGTTGCTGAACGGAAGAATCGAACATTGCAAGACGCTGCAAGGACGATGATGTGTGACTCAAAGTTGCCAGTTTTCTTTTGGGCTGAGGTGATCACACAGCATGTTATGTTTAAAATCGTATTCTGATCAACAAAGCTCAGATGAAGACTCCGTACGAAATTCTATATGGTCACAACCATCTGTCAGTCACTTCCGTGTATTTGGCTGCCCTTGTACCCTTCTTCACCTGGAGTCCAACCCGAAGTTCAATGCCAAAGTGATGACTGCTATTTTGTGGGGTATGCTGCTCGCACTGCGTATAGGGTCTACAACAAAAGAACAAAGCAAATCGTAGAATCCTTCGATGTGCGCTGGTTGGAGGAGAATGAAACGGATGCTAGAGTGGGTCCTGATTGCCTGTTTGGTTACACATCTTTGTTCAAATCGTTCAATGTGTGTTCAGATAGTTTATCTGGTTCTACTTCTGGTTCTAAGACTGTACCTGAAGAAGAAGACGAAGAAGTTGTTTACAGACCGCCGATAGTGTCTTCTGCAATTCCTACGGTGGAGTCATCTGTTCCAATTACTTGTCCAGAATCTCCAAGTCAACAACACGCTCCAGATGCTGATGCCACACCTCTTACTCCTGTTGAAAGAGAGTTCATGTCTAGAGATGCTTCCACTGCTACTCAAACTTTTATGGAGCTTCTCTTTCCTGAGCAAATTGCTAATGAGTTTGTGGCAGATCCTTCTAACGAGACAGGTTCGTCTGAAGTGGATCATTCGGCAAATGATGGAGTTATCAACATTCACAATCTTCTCGTTTCAATCAATGACATCAGCTAGGAGATACCTTCTCGTATTCAACGCGATCATCCGATCGAAAATGTCATTGGCCAGCTGGGTGATGGTGTTAGAACAAGAAGTCAGAGTGGAGATGTTAATACATGTCTCTATTCTTGCTTTATGTCTCAAATTGAGCCAAAGAATGTTGAAATGGCTTTAAATGAGCCCAGCTGGGTAGATGCTATGCACGAAGAGTTAAATCAATTTGAAAAGCTCGGGGTTTGGACGCCGGTTGAACTACCTAAGGGAAAAAAGTCTCTTGACACACGATGGGTATATCGCAATAAGCGGGATGATTCCGGATTCATAGTGCGCAATAAGGCGAGATTGGTGGTTCGTAGGTTTAGACAGATCGAGGGTCTTGACTACACCGAGGTTTATGCTCCGGTGGCTCGCTTGGAGGCTATCTGTATCTTCCTTGCATACGCTTCCTACATGAACTTCACGGTTTACCAGATGGATGTCAAGACAACCTTCTTGTATGGCGCGGTGAAGGAATAAATCTACGTTGATCAACCCCCTGGGTTTGTTAACTCGAAGTTTCCCAATCATGTCTAGAAGTTGGACAAGGAATTGTATGGGTTACATCAAGCTCCTCGAGCGTGGTATGCAACTCTCATAAAGCACTTGCTCGAGCATGGATATTCTCGTGGCACTATTGATCAAACCGTGTTCATCAAGCATGTGGATAATGATCAGATTCTAGTTCAGATCTATGTTGACAACATTATCTTCGGGTCTACAAGTCCGCAGCTATGCAAGGAGTTTGAAGGCGTTATGAAAAAGAGGTTTGAGATGAGTTTGTTGGGTGAAATGACCATGTTTTTGGGGCTTCAGGTCCAACAGAAGTCAACCGAAATCCTGCTCCATCAAGCCAAGTATGTGGAGGATATGCTGGAGAAGTTCGGGTTCCGAGACGCTAAACCTGCACTGACACCGATGGCCGAAAGACCCCTGCTGGCTCCGAATACTAATGGCGAACCCGTAGATCAGACCGACTACAGATCGATGATCGGATCGTTGATGTATCTAACTGCAAGCAGACCAGACATCATGTTTGCAGTTTGTCAATGCGCTCGATATCAGGCCAATCCTAAACTTTCACATCTTATTGCTGTCAAAAGAATCTTTCGGTATCTCAAAGGCAACCCAAAACTGGGTCTTTGGTATCCGAAAAATTCTGAATTTGATTTATATGCTTTTGCTGACAGTAAATATGGAAGCTGTGAGCTTGACAGGAAATCAACTTCAAGAGGATGTCAATTTCTCGGTGATCGTCTGGTGTCGTGGCAGTGCAAGAAATGGCACACCGTCTCAACCTCAACAGTAGAAGCGGAATATGTTGTTGCCTCTGCTTGTTGTTCTCAACTTATCTGGATCCAATATCAGCTGTTGGATTACGGTTTGAACTATCTAGAAACCCCTGTTTTTTGTGATAATGAGGCCCCAATTCAGATTGCTAAAAATCCAGTCCAGCATTCGAAAACCAAGCACATTGATATCAAAATTCATTTCATCAGAGATTGTTATGAGCGTTCGCTCATTCGGCTGGAACAGGTTCCCACTGCTAATAATGTGGCGGATCTGTTCACAAAGCCATTTAACAAAGCTCGATTCGATGTGCTTGTGAGCTTTTTGAAAATGATACGTTTTGAGGACTGATTTTTGCTTTAGGTTAGTTTAAATTTGCGCATTTTAATTTCATTCTCACCCATGCACAAATTTAGGGGGAGAAATTAAACAAAAACCAAACAAAAATTTAAAATCTTAAAAACAAAATCCAAAATCATTAGAAAATCAGAAAATGAAAAATATGTTGCTGATAGTTTTTGTTTGTAGGTGATGTGTTGGGAAGTGATATCAACATGTGATAACAGGCAATCTGAATCTGTGGAAGGTACCAAAGTTGCATTGTCTAAGCTCTGTGTTCGATGCGCTGGTAGGCATGAAAGTTTTTAAAATGGACTTGACTAGGATCAGATGAACTTAAGGAATTTAGAGACCTGACAAATCTTGACCTAGATAGTTCCATTTAGCCTGACAATACGACGCTTGGGTAGTTTGAGCAGAGAGATATACATGGGAATCTGCGGATACATTAAATGATATGTATCTAGAACTGTGGATTAACTTTTCCTCGATGTGCAGACTTTGTCCTTAATTCCGGTATTGACG
This sequence comes from Lactuca virosa, assembly GCF_052849685.1. Lineage (NCBI taxonomy): Eukaryota > Viridiplantae > Streptophyta > Magnoliopsida > Asterales > Asteraceae > Lactuca > Lactuca virosa. Next base: position 150,269,399 of record NC_136434.1, on the reverse strand, counting down.
GGGCAACTGGGGAATTCCGATAAATTAGGTCTGTAGAAAGTTATTTTCTTTCTTTCTTACTGTCAGTTATATGTTACCTCCTCTGTGTGATCAAAAGATCCGACCTGGACTGCAACATATGCAACTCTATCTCTCTGCATCTTCTTCTATGCTATTCTTCCTACCTGTTAGCCATATGTTGTCTCCTTTGCGTGATTAACAATCCGACCTGGTACACAGCATATGTAACCTTCTACTTCTCAATTCATCTAAACTCTAGTTAGTCATATGTTTCACTCTCTGCGTGATTGGAAGAGATCCGACCTGAGTGTACAACATATGCATTCTAAATCTAACTTTTTCCTTAATAATTGTCTGCTCATCTGAAGTAAGGAGTATTCTGGAAGTCCTTGATTATTGGGGTATATCAGGAAGCGGGAAACACGTTCTAGTACAACTAAAATTGAACATTTATAGGTTGTCTGTAGATCTCGCTGCTCAATTTAGGTGGACAACAATATCCTTGGTCGTCGTCAGCTGAATGGTCCTTAGGAAGTTTATCTACGAACATAGGATCAAAATGTCTTGTCACTTATAGCATGTCCAAAAATTTGTCATAATTTTTCGTGCTTAAGTGGACCACAATACCGGCGATCGACCAGACATGGACATGAACGTAGAAATACTGATAAGCGGATTAAGGCTGTCTAACAACTTTGATCCCAATATCACAAAAATATTATTAGCGTTAGTTGAGATGAAATTACTGTTAATTCATTTTAATTTCAATTTTTTTTTATTTTTTTTTTATTATTTTATTTTATTTTATTTTCATTTTTTTTTCAAATATTTAAAAAAATAATAATAATAATATTTTAGTTTGATTCTTAAAATTTGATTCATTTTATTTTTATTTTATTTTTAGTCCTCAAAATGTTTTATTTTTAAAATTTTTGGGTATTGAACATTATTTTTAAAGCATTATGGGTGGCAGCCCATAGATTTTGGACCGAGTATATAAGGTTTTCAATTCCAGCCGAAAACTCTTTACCTCTTCATTTTGTTTCTCTCGGCTTTAAACCCTGATTTTCTCTCTTTACTCTTTGACATTTTTTCGTGAAATTGACTGATTATACCTTTAGGTATGCTATTTTCGATCCTCGGAATGCCATTCTCGCATCGAATCGACCTGTATTGAGGGTGTAATCGAAGAAAAATCGTTTTCGGAGTTTATGGTCATGTGCTTACGCCCAGGAGCTTACGGCCAGAGCTTACGGACAGAGCTTACGGCCAGGAGTTAACGGCCAGATGTTTACGGCCATGACTGTTTACGGCCATTGACTGTTTACGGTCAATGGGCTGTTCACGGTTATTGACTGTTTACAGCCATTGACCACTTGACCGTAAACTCAGTTTTGGTCAACAAAATTTGATTTTTCTTCATTTGTTTCCTTTAAGAGCTTAATTAAACTGTTTCAAGAGTAAAAGACCAATTTTAAATGTTTAAATAAATTGTTTTCTCACTTGGCTTGGTCATGTGCAGGTTGAAATGGCATATCTAAACTTCGCTGACAGTCACAACTTGACAATTCTTTTGGCTGATCCTCCTGTTGCTCATGGAGAGTTCAACTCAATGATACATGGATTAAGGGAATGTTGCCTGACCACTGCTCTTACTGTGAATCCAGCAATTTATCAAGGCATAATCAAAGAATTCTGGAGGTCAGCTGACGTAAAGAAAGAAGAAGATTGTGACATCCCCAAAATCACGGCCAGAAAAGACCGATTTCATTTATGCTTTTTAAAATAAAATCAGAGTAATCTTTTAAAGAAAAGTGTTGCGGAATTTGTTCCCAGAAAACATGATAAATATTTTATCCAAGCATCTCCGAAGAGATGTATTTTATTCATTTTAAAACATTTGGGATGTCCTGGTCAATACAGACACATAAGCATAAACCAAACTTACATTCATCTCCACTAATGATATAGACCTCTTTAATCTCTCAGTGTAATGTGTCTTTGTATTAATACCTGTGATATAAAAAAATATTGAGTGGTTCAGGTTTGGAAAACCTGGTGAGTACATAGGGATTTCAATCCCACAATGTTATAACATATATATATAATTTAGAATTCACACAATATAAAATTTTCTCTCTCTCTCTCTCTATATATATATATATATATATATATATATATATATATATATATATATATATATATATATATATATATATATATATATATATATATATATATAGATATATAACCAACTCTTACCCACCCTGTCAATCCTCAAAACGAGACTATCCATTCCCTTGGACCTTAAATTTTAATTCTTACTCCCGGATCTAATCCATATTCTCGAGTCCATGATTGTGCCCATTCCATACTCCCGGATAAGGAAAAATTAGTCTATGTCTAAATCCATACTCCCGGACTAATGACAGATTTCATGTCCTGTCCATAGTCCCGGACTAAGGACAACTGACTATGTCTTAATCCATACTCCCAGATTAATGACGACTAACTAAGTCTTAATCCATACTCTCGGACTAGGGACGAATAACTATGTCTAATCCATGCTTCCGGATCAATGACATATTTTAAAGTTCTATTCTCCGTATATATCTCACTCGTACTCATAAAGAGATACTATCCCGTAACCATTATAAGAAACCTTAGGTTTACTCTTTAAGCTAAGTTATCATGAACAATCAGGTATGTTCTTTAACACTTAATTCAGACATCATCAAATAACTCACACAAATCATATATTTAATACATTCAAACAATACTTGTATTAAAATCATGTTCATGAAAGGGACTATGCATTCACTTGATAAGACGATGATCGGGCAGCACTACGGCTCTTCGAGTAGAAATTCTCCGGTGAAACCGGGATGCTTTCTTGAAAACCGGGCTTCTCGCGGGCAGAGTTTCGGCTCGGAAACTTTACTTCTAGGGATCTTCGAGGCTTCGGGACTTGCTTCGGGTCTCGGGATGATACCGGGGCTTCGGGGGTATTTCTTGCACGCAAAATAAGGAAATATGGGAGAGAGAGAATGGTTTTGAGCAAAAAGATCGGCATCCTCGGCCTTCTATTTATAGCAGCGAGACCTCGGACTACGCTCGGCGTACCAAGGCCCTACGCTGGGCGTACTTCGGATAAGGTGCCAGGTGGCGAAGTCTCGGTGGTGGAACATGGCTCTTCTTCGGACCGCACAATGCAGCAGTACGCTGCGCGTAACTTCCTCGTACACAGGGCGTACTTCGGTGTCGACATGTATGCGGGGTGTACACCTAGTACGCTGGGCGTACCCTTCGGATCAGATCCGGTGAGTCAGCTCTTCGGATATTATCCGAATAAATAATTAAATTTATATATTTTAATTATTTAAAAACTTCAGAAAATCATATCTTCCTCATACGAGCTCCGTTTTCGACGTTATTTATATCCACGCGTAATTGAGACTAAGATCTACAACTTTCATATAGACTCTGTCGGCTAATTTTGATATTAATTTTAATATTATATTTTTAACAGGCCGGGACAGGAAATGTCTGTTAAAAATTCATAACTCCTTCATCCGACGTCCGTTTTCGTCTGTCTTTCTTCCGTTGGACTACTATCGACGAGATCTTCGATTCTCATTTAGATTGGTTCGGCTAAGAATCACTCGATCTCATATTCAAGTTTCAGGGTGCATACCGCTAAGTCGAAACTTAGAAAAATCATAACTTCCTCATACGAAGTCAGATTTAGACGTTCTTTTTATGTACGCTCTCGGTATAACGAACTCTACGAATTTCGTTTAGACCACTAAGGCTAAATATCGCTCTATCGTAAATTCACTATTTACGTCGCGCTGTGTCGTGCCGGTTTTGTCGCGAAACTTCGACAGGTCATAACTTTTTCGTTATAACTCGGATTTCGGCGTTCTTTATATGTACGGAATCCTTGTAACATATACTACAACTTAGTTAAGATTACTCCTTCTAAATAATATTCCATCAAAAAGTCATTTTTGACGCTTAACGTCTGTAAATTGACTAGCCCGGATCTACGGGCGTTACAATTATCTCCCCCTTAGGATGATTACGTGCCGGAATCATCAACGAAATAGGGCTTGTATAATGATTCCATACGTTTCCATCCTAAGTAATAACCATGATGCTAAATCTTGCACCTGTTCTTGGTACTATGTTGGACTTCCAATCGTAACCTACAAGTTACAAAATAAATCCTTATTGAGGACTCCTCCTTCTTCTTAGGATACATACTTCCCCTTATCTATTGTAACAGATCGATGGGTCGCGTTCTAATGACCTCTCATCGTATGATGCAACGCTTTGACTCAAGTCTCTTAGAGTCAAATTCCAAAATGGAATATACCTTACTTCATATGCTAACGTGATATACTCACATTTTAACATGTACCATCTCTAGCTACTAACGAGTGCGATGCTATTGGTCGCATTGATTTCAATCTTCTGAGTTAAGTCAGATGCTACCTCGAACTTGGTTCTCCGAACCACGTAACAAACTCATTGTAGTCGGACTCAATTCGATATGACCACTAGGGTCGGAATAACAACCATCTTACTAGTCATTACCGAAACAATGGTAATGACATACTTGAATAAAACGAAATCAATTACTAGCTTCTGGGTAACCTTGTGACTTTCCCTGATCCAAGCGTGAGTCCTGTGCTTCCAGTAGTATAGATCTCTACTACTATTCACACCTACTCATACTCGTCCCAAGTATTGTCTCTCAGCCTAACCAAATCACCATACAAAACTCACACAATCATTTAACACATCAGATATTAAAACCATAAATATCACATAGATATCAAAACCAGGGTTTACATTATTTCTTGAAATGATTACACAGAGGTTTAAGTTAACCCTATACTATGCCTCTAATAGGCTACAGTTCCTGATACTAGCTGTATCCTGATATGAAGTCTTCATCCTTGATTCCTCGCATTGACATCTGCTTCATCAAGGATCATTTTAAATGCTCTTGCCTTTCGCTGTGGCAGCACATTCAACTTTATAGCCCCTTCTCTTCTTGGGAAGTTTTGCTTGAAGTGTCCTTCTTCACCACACTTAAAGCAGGCTTCTCTTTTGGTTGTGCATTCACTGGCATAATGACCAGTCTTCCCGCATTTGAAGCAGGTCATCTCTTTATAGCATCTACCAATGTGCTTCCTCTTGCACTTATCACACCATTGTGCTCCTTCTTCGAACTCCTTCGAATCAGACTTCGAGAATTTTCTCTTCTCATCGGACCTTGAGGATCCTTCAAACTTTCTTTTCTCGCCCACTTCGGCCCTCTCCAGATTCTTTTCCCTTATCTGGGTCTCGACGTTCTTAACAGCCCAAATGGCGGCTTTCAAAGTGGTTGCTTGCTTGACCATCGGACCAAAGTCCGCTGGCAATCCATGGGAAAACTTGTTAACCTTGGAGAGTTCAGTTGGAACCAGGTAAGGAACAAGCTTCATCTTCTCCGTAAAACTAATAGCGTACTCGGTGACGCTCAATCTTCCCCTTTTCAGATTCTGGAACTCATTATTGATTTCCTGAAGATCCTGCTCAGAGCAGTATTGCATCTTTAGTTGCACCACAAAATCTTCCCAAGATATCTTGCTAGCTTCTCCCTTAGGCATCGAACCAGCCAGTAGTTTCCACCAGCTCAGCACTCCAGATTTTAACAGAGGAATCGCAAGAGTGGTCTTCTGTCTGTTGCTACACTCGCAACTTTCAAACATCGTCTCCATCTCGGAGATCCAGAACATAACTCCCACTGGTGTCGGGCTTCCGACTAGACACGGTGGTTTGAATGCCATGAAATCCTTGTACTTGCATCCACGTCCGTTATTTCCTCCATCCAGATTGTTCTGTCGAACTAACGGTGGGTCGGCTTGACCGATTAAACCACTAAAGTTCCCTCCCTCTGAGTGTCGTCCATTCACTTCGGGCTCCTCAACTTGAATTTATAGTTCTTCACGATTCTACCTAAGCAGACGCCTCGTTTCTTCCATCTGACGATCCAACATTATTTGAATCATCATTTGTACACCAGCCATTGCCATTGGCTCAGGTGCAGCAGCTACCACAGGTATTTGCTCAATCACTGGTGGTTGAGGCTGTTGATTCCTGTTTTCGTCTGCGTTTCCAACGCCACTTCTTGTTCTTGCCATCGTTGATCTATACACCGAACAAGGTGAATTTAGATCCTCAATCACGATAGAAAATCAAATCATCCTTATCACTCTGAAACGTTTACATGCTAGTTCTAATACCGTCGTCATATGCTTAGAATCCTAAACACATATGGTTTCCAGATCCGGTTGGCAACAAACCATAGACCCGAACAAATAATATCATATATGGCAAACATATAACATTTAGGACATAAAAGCATTTTAGGCAACTTTCCTAAAATATACTAGTGCTCGTGTCTTAAAATATGGTAGACACTCATCTCACAATCATCGCTTAGCATTCTAAGTTTAAGTCTAGAAATCCTACAAATTCCTAGTTCGCTTAAACTAATGCTCTGATACCAACTGTGACATCCGCAAAATCACATCCATAAAAGACCGATTTCGTTTATTCTTTTTAAAATAAAATCAGAGTAATCTTTTAAAGAAAACTGTTGTGGAATTTGTTCCCATAAAACATGATAAATATTTTATCCAAGCATCTCCGGAGAGATGTATTTTATTCATTTTAAAACATTTGGGATGTCCTGGTCAATACAGACACATAAGCATAAACTGAACTTACATTCATCTACACTAATGATATACACCTCTTTAATCTCTCAGTGTAATGTGTCTTTGTATCGATACCTGTGATACAAAAAAATGTTGAGTGGGTCAGGTTTGGAAAACCTGGTGAGTACATAGTGATTTCAATCCCACAATGTTATAACATATATATATATATATAAATTAGAATTCACACAATATAAAATTTTCTCTCTCTCTCTCTCTATATATATATATATATATATATATATATATATATATATATATATATATATATATATATAACCAACTCTTACCCCACCCCGTCAATCCTCAAAACGAGACTATCCATTCCCTTGGAACTTAAATTTTAATTCTTATTCCCGGATCTAATCCATATTCTCGAGTCCATGACTGTGCCCATTCCATACTCCCGGATAATGGACAATTGGTCTATGTCTAAATCCATACTCCCGGACTAATGACAGATTCCATGTCATGTCCACACTCCCGGACTAAGGACAACTGGCTATGTCTTAATTCATACTCCCGGATTAATGACAACTGACTAAGTCTTAATCCATACTCTCGGACTAGGGACAAATAACTATGTCTAATCCATGCTTCCGGATCAATGACATATTTTAAAGTTCTATTCTCCGTATATATCTCACTCGTACTCATAAAGAGATACTACCCCATAACCATTATAACAAACCTTAGGTTTACTCTTTAACCTAAGTTATCATGAACAATCAGGTATGTTCTTTAACACTTAATTCAGACATCATCAAATAACTCACACAAATCATATATTTAATACATTCAAACAATACTTGTATTAAAATCATGTTCATGAAAGGGACTATGCACTCACTTGATAAGAAGATGATCGGGCAGCACTACGGCTCTTCGAGTAGAAATTCTCCGGTGAAACCGGGATGCTTTCTTGAAAACCAGGCTTCTCGCGGGCAGAGTTTCGGCTCGGAAACTTTACTTCTCGGGATCTTCGAGGCTTCGGGACTTGCTTCGGGTCTCGGGATAATATCGGGGCTTCGGGGGTATTTCTTGCACGCAAAACGAGGAAATATGGGAGAGAGAGAAGGATTTTGAGCAAAACGATCGGCAGCCTCGGCCTTCTATTTATAGCAGCGAGACCTCGGACTACGCTGGGCGTACTTCGGATAAGGTGCTAGGTGGCGATGTCTCGGTGGTGGAACGTGGCTCTTCTTCGGACCGTACAATGCAGCAGTACGCTGTGTGTAACTTCCTCGTACGCAGGGCGTACTTCGGTGTCGACATGTACGCGGTGCGTACACCTAGTACGTTGGGCGTACCCTTCGGATCAGATCAGGTGAGTCAGCTCTTCGGATATTATCCGAATAAATAATTAAATTTATATATTTTAATTATTTAAAAACTTCAGAAAATGATATCTTCCTCATACGAGCTCCATTTTTGATGTTCTTTATATCCACGCGTAGGTGAGACTAAGATCTACAACTTTCATTTAGACTCCTCCGGCTAATTTTGATTTAATTTTAATATTATATTTTTAACAGGCCAGGACAGGAAATGTTCGTTAAAAATTCATAACTCCTTCATCCGTCGTCCGTTTTCGTCTGTATTTCTTCCGTTGGACTACTATCGACGAGATCTTCGATTCCCGTTTAGATTGTTTCGCTAAGAATCACTCGATCTCATATTCGAGTTTCGGGCTGCATACCGCTAAGTCGAAACTTAGAAAAATCATAACTTCCTCATATGAAGTCAGATTTAGACATTCTTTTTATGCACACTCTCGGTTTAACGAACTCTACGACTTTCGTTTAGACCACTAAGGCTAAATATCGCTTTATCGTAAATTCAATATTTATGTCGCGATGTATCGTGCCGGTTCTGTCGCGAAACTTCGACAGGTCATAACTTCTTCGTTATAACTCGGATTTCGGCGCTCTTTATATGTACGGAATCCTTGTAACATATACTACAACTTAGTTAAGATTACTCCTTCTAAATAATATTCCATCAAAAAGTCATTTTTGACGCTTAACGTCTCTAAATTGACTAGCCCGGATCTACGGGCCTTACAAAGATGGATCTGTATCTGTTGAAGCTACTGTAAAGGGTTGCAAAATCATCATAACAGAACAATTCATCAAGGACATTCTGAAAATCGACGATCAATCTACCTTCCATACTGAGATTGAAACCGATCAAGTTCAATAACTTCTTAACAAGATGGGCTATGAAGGCGAATTTCCTCCGACAATGAAGGAGCTTTTACCACCTTACTGGAGGTTCTTAGCTCATGTCTTCGTGAGCTGCATATCAGGAACAAAATCTGGCGCGGATGAAATTTCTTTAAGGAACACATTTGCCATCATTTCCCTTGCTGCGGGACTGGATTTCAACTTCTCCAAGTTCATCCTTGACGAGATGATTGTAAACATCAAAGGAAAAACAAGGGACAAGTTCTTGATGTATCCAAGGTTCATTCAAGTGTGCATCAATGAGCAATTTCCTGCGATGGTTAAAGAAGGAGAAACTCTAGACATGAAGTCTCTTGGGCCAAACACTGTCGGGCTAATCAAGCAAAACCGAAGGGGAAAAGTTACTTTTCAAGGAAAGTATCCCTTAGTGAAGTTTAGTTTGTTTGCCAATTCAAGCGAGGCATCTGAGTCTCATGAGTCTTCAGACCGCGTAACTTCTGAAGACGATGTCATTCCCGAAGAAGATGTTATTCCTATATCAGATCACAAAGATAATGTAGTTACACCTGTTGCTATAGTGGCTGAAGAGCATAACTTGCAATCTGTGCATGTTGAGAGTGACTACAATGAGGGAACGATGGAGGATGCAACTGAAAATGAAGGAGATGATGATGATTTGTTTAATGATATTCATCTTTCAGGTTTTGACAAGGATGACATTTCTTTGAATTTTGGAAGCAATGATAAACTCTTGTCCAATGAAGACCTTGACTCGTTTTTTGACAGTATCCGTGATGTTGCTCATCCAGCAACGGAGATAAGGGATACAGAAGATGTTCTTGAAACAACGCCTCCTACTTCCAACCAAATGGATGACACTACAACACCTATGGAGACAACTTTAGGGATTCCTCCCCTTGAGGATGTTATTCCTACTACTGAGCCATCTGTGAGCGAACCGTTGACGACTCAGACCTCCCAGTCTCCGTTGAAAGGGAGAAGACATGATCCAAGGCAGGGAGTATTCATTCCAGAACAATCTCAAGGCCATCTGACTCAACCAACAACTACACCAACAACTACTTTTGTTGCTGATTCATCTGTACCATCCCACGAAGGACCAAGCACCATTTTTGAAGTTGGTGATTCATCAGCTCCCCCGGGATCATCTCCTCCTAGGCCTTTTCATGATGCTGCCTCTGAGAGGCTTGTTATGCATCTGGCCCAACAAGAAAGCTCAGTGCCTTCCTCCCGCGCTAAAGGAATTTCTATAGAGGAAAGCCACACAGGAGAGGATGATTCCACCATGCACGAACTTAGAAAGGAGATCGGCGTGTAAACCAGAAAAACATTGAGCTTGATATTCGTGTAGCTGATCTTGAAGCCGAAAAAGCTCAGCTTAACATTCGAGTTGCAGATCTTGAAGCAGATAAGACTCTGAAATCAAAGCAAATCTCTGATCTGCAAACACACCTGGGAACCATAACTGCATGCTACTTTGACTTGAAGAAGAAACTGGCAGAGGAACTTGGCGACAAGTTCAAATCATCCGTTCAAGAATTCAATATTGGCCAGTCATCTAAAGATCCCCTGTTGACCCGCCCGCTGAAAGAAGAACTCGGATCGTTGATCATTTTAAAAAAGAACCAGGTCAAGCACCCAACATTGTTGCACTAAAACGCATCAAATTAGCAGCATCCGCCAAGAAAAAGCAACTATTGTTCAAGAAGAGCTCAGATCAAAACGCTCCTGGAGATAAACCCAAAGTCACCGTCACTGATCTTGAAAAGAAAAGATTTGGACACAAGTACGGTGATAGATCAGGAATTGTCTCATGGGGTTTTCATAACAAGGTAAACATGTGGATAGTAAGACGCAAAAACTCAAATGTGGAGTATTACAAAGACTTCCATGATTTCAATTCATGGACAAGGGTTGATCTTTCAGAACTATCTAGTGCTCCATTTGCAAATCCATCAGGTGATCCACGGGCAACTCATTTCAAACTTTATTTCGAGAACCAAGTAAAGAAGGGATTTCCTAACATGAAGACTGCTGAGTCCATCATTAAAAGATTCCCTGACATACTGGATCCCAAGACAAATCAGCCCTTCCAAACTATGATGTGGCCACCGACCAACCAAGTTAGGCAGATTCATGTGTTGCAGAACTTCTGTGATGGATCTCTTGCGAATATGCTTTACTGGGTGTATGATGAAACCATTGCGACTGCTATCATTAAGTTTCAAGATGGTTGCTTTCGCCTGTTCGAAAAAAGAGACCTACTTCAATTCGGAAAGTGGGATATTCATCATTTGGCACAACATCAGATCAAAGTGGCTGAAGAGATCTTCGAGGGTGCTGCTAAAGAATCCACGTAAATGGTTGTAGAGATCATCGCAAAAGAGATGTGGAGTGGCGCGATGGGGGGTCTGATATGCTTATCGTTGAAAAGGACTAAGTCAAAGCTAGCCTCAAACCAAGGGGGAGATTGAAGGGTCTAGTTTATGGTCTGGGCTAGGCTATCTGATGTTTAGGTCTTAGTGGGTCTTTTGACATGTAATAGAGTTGTTTGGAAGTGTTTACGGCCAAAAGTCTGTTTACGGCCAGCCTTTCCCCTATATAAAGGTCTTGTCAGAGTCTGTCATTTGTTGTTGTCGAATCATAGAGTTTACGGTCAATGTGTGTGTGTGTGTCCAAGTTGTACCTGGCGTTTCTTTGATATAAACATGTGCAAAGCTTGGCTTAATCTTCTTCTACTCCATTCTAATCTTGTATGATTGTTATTTGTTTGATCACTGGTTAGGATCCTAGATTTCAGGGCCTTACAGGGCCTAAGCAATATGAAAGGTCATGGTGTATTAGGGTTTGCATGGATGAAACCCTAGTCTTTGCCACACTATAAAAGCAACCCCTTAACCCATAAAATCGGCTCCCATGCATTCTAAGAAGAGTCATAACCGATTTTGAGCTATCTAGCCTCTTCTCATAAGCCTCCTCTTTCATTTGGTGTTTGTGAAATATCAGAGGCATCACACTTGAGGTGCTAAAGCTTTCAAAAGCCATGAACTACAAGCTACATCAAGAGGTATTCATATAACTTGGTTTTTATGTTGTATATCCTCAATTTCATGCTAGTTAGGATGTATGCTTTGGAAAATTGAAATTGCATGTATAATTAGAGAAAGGTTAGATCCAAAGCATCTAGGGTTTCATGTGCACCATTGGAGTGTTATAGTGCTCAAAACCCAACAGTGGTATCAGAGCCAAGGATTGTTTTCTATTATATTGATGCTATTGTGTTATTTTCAAAGCTGAAAAATTGTAATTCTGGACTCTGCCTGCTGGAATCGACGAGTCCTATGATTGGACTCGACGAGTTGGATAATTTGATGATGAACTCGACGAGTACATTTCCAGAATCGACGAAGTTGGATCGTCAGATGGCAGTTTTCTTGAGTTTTTGGCCAGAATTGAATTAGGATCATAACCACAAACTGTTTTGTATCATTAAAAATGTTTTTCCTGATATGGTAGTGACTATTCTTATCGAATTAAAGGACAATTGTCAAATTTTAAGATAATAAGTTGATTATTTGTATTATTTGATGTGAATTGCCTTGCTATATGAGTTAGATTAGATCAACTTGATGAATAACAAATTATATGATAATTGAATAAGTTATAATTAATCTAAATTGTTCTTGAAGAGAGTTTAATAATTTGTCCTCAAGTTATGAAATATGAAAAGTCTCATTCATGAACATTAAAACTCATAAGTTATGGAAACCAAAAGTTTTGAAGAGTTACAAAACTTGCCATCAAGTTTTGGAATTTGTAAAGTCTCACTTATGAAACATTTAATTCCAAACCTTAGAATTTTAAAAGTTTAAAATTCAACCCTTATACTATTATATATATATATATATATATATATATATATATATATATATATATATATATATAAGACAAGTCAGTCTTACCGTTAGTATGCCTCATTCAGGAAGCTGGTCTATAAGGGGGGTTTAAGGTTACTGCCTATAAAATGATGGTTTAATGGGTGTCCACTCTCACCCACCGCTTCCTTGACTGGTGGAGGGTCGTTAGCCGAACGGGTAGGATAGGACATTAATCCTCATTAATAAGTATAATGATATTATAAAGTAACTAAACTTTTATAAATTCCTAGTCTTAGTTACTTTAGGAAAAATCTAAAAATGGTGCTATCATGAAATTGCACTTTGCACCTTGCCAAGTCGTTAGTGGAGCGTGTGTGGTTAAGCGGCACAGTATTTTAGGACTAACAAGGGTGGCAAAGGGTAGCTTGATGTTTGTCATCGATCAATGGAGCGTGTGTGGTTAACCAGCACATTGATTAGGTGATAAGTGACACCAAGAGTACCAAGCAATTTGCATTGTTATTCACATCTTGTTTGTGATCCTCGGTATCCCAGTCATAAACTTGAAAGGAATAATTGAGATTTAAACATGCCATTGAAAAGTTCAATGAATCTCAAAGAATCTAGGAATTTCAATTCATTTTAAGCTTAATAATTAATTTCGTTTTTCATGGTGGAAATTGGTAAATCGTCATTTTCCTACCTTCAAATATTTTGCAATTGGATTACGACATCCCTCTTCCGAAGTGTGAAATATTATGTTGGGTCCTAGGCTTAATATTTCATTTAGGTGTTATATTAAGGATTCTTATCTAATATAAACTTTGTTCTTTTTCCTTTCAGATGTCTATCCCAAACAATGCTTCAGGCTCCAACCCTTCTAGCTCGTTCTCCCTCATGAACTTGGTTGGGAGAACTATCTTCGATGGGTCAAACTTTAACGATTGGATTCTAAACATTGGTATGGCCCTTCGCTACGAGGACAAAGAATATGTACTCGATAAAGAGTTGAAGGAGATTGATGAACAAAATGCTACTCCCGAGAAAATCGAGGAATACAGGATTCATGAGAGGGACGCGACAAAGGTGTCGTGTATTATGATTGCTACCATGACTACTGAGCTTCAGAATTCCTGTGAGGACTTCTGGCCCTTCGAGATGCACCAAGATTTGATGGAAAGGTACCATCAAAGTGCTCGGCAGGATAGGTATGAGATCATTGCCTCCATGATCACAACCAAAATGAAGGATGGAGAGTCCATCATGGCCCACTTGCAAAAGATGCAGAGGTTTGTGGACCGCTTGTTGAAGTTGAATGTGACATAATCCTACATTCTTTGCCTCCTTGTTATGATCAGTTCAGAATGACATATCATATGAACAAGTAGGAAGTCACTCTGAGCAAGCTTCAAGGCATACTAAGAACTGCAGAAAGCAATTTGAAAGGCAAGGCTGTTGTACCAACTCCTACTGCTGTTGCCCCTGTTCTGGAAATTGGACATGGGAAAGGAAAGAAGAGGAAGGCTCTGTCTAAGATCCACAAGGGAAAGTACCATGATGGATCCTCTTCTAGTGGAACCAAAGGTGGTCCTGCTAAACCCTCTTCCAATCCAAATGAAGCAGAGTGCTTCCATTGTCATGAAAAATGGCACTAGAAACGAAGTTGCCCCAAATACTTGCTGGACATTAAGGATGGGAAGATAAAGCCCACCTTCGCAGGTATTTACACTATTCTATCTAATAACTCATCACATGCTAATTCTTGGGTCCTTGATACAGGTTGTGGATTTCACATTTGTTCTGATTTGTATGGACTAAAAGGAAGCAAGGATGTGGAGGACGGGAAAATAAACTTCATCATGGGGAATAGGAAAGTGTCGCATGTGATGAAGATTGGATTTTATTCTTTATTGCTTAGTAGTGGGTTAAATTTAGAGTTGAATAATTGTGACAACCCGAAATTTCTATTCTGTACAACAATTCACTTCAATAGAAGTCAGAACAGTTTCTGCTAAATTTTGAGTTGTGTAGAGTCAGTTTGAGTGTTCTAAAGCCTAGTACTTTAGGAGATAACAGGAGAGAGGATACCCTAGGGTTTACTGTGCAACAATAATGTCCCAAAACTCCAAGAGTTTGGAGTTTACGGCCTAAACAAGGTGTTTACGGCCGTAAACCCCAAGGGTATAAATATGGCACTTAGCCATTTTATTCACTTTTTCACATTTCAAGATCCAAAACTCAAATCCTCTCAAGTAGCATCCGACTTTTCTTCTTGATATTCAACTATGTAAGTGTTTCTTGCCCTAAAAAGTTGATATCTTACTTAATCTAGTGATCTTACGTGATTCCATCCGTGAAATCATTCCGTTTGTGTAGATCTTCAAGTGTTCTTAGTTTCACCAAGAACACCAAGAACACACACTAGTGTTCTTGGACTTTTAGCACCTTTTCAAGCTTCTACATAGTAAGTACTCTTACCCTAGTGTGTTATAAGACTTGTTACACTTCCTAAACATCTAGAAAACATAAGGAAACACAAGATCAAAGGTGTTTACGGTCCAAGATGTTCTTGGACCGTAAACCCTAATAAAGGGGCCAAAGTGTGCCCTAGTCCCTTACCAAGCCTTGTAAACTAGTCTAGATCCCATCCTTGATGTGCTTAGGACTTAAAACATCAAAAGACCATAAACCATATGGGTTTACGGCCGTAAACACATGGAGAAATGGTCCATGGGCCGTAAACTCCATTTAGGAGTGAAATGATCCCACAAACACTTCCTAAGGCTTATACTTGAAGTAAGATGCTTCCTTATGACTTGAAAGGCTTCAAAACACAAAATGGTAGTAATGCCATGAGTTTACGGCCGTAAACTCATGGGTTTACGACCGTAAACTTCAAAGGAGTTGGTCACAAAACCGTAAACTCCAATAGAGGGTCCCCTTGAACCCTAAACTCAATAGCTAAGTCCTACAACCCTTAGATGCAATCCTTAGGACTTATAGCACTTAAATCAAGTGTTTTACATGTCTTAGGATGTCTTAACTTGGTTAATTAGTTGTTTTATAACTAATTAGGATACATATATGTGTCATTATATGTTAACTAGGATCCTTGTGTGTGCTCAAGTCTTAACTTGACACTTAGCATCCTATACAATCCGTTCATCCAAACCACTCACTACAGGTGAGTTCATACCCCTTAATTAACCTTTTAATGTTTTTAAATGCTTTTATGGGGGGGTTACAAGTTGAACTATTATAGTTATTATATCAATCACATGGGATTAATAACCACCAAACAAGTGGATTTCTTACTTTTCAAACTGTGTTACCAAACTGTTTTACTTCAAACTGTTTTACAAACTCTTTTACATGTCAAATACTTTTACTTAAACTCTTTTACATGTCAAATACTTTTACTTAAACTCTTTTACACTTATATTCTGTTAAATGTATATCTTTATAGATATAGTTATATAAGTAGGATTGAAAGGACTTAGGACTGATAACTCACCTTACCTCCTGTTCCTCGTTTGGTTGTGGACTTAGGGTATCGGTTATTTGTCCGAAGGTCGTTTGAATCCTAGTTATATATCATGTATATGTATATAGGTATAAAGGTTCCTTCTTTCATTCAGTTCAATACCTTTCGGTAGCAAGGGTATACACACATGCTCATACATTCAAACAACATTACTAGTAAGCTACGATAGGCGTAGTTTAGGAAGTTACTAATACTATTACTAGAACAATAAAACATACAATGAGTCAGTTCATACATGAGTCAATACAGCTAGTACATACAATTCATTACAAAACAGTTAGTACATACTATACATTTTACAGAGAGAACATACATACATACTAGGCAGAGAGAGAACATATAATACAGCTAGTACATACAGTACATATACAAGAATACGATTTTAGTTATGTGAGCCATGTAACGGGGCATGGCATCACCTGTCATGACCGCTTTGTATCCAGAATCTCCTTAAGTGGGGAGCGTATGAGTTTGCGTATAGATCTATACTGGATTGACTATCCTACACCTCGTTACTCGCTACAGTGGGACTTTGCAAGTCTACGGGTGCCAAACGTCATTTTCTCCGACGTCTTACATCGTCGCGTTCTATAGTCGGTAGCAGGATACAGGCTGATCACATGGTACTTTAAATTACAATTGGTTTAAGGTAGTTAGTACAGTAGTAGTTACTTAATACAAAACTACAGTACTATTTTATTTTCCCATTACATTCACTTTGTGATCTTCACACAATATACAGTAATGTAAAACTATATTTTTGGTAAATGATAGTCAGATTTGGGAAAATACATACTCTTACAAGAGACACACACACAGACACTCGATGCCTTGGTAGAAGGCTACTTTTAGTAGGAAACATAGGGTTTTCTAGGAGAGTCAAACCTTTTACAAACATTCACAAACTTTTGCATACTTACACATCACATTCTTACAAGTACTTTCATACAAATACAGACACTAAAATACTTATGATCTCACCAGCTTTAAAGCTGATAAACTCTTTCAAAATAACTTGTATTCTCAGGTCACCAGTAGATAGGTACCGGTGCCAGGTTTTTGAGAAGATGGAGCTCGTTCAAGACTCATATTTTATTTTGATGTATATTTTGGTGTCTATATAACTTGACAGAACACACTTGTATGCAATTATATTATTAATGCAATGGATGATGTTGTTGCTTGTTTACTACTTTGCATTGTTGTGATACTGAACATGACGTCCTCCACCCCCGAACGTTTCCGCCGTTCTTGGTTTTGGGTGTGACAGATTGGTATCAGAGCATTGTTTATAGTGAAATGAGTATATCAACCCATAAAAGATATACAGACTATAAATACAATGGGATTAAAATACTCTGATAAAGAGTTTATACTTTTAAATAATAAAATATTTTAATACGTATACATGCCTGCATTCATACTAAAATCAGTGTCACTAGGACAGAACAAAAGTATTATGATTGTTGGGCAGCACAAGTGGACTTAGAGACATATAGTCAAAACTGGGAAGATATAGCCTGATCAACTATATTAGCCGAGGAGTGACTAGCATGTGCCTAAGTGTGGTTGTGAGGTTGCAATAAGTCTAAAACATACCAACAATACCACAATGAAAACAATAGAACATAACATAAACCTAAAATACTATAGGAGTATTTTGTGTTACTATAAACTACTTATGTGCTAGATTCTTATATCCCTTTTCTCGCGTAGATAACATGGCTGGATTTCTATATCCCCGGAGACCCGTACTATCCCAACCACGGCAATGCAGGATGGCTTGGAGAACAGCCAGAAGATGATCACCCAATCCCTTTGGATGATCACGAAGTTGAAGGCTTTTCTGATGGTTCTGACTCAGAACCAGAAGTCAACAACCTACCCCCAGCTGCTCAAGACCCAAACCTGAACCCTCGTCCAGCATTTCAAGGACCCACGCCTCAGTGGGCCACAAACTTGAATAGATGGAGTCAGGAACAGGGTCAACCCATGCCCTATAATGGAGACAGAAGCTTCTACAACCTCACCGAGGGAGGTTCAGCTGACAGGGTCCTACCTATCATGGTTCGTAGGATTGCTCGGAACACCGATCAAGGTCGAGCGACTATCGACCGAGTCGTGGAGATTGACGCCAACTCTGGCGTTAACACAGTCCGCATTCGCCAACTAGAGTCTGCTCATGAAAGGACTCAGGTCCGCAATGCAGTTCTACAAAGGGAACTTGCTGAAACCCAAGCTGAAGTCAGGGAACTTCGAGCTCAGCAGGCAAGGTCTGAAAGGCGTATGAGGGACATAGAACGTCTTCTGTCGGATTCAAGAACTCACTCTAGAAGTTCTCGTCGCCGATAGAGTCTCATCGACTTCTCTTTTGGATATAACTTAGTTTATGTAAAAACTCTAGTCTAATTTCCTATACTCGTAAATCTTAGACCTGTTAGGTCTTGATTAGGTCGTAGTTCTGTCAAAATTTTCCCATCTTGGTTGATGTAAGACCTACTTCTAGGTCATTTTTCCCGAACTCATTACATCTGTAATTCCAGTATTTTGACAGATATCTAATCTCATGGAAATTATTATCCAAATGTTATCATCTGTTAGTACTAGATCATCCTTAAATCGTGCTATTCAATTGTGTTGTTGGGCTATGGAGAGTTAGTCCATGAGTCATTCTCATCGATTTTCCTATTAAATTCTTATCAATGTCTTCATCTTTCTAAACTTATAGTTAAAAGATGCCTCCACGTAAATCAACAAGACGCGATCCTCCCGCACCGACACCACCTGCACCTCAAATCGATACGACAGCTTTGAATGCTGTTGTAGCTACGGTTGTGGCTACAGCCATGGCTCAATAGCATTCGTCTGGTTCCACTGGAGGAGGAACCCCTGTCCTATCTACTCATGGTGAAATCCCTGTACGCTTGAGAGAGTGCTCCTATAAGGACTTCACCAACTGCAAGCCCAAGTCCTTCAGAGGGACTGGCGGAGTCATTGCCCTCTTGCAATGGTTCGAGAAGACTGAATCGGTTTTCGAAATCTGCTCCTGTCCAGAAGGGAGCAAGGTCAAGTTCGCTACTTGCACCTTTGAGGAAAAAGCCCTGACATGGTGGAATAACCATGTCAAGTCACTATCTCTCGTGGTAGCTAATGCTATGGGCTGGGAAACTCTAAGAGATCTAATGATTGAAGAGTACTGCCCGAGGGGCGAAATCCAAAAACTAGAGGAGGAACTGTGGAGCCTAACCATGAAGGGCTCCGACATAGTCTCTTACACCGCCAGGTTCTGCGAACTGGTGGCCCTCTGTCCCAACATGGTTCCTACAGAGGGAAAGAAGATTGAAAGATTCATATGGGGGCAAGTGCCTCCATTCCAGGGAAATGTTTTGGCTTCAAACCCCACTACATTTGATAGTTCCAAGCGATTGGCACAGCGGCTTATAGACCATGGGGTTCGTACCCCGGCCGCAACAACGACCTTGGCCATCTCAGAACCCGCCAAAACCGCTGTTTCCAAGCGGAAGTGCTGCGATGACAAAAAGAAAAAGAAGGCTGCCAAAAAGCAGCGGGCCGTGGCAGTTCATGCTGCGATAGCACCTGCCATTGCTGCTGCTCCGGTAAAGTAGTACGCTGGAAGTTTGCCTAAGTGCAACCAGTGCAACTTCCACCACGTTGGAGTCTGTCGTGAAATGCAGTGCTCTAACTGCAGCAGGAAGGGGCACACTGCCCGCTTCTGTAAGGCTCCAGCAAAACCAATCACTCAAGTCCCCGACGCTGGTGTGGGCCAAGCTTGCTACGGTTGTGGCGAGGTGGGCCACTACAAGAGGGACTGCCCAAAGGCAGGGAATGCCGGTAGAGTGGGAAGAGTTCTGGCCATAGTCCACGAGGAAGCGGTTGCCGACCCCACAGTGGTCACTGGTACGTTTCTCCTCGATAACTCTTATGCATGCATACTGTTTGATAGTGGAGCGGAAAGGAGTTTCGTGAACCAAAAATTTGCTCATTTACTTAAGCAAAAGTCACGAACACTTAAAGAACCGTTCACTGTATAAATGGCTAATGGAAAGACGGAGAGCACTAGCAGTATATATTCATAGGGTGTACCCTAACGCTATATAGCCATTCATTTTCGATCGACCTAATGCCGGTCTCGATTAAAAGTTTCGACGTCATCATCGGCATGGATTGGTTGAGTCTTCATCGTGCCGACATCATGTGTTACGAAAAGGCTGTATGCCTCAATCTGTCGTCTGGCGAAACTCTAGTAGTATATGGCGTCAAACCCGGCACGAACCTTCGTATCATCTCGAGCATTCAAGCTCAAAAATTCTTGCGAAAGGAATGTTGCGCATTCCTTGCTCATGTGGTCGATGTGAGACAAGAAGCGAAAGACATTCAGAACATTCCAGTAGTACGCGACTTTCCCGACATCTTTCCAGAAGAACTCCCAGGATTACCTCCGTAATGTCAAGTCGAGTTTAGAATCGACTTAGTTCCAGGGGCTACTCCCGTAGCCAAATCGCCCTATCGTCTAGCACCTTCAGAGATGCAAGAACTGTCCTGTCAACTTAACGAACTGCTCAGCAAGGGCTTTATAAGACCAAGCTTCTCACCCTGGGGAGCTCCAGTCTTGTTCGTTAAGAAGAAAGACGGATCGTTTCGTATGTGCATCGACTACAGGGAGCTCAACAAACTGACCGTCAAAAATCGTTATCCTTTGCCTCGTATTGACGATTTATTGACCAACTTCAAGGGGAGAACTTCTTTTCAAAAATCGACTTAAGATCCGGATATCACCAACTACGAGTGTTAAGGGAGGATGTTCCGAAGACGGCCTTCCGAACTCGATATGGGCACTACGAATTCGTAGTGATGCCGTTCGAATTAACAAACGCGCCCGTTGTATTCATGGATTTAATGAATAGGGTGTGTCGTCCTTACTTGGATCAGTTCGTCATCGTCTTCATCGATGACATACTTATCTAATCTCGTAGTAAGGAAGAGCATAGTCAACATCTGCGACAGGTCTTAGAAACGCTGCGTTCGGAGAAGCTCTATGCGAAGTTCTCGAAATGCGAATTTCGGATCCGACGAGTCGAATTCTTAGGGCACGTAGTTAGCGAAGAGGGAATATACGTGGACCCTTCCAAAATCAAAGCCATTGAGAACTGGTCAGCACCGAAGACGCCTACAGAAATTTGTCAATTTCTAGGCCTCGCTGGCTACTACCGCAGGTTCATTCAGAACTTCTCGCGAATTACGAAACCTCTTACAACACTGACCCAGAAGGGCGTGGCCTTTGACTGGGAAGAGAAGCAGGAGAGAGCGTTCCAAATGCTCAAGTGAGCCTTGTGCACCGCACCGATACTATCCCTCCCCGAAGGGATAGATGACTTTGTTGTTTACTGCGATGCATCAAATCAAGGACTCGGATGTGTTCTGATGCAGCGAGGTAAGGTCAACGCCTATGCCTCGAGACAGCTGAAGACACACGAGGTCAACTACACTACCCACGACCTTGAACTAGGAGCAGTTGTGTTTGCTCTGAAGATCTGGAGACACTACCTGTATGGAACAAAAAGCACTATCTTTACAGACCACAAAAGCCTACAACACATATTCGACCAGAAGGAGCTCAACATGAGACAACGACGATGGGTCGAACTACTCAGTGATTACCAATGCGAAATTCGTTATCATCCGGGTAAAGCCAACGTTGTAGCTGACGCCCTAAGTCGGAAAGAATATTCTGGTCGTAGAGTCAAATCATTGACTATGACTATCCATTCACACTTTTCCATGCAAATTAAGGAGGCTCAGCTCGACGCTTTGAGACCTGAAAATGTGGCGTGTGAATCCCTGAGAGAGATGGATAAGAACTTGGAGGTCAAGGGTGGCGGAGCTTATTATTTCATGGATCGGATCTGGACCCCGAAACTCGGTGGTTTCAGAGACTTGGTCATGAACGAGGCGCACAACACTCGTTATTCCATCCACCCAGGTTCGGATAAGATGTATCTGGATCTTAAAAAGTTATACTGGTGGCCTAACATGAAAGCAGAGATTGCTACCTTCGTGAGTAAATGCCTTACTTGTGCCAAGGTCAAGGTCGAATACCAGAAACCGTCAGGATTACTCCAGCCACCGGAGATACCTGAATGGAAGTGGGAGCGGATCACTATGGACTTCATAACCAAGTTGCCCAAGACAACGGGTGGACTTGATACCATATGGGTCATCGTCGATAGATTGACCAAGTCCGCACACTTCCTGCCTATCAAGGAAACAAACAAGATGGAGAAGCTTACAAGAACTTACATTAGGGAGATTGTACGACTGTACGGTGTTCCCATATCCATTATCTCGGAAAGAGATAGTAGATTCACTTCGAGGTTCTGGCAGTCGCTACAAAGTTCCCTAGGAACTAGGCTGGACATGAGTACAGCCTACCATCCACAGACCGACGGGCAAAGTGAGAGGACTATCCAAACCTTGGAAGATATGTTGTGAACCTGTGTGATCGACTTTGGGAAATCATGGGATACTCATTTACCCCTTGTCGAATTTTCCTACAACAACAGTTATCACACAAGCATAAAGGCTGCTCCATTCGAGGCCCTCTATGGCCGAAAGTGCATATCCCCTCTGTGCTGGGCTGAGGTGGGTGATACCCAGTTAACTAAAGGACGAGTTCCTGAAAGCACTCTCATGGGTCCGGAGATCATACGGGAAACGACAGAGAAGATCGTTCAAATTCATGAACGATTGAAAGCTTCTAGAGACCAACAGAAAAGCTACGCTGATAAACGAAGGAAACCGTTGGAATTCCAGGTGGGCGACCGTGTTCTATTGAAGGTCTCACCCTGGAAGGGCTTGATACGCTTCGGAAAGCGTGGAAAGCTAAATCCAAGGTACATAGGGCCTTTCGAGATTCTTTCCAGAATCGGCCCTGTAGCTTACAAACTTAACTTACCGCGCGAACTCAGTAACGTACATTCTACTTTCCACGTCTCGAACTTGAAAAAGTGGCTGTCCGACGAGACTCTTGTAATCCCACTCGACGAGATCGAGATCAACGAGAGCCTCAACTTCGTGGATGAAACAGTAGAGATCATGGACCGGGAGGTCAAGCAAACGAAACAAAGTTGTATCCCTATAGTGAAGGTTCGCTGGAACGCCAAGCGAGGACCTGAATTCACTTGGGAGCGAGAGGATCAGATGAAACTCAAATATCCTCATCTTTTTACTTAGTTATTTGTAACTACTTATTTGCTTAAACTCTAATTTCGGGACGAAATTCCTTCTAACGGGGGGATGATGTGACAACCCGAAATTTCTATTCTGTACAACAATTCACTTCAATAGAAGTCAGAACAGTTTCTGCTAAATTTTGAGCTGTGTAGAGTCAGTTTGAGTGTTCTAAAGCCTAGTACTTTAGGAGATAACAGGAGAGAGGATACCCTAGGGTTTATTGTGCA
The DNA here is from genome assembly GCF_052849685.1 of Lactuca virosa. Taxonomy (NCBI): domain Eukaryota; kingdom Viridiplantae; phylum Streptophyta; class Magnoliopsida; order Asterales; family Asteraceae; genus Lactuca; species Lactuca virosa. Next base: position 150,245,519 of record NC_136434.1, on the reverse strand, counting down.
ACAATAATGTCCCAAAACTCCAAGAGTTTGGAGTTTACGGCCTAAACAAGGTGTTTACGGCCGTAAACCCCAAGGGTATAAATATGGCACTTAGCCATTTTATTCACTTTTTCACATTTCAAGATCCAAAACTCAAATCCTCTCAAGTAGCATCCGACTTTTCTTCTTGATCTTCAACTATGTAAGTGTTTCTTGCCCTAAAAAGTTGATATCTTACTTAATCTAGTGATCTTACGTGATTCCATCCGTGAAATCATTCCGTTTGTGTAGATCTTCAAGTGTTCTTAGTTTCACCAGGAACACCAAGAACACACACTAGTGTTCTTGGACTTTTAGCACCTTTTCAAGCTTCTACATAGTAAGTACTCTTACCCTAGTGTGTTATAAGACTTGTAAAACTTCCTAAACATCTAGAAAACATAAGGAAACACAAGATCAAAGGTGTTTACGGTCCAAGATGTTCTTGGACCGTAAACCCTAATGAAGGGGCCAAAGTGTGCCCTAGTCCCTTACCAAGCCTTGTAAACTAGTCTAGATCCCATCCTTGATGTGCTTAGGACTTAAAACATCAAAAATACCATAAACCATATGGGTTTACGGCCGTAAACACATGGAGAAATGGTCCATGGGCCGTAAACTCCATTTAGGAGTGAAATGATGCCACAAACACTTCCTAAGGCTTATACTTGAAGTAGGATGCTTCCTTATGACTTGAAAGGCTTCAAAACACAAAATGGTAGTAGTGCCATGAGTTTACGGCCGTAAACTCATGGGTTTACGATCGTAAACTCCAAAGGAGTTGGTCACAAAACCGTAAACTCCAATAGAGGGTCCCCTTGAACCCTAAACTCAATAGCCAAGTCCTACAACCCTTAGATGCAATCCTTAGGACTTATAGCACTTAAATCAAGTGTTTTACATGTCTTAGGATGTCTTAACTTGGTTAATTAGTTGTTTTATAACTAATTAGCATACATATATGTGTCATTATATGTTAACTAGGATCCTTGTGTGTGCTCAAGTCTTAACTTGACACTTAGCATCCTATACAATCCGTTCATCCAAACCACTCACTACAGGTGAGTTCATACCCCTTAATTAACCTTTTAAATGTTTTTAAATGCTTTTATGGGGGGGAGGTTACAAGTTGAACTATTATAGTTATTATATCAATCACATGTGATTAATAACCACCAAACAAGTGGATTTCTTACTTTTCAAACTGTGTTACCAAACTGTTTTACTTCAAACTGTTTTACAAACTCTTTTACATGTCAAATACTTTTACTTAAACTCTTTTACACTTATATTCTGTTAAATGTATATCTTTATAGATATAGTTATATAAGTAGGATTGAAAGGACTTAGGACTGATAACTCACCTTACCTCCTGTTCCTCGTTTGGTTGTGGACTTAGGGTATCGGTTATTTGTCCGAAGGTCGTTTGAATCCTAGTTATATATCATGTATATGTATATAGGTATAAAGGTTCCTTCTTTCATTCAGTTCAATACCTTTCGGTAGCAAGGGTATACACACATGCTCATACATTCAAACAACATTACTAGTAAGCTATGATAGGCGTAGTTTAGGAAGTTACTAATACTATTACTAGAACAATAAAACATACAATGAGTCAGTTCATACATGAGTCAATACAGCTAGTACATACAATTCATTACAAAACAGTTAGTACATACTATACATTTTACAGAGAGAACATACATACATACTAGGCAGAGAGAGAACATACAATACAGCTAGTACATACAGTACATATACAAGAATACGATTTCAGTTATGTGAGCCATGTAACGGGGCATGGCATCACCTGTCATGACCGCTTTGTATCCAGAATCTCCTTAAGTGGGGAGCGTATGAGTTTGCGTATAGATCTATACTGGATTGACTATCCTACACCTCGCTACTCGCTACAGTGGGACTTTGCAAGTCTACGGGTGCCAAACGTCATTTTCTCCGACGTCTTACATCGTCGCGTTCTATAGTCGGTAGCAGGATACAGGCTGATCACATGGTACTTTAAATTACAATTGGTTTAAGGTAGTTAGTACAGTAGTAGTTACTTAATACAAAACTACAGTACTATTTTATTTTCCCATTACATTCACTTTGTGATCTTCACACAATATACAGTAATGTAAAACTATATTTTTGGTAAATGATAGTCAGATTTGGGAAAATACATACTCTTACAAGAGACACACACACAGACACTCGATGCCTTGGTAGAAGGCTACTTTTAGTAGGAAACATAGGGTTTTCTAGGAGAGTCAAACCTTTTACAAACATTCACAAACTTTTGCATACTTACACATCACATTCTTACAAGTACTTTCATACAAATACAGACACTAAAATACTTATGATCTCACCAGCTTTAAAGCTGATAAACTCTTTCAAAATAATTTGTATTCTCAGGTCACCAGTAGATAGGTACCGGTGCCAGGTTTTTGAGAAGATGGAGCTCGTTCAAGACTCATCTTTTATTTTGATGTATATTTTGGTGTCTATATAACTTGACAGAACACACTTGTATGCAATTATATTATTAATGCAATGGATGATGTTGTTGCTTGTTTACTACTTTGCATTGTTGTGATACTGAACATGACGTCCTCCACCCCCGAACGTTTCTGCCGTTCTTGGTTTTGGGTGTGACAGATTGGTATCAGAGCATTGTTCATAGTGAAATGAGTATATCAACCCATAAAAGATATACAGACTATAAATACAATGGGATTAAAATACTGTGATAAAGAGTTTATACTTTTAAATAATAAAATATTTTAATAAGTATACATGCCTGCATTCATACTAAAATCAGTGTCACTAGGACAGAACAAAAGTATTACGATTGTTGGGCAGCACAAGTGGACTTAGAGACATATAGTCAAAACTGGGAAGATATAGCCTGATCAATTATATTAGCCGAGGAGTGACTAGCATGTGCCTAAGTGTGGTTGTGAGGTTGCAATAAGTCTAAAAACTTACCAACAATACCACAATGAAAACAATAGAACAGAACATAAACCTAAAATACTATAGGAGTATTTTGTGTTACTATAAACTACTTATGTGCTAGATTCTTATATCCCTTTTCTCGCGTAGATAACATGGCTGGATTTCTATATCCCCGGAGACCCATACTATCCCAACCACGGCAATGCAGGATGGCTTGGAGAAGAGCCAGAAGATGATCACCCAATCCCTTTGGATGATCACAAAGTTGAAGGCTTTTCTGATGGTTCTGACAAAGAACCAGAAGTCAACAACCTACCCCCAGCTGCTCAAGACCCAAACCTGAACCCTCGTCCATCATTTCAAGGACCCACGCCTCTGTGGGCCACAAACTTGAATAGATGGAGTCAGGAACAGGGTCAACCCATGCCCTATAATGGAGACAGAAGCTTCTACAACCTCACCGAGGGAGGTTCAGCTGACAGGGTCCTACCTATCATGGTTCGTAGGATTGCTCGGAACACCGAGCAAGGTCGAGCGACTATCGACCGAGTCGTGGAGATTGACGCCAACTCTGGCATTAACACAGTCCGCATTCGCCAACTAGAGTCTGCTCATGAAAGGACTCAGGTCCGCAATGCAGTTCTACAGAGGGAACTTGCTGAAACCCAAGCTGAAGTCAGGGAACTTCGAGCTCAGCAGGCAAGGTCTGAAAGGCGTATGAGGGACATAGAACGTCTTCTGTCGGATTCAAGAACTCACTCTAGAAGTTCTCGTCGCCGATAGAGTCTCATCGACTTCTCTTTTGGATATAACTTAGTTTATGTAAAAACTCTAGTCTAATTTCCTATACTCGTAAATCTTAGACCTGTTAGGTCTTGATTAGGTCGTAGTTCTGTCAAAATTTTCCCATCTTGGTTGATGTAAGACCTACTTCTAGGTCATTTTTCCCGAACTCATTACATCTGTAATTCCAGTATTTTGACAGATATCTAATCTCATGGAAATTATTATCCAAATGCTATCATCTGTTAGTACTAGATCATCCTTAAATCGTGCTATTCAATTGTGTTGTTGGGCTATGGAGAGTTAGTCCATGAGTCATTCTCATCGATTTTCCTATTAAATTCTTATCAATGTCTTCATCTTTCTAAACTTATAGTTAAAAGATGCCTCCACGTAAATCAACAAGACGCGATCCTCCCGCACCGACACCACCTGCACCTCCAATCGATACGGCAGCTTTGAATGCTGTTGTAGCTGCGGTTGTGGCTACAGCCATGGCTCAATATCATTCGTCTGGTTCCACTGGAGGAGGAACCCCTGTCCTATCTACTCATGGTGAAATCCCTGTGCGATTGAGAGAGTGCTCCTATAAGGACTTCACCAACTGCAAGCCCAAGTCCTTCTGAGGGACTGGCGGAGTCATTGCCCTCTCGCAATGGTTCGAGAAGACTGAATCGGTTTTCGAAATCTGCTCCTGTCCAGAAGGGAGCAAGGTCAAGTTCGCTGCTTGCACCTTTGAGGAAAAAGCCCTGACATGGTGGAATAACCATGTCAAGTCACTATCTCTCGTGGTAGCTAATGTTATGGGCTGGGACACTCTAAGAGATCTAATGATTGAAGAGTACTGCCCGAGGGGCGAAATCCAAAAACTAGAGGAGGAACTGTGGAGCCTAACCATGAAGGGCTCCGACATAGTCTCTTACACCGCCAGGTTCTGCGAACTGGTGGCCTTCTGTCCCAACATGGTTCCTACAGAGGGAAAGAAGATTGAAAGATTCATATGGGGGCAAGTGCCTACATTCCAGGGAAATGTTTTGGCTTCAAACCCCACTACATTTGATAGTTCCAAGCGATTGGCACAGCGGCTTATAGACCATGGGGTTCGTACCCCGGCCGCAACAACGACCTTGGCCATCTCAGAACCCGCCAAAACCGCTGTTTCCAAGCAGAAGTGCTGCGATGACAAAAAGAAGAAGAAGGCTGCCAAAAAGCAGCGGGCCGTGGCAGTTCATGCTGCGATAGCACCTGCCACTACTGCTGCTCCGGTAAAGCAGTACGCTGGAAGTTTGCCTAAGTGCAACCAGTGCAACTTCCACCACGTTGGAGTCTGTCGTGAAATGCAGTGCTCTAACTGCAGCAGGAAGGGGCACACTGCCCGCTTCTGTAAGGCTCCAGCAAAACCAATCACTCAAGTCCCCGACACTGGTGTGGGCCAAGCTTGCTACGGTTGTGGCGAGGTGAGCCACTACAAGAGGGACTGCCCAAAGGCAGGGAATGCCGGTAGAGTGGGAAGAGTTCTGGCCATAGGCCACGAGGAAGCGGTTGCCGACTCCACAGTGGTCACTGGTACGTTTCTCCTCGATAACTCTTATGCATGCATACTGTTTGATAGTGGAGCGGAAAGGAGTTTCGTGAACCAAAAATTTGCTCATTTACTTAAGCAAAAGTCACGAACACTTAAAGAACCGTTCACTGTATAAATGGCTAATGGAAAGACGGAGAGCACTAGCAGTATATATTCATAGGGTGTACCCTAACGCTAGATAGCCATTCATTTTCGATCGACCTCATGCCGGTCTCGATTAAAAGTTTCGACGTCATCATCGGCATGGATTGGTTGAGTCTTCATCGTGCCGACATCATGTGTTACGAAAAGGCTGTATGCCTCAATCTGTCGTCTGGCGAAACTCTAGTAGTATATGGCGTCAAACCCGGCACGAAGCTTCGTATCATCTCGAGCATTCAAGCTCAGAAATTCTTGCGAAAGGAATGTTGCGCATTCCTTGATCATGTGGTCGATGTGAGCCAAGAAGCGAAAGACATTCAGAACATTCCAGTAGTACGCGACTTTCCCGACATCTTTCCAGAAGAACTCCCAGGATTACCTCCGCAATGTCAAGTCGAGTTCAGAATCGACTTAGATCCAGGGGCTACACCCGTAGCCAAATTGCCCTATCGTCTAGTACCTGCAGAGATGCAAGAACTATCCTGTCAACTTAACGAACTGCTTAGCAAGGGCTTTATAAGACCAAGCTTCTCACCCTGGGGAGCTCCAGTCTTGTTCGTTAAGAAGAAAGACGGATCGTTTCGTTTGTGCATCGACTACAGGGAGCTCAACAAACTGACCGTCAAAAATCGTTATCCTTTGCCTCGTATTGACGATTTATTGACCAACTTCAAGGGGCGAACTTCTTTTCAAAAATCGACTTAAGATCCGGATATCACCAACTACGAGTGCTAGGGGAGGATGTTCCGAAGACAGCCTTACGAACTCGATATGGGCACTACGAATTCGTAGTGATGCCGTTCGAATTAACAAACGCGCCCGCTGTATTCATGGATTTAATGAATAGGGTGTGTCGTCCTTACTTGGATCAGTTCGTCATCGTCTTCATCGATGACATACTTATCCACTCTCGTAGTAAGGAAGAGCATAGTCAACATCTGCGACAGGTCTTAGAAACGCTGCGTTCGGAGAAGCTCTATGCGAAGTTCTCGAAATGCGAATTTTGGATCCGACGAGTCGAATTCTTAGGGCACGTAGTTAGCGAAGAGGGAATGCACGTGGACCCTTCCAAAATCAAAGCCATTGAGAACTGGTCAGCACCGAAGACGCCTACAGAAATTTGTCAATTTCTAGGCCTCGCTGGCTACTACCGCAGGTTCATTCAGAACTTCTCCCGAATTACGAAACCTCTTACAACACTGACCCAGAAGCGCGTGGCCTTTGACTGGGAAGAGAAGCAGGAGAGAGCGTTCCAAACGCTCAAGCGAGCCTTGTGCACCGCACCGATACTATCCCTCCCCGAAGGGATAGATGACTTCGTTGTCTACTGCGATGCGTCAAATCAAGGACTCGGATGTGTTCTGATGCAGCGAGGTAAGGTCATCGCCTATGCCTCGAGACAGCTGAAGACCCACGCGGTCAACTACACTACCCACGACCTTGAACTAGGAGCAGTTGTGTTTGCTCTGAAGATCTGGAGACACTACCTGTATGGAACAAAAAGCACTATCTTTACAGACCACAAAAGCCTACAACACATATTCGACCAGAAGGAGCTCAACATGAGACAACGACGATGGGTCGAACTACTCAGTGATTACCAATGCGAAATTCGTTATCATCCGGGTAAAGCCAACGTTGTAGCTGACGCCCTAAGTCGGAAAGAATATTCTGGTCGTAGAGTCAAATCATTGACTATGACTATCCATTCACACTTGTCCATGCAAATTAAGGAGGCTCAGCTCGACGCTTTGAGACCTGAAAATGTGGCGGGTGAATCCCTGAGAGAGATGGATAAGAACGTGGAGGTCAAGGGTGGCGGAGCTTATTATTTCATGGATCGGATCTGGACCCCGAAACTCAGTGGTTTCAGAGACTTGGTCATGAACGAGGCGCACAACACTTGTTATTCCATCCACCCAGGTTCGGATAAGATGTATCTGGATCTTAAAAAGTTATACTGGTGGCCTAACATGAAAGCAGAGATTGCTACCTTCGTGAGTAAATGCCTTACTTGTGCCAAGGTCAAGGTCGAATACCAGAAACCGTCAGGATTACTCCAGCAACCGGAGATACCTGAATGGAAGTCGGAGCGGATCACTATGGACTTCATAACCAAGTTGGCCAAGACAACGGGTGGACTTGATACCATATGGGTCATCGTCGATAGATTGACCAAGTCCGCACACTTCCTGCCTATCAAGGAAACAGACAAGATGGAGAAGCTTACAAGAACTTACATTAGGGAGATTGTACGACTGTACGGTGTTCCCATATCCATTATCTCGGAAAGAGATAGTAGATTCACTTCGAGGTTCTGGCAGTCGCTACAAAGTTCCCTAGGAACTAGGCTGGACATAAGTACAGCCTACCATCCACAGACCGACAGACAAAGTGAGAGGACTATCCAAACCTTGGAAGATATGTTGTGAACCTGTGTGATCGACTTTGGGAAATCATGGGATACTCATTTACCCCTTGTCGAATTTTCCTACAACAACAGTTATCACACGAGCATAAAGGCTGCTCCATTCGAGGCCCTCTATGGCCGAAAGTGCATATCCCCTCTGTGCTGGGCTGAGGTGGGTGATACCCAGTTAGCTAAAGGACGACTTCCTGAAAGCACTCTCACGGGTCCGGAGATCATACGGGAAACGACAGAGAAGATCGTTCAAATTCGTGAACGATTGAAAGCTTCTAGAGACCAACAGAAAAGCTACGCTGATAAACGAAGGAAACCGTTGGAATTCCAGGTGGGCGACCGTGTTCTATTGAAGGTCTCACCCTGGAAGGGCTTGATACGCTTCGGAAAGCGTGGAAAGCTAAATCCAAGGTACATAGGGCCTTTCGAGATTCTTGCCAGAATCGGCCCTGTAGCTTACAAACTTAACTTACCGCGCGAACTCAGTAACGTACATTCTACTTTCCACGTCTCGAACTTGAAAAAGTGGCTGTCCGACGAGACTCTTGTAATCCCACTCGACGAGATCGAGATCAACGAGAGCCTCAACTTCGTGGATGAACCAGTAGAGATCATGGACCAGGAGGTCAAGCAAACGAAACAAAGTTGTATCCCTATAGTGAAGGTTCACTGGAACGCCAAGCGAGGACCTGAATTCACTTGGGAGCGAGAGGATCAGATGAAACTGAAATATCCTCATCTTTTTACTTAGTTATTTGTAACTACTTATTTTCTTAAACTCTAATTTCGGGACGAAATTCCTTCTAACGGGGGGATGATGTGACAACCCGAAATTTCTATTCTGTACAACAATTCACTTCAATAGAAGTCAGAACAGTTTCTGCTAAATTTTGAGCTGTGTAGAGTCAGTTTGAGTGTTCTAAAGCCTAGTACTTTAGGAGATAACAGGAGAGAGGATACCCTAGGGTTTATTGTGCAACAATAATGTCCCAAAACTCCAAGAGTTTGGAGTTTACGGCCTAAACAAGGTGTTTACGGCCGTAAACCCCAAGGGTATAAATATGGCACTTAGCCATTTTATTCACTTTTTCACATTTCAAGATCCAAAACTCAAATCCTCTCAAGTAGCATCCGACTTTTCTTCTTGATCTTCAACTATGTAAGTGTTTCTTGCCCTAAAAAGTTGATATCTTACTTAATCTAGTGATCTTACGTGATTCCATCCGTGAAATCATTCTGTTTGTGTAGATCTTCAAGTGTTCTTAGTTTCACCAGGAACACCAAGAACACACACTAGTGTTCTTGGACTTTTAGCACCTTTTCAAGCTTCTACACAGTAAGTACTCTTACCCTAGTGTGTTATAAGACTTGTTACACTTCCTAAACATCTAGAAAACATAAGGAAACACAAGATCAAAGGTGTTTACGGTCCAAGATGTTCTTGGACCGTAAACCCTAATGAAGGGGCCAAAGTGTGCCCTAGTCCCCTATCAAGCCTTGTAAACTAGTCTAGATCCCATCCTTGATGTGCTTAGGACTTAAAACATCAAAAAGACCATAAACCATATGGGTTTACGGCCGTAAACACATGGAGAAATGGTCCATGGGCCGTAAACTCCATTTAGGAGTGAAATGATGCCACAAACACTTCCTAAGGCGTATACTTGAAGTAGGATGCTTCCTTATGACTTGAAAGGTTTCAAAACACAAAATGGTAGTAGTGCCATGAGTTTACGGCCGTAAACTCATGGGTTTACGACCGTAAACTCCAAAGGAGTTGGTCACAAAACCGTAAACTCCAATAGAGGGTCCCCTTGAACCCTAAACTCAATAGCCAAGTCCTACAACCCTTAGATGCAATCCTTAGGACTTATAGTACTTGAATCAAGTGTTTTACATGTCTTAGGATGTATTAACTTGGTTAATTAGTTGTTTTATAACTAATTAGGATACATATATGTGTCATTATATGTTAACTAGGATCCTTGTGTGTGCTCAAGTCTTAACTTGACACTTAGCATCCTATACAATCCGTTCATCCAAACCACTCACTACAGGTGAGTTCATACCCCTTAATTAACCTTTTAAATGTTTTTAAATGCTTTTATGGGGGGGATACAAGTTGAACTATTATAGTTATTATATCAATCACATGTGATTAATAACCACCAAACAAGTGGATTTCTTACTTTTCAAACTGTGTTACCAAACTGTTTTACTTCAAACTGTTTTAAAAACTCTTTTACATGTCAAATACTTTTACTTAAACTCTTTTACATGTCAAATACTTTTACTTAATCTCTTTTACACTTATATTCTGTTAAATGTATATCTTTATAGATATAGTTACATAAGTAGGATTGAAAGGACTTAGGACTGATAACTCACCTTACCTTCTGTTCCTTGTTTGGTTGTGGACTTAGGGTATCAGTTATTTTTCCGAAGGTCGTTTGAATCCTAGTTATATATCATGTATATGTATATAGGTATAAAGGTTCCTTCTTTCATTCAGTTCAATACCTTTGGGTAGCAAGGGTATACACACATGCTCACACATTCAAACAACATTACTAGTAAGCTACGATAGGCGTAGTTTAGGAAGTTACTAATACTATTACTAGAACAATGAAACATACAATGAGTCAGTTCATACATGAGTCAATACAGCTAGTACATACAATACATTACAAAACAGTTAGTACATACTATACATTTTACAGAGAGAACATACATACATACTAGGCAGAGAGAGAACATACAATACAGCTAGTACATACAATACATATACAAGAATACGATTTCAGTTATGTGAGCCACGTAACGGGGCATGGCATCACCTGTCATGACCGTTTTGTATCCAGAATCTCCTTAAGTGGGGAGCGTATGAGTTTGCGTATAGATCTATACTGGATTGACTATCCTACACCTCGCTGCTCGCTACAGTGGGACTTTGCAAGTCTACGGGTGCCAAATGTCATTTTCTCCGACGTCTTACATCGTCGCGTTCTATAGTCGGTATCAGGATACAGGCCGATCACATGGTACTTTAAATTACAATTGGTTTAAGGTAGTTAGTACAGTAGTAGTTACTTAATACAAAACTACAGTACTATTTCATTTTCCCATTACATTCACTTTGTGATCTTCACACAATATACAGTAATGTAAAACTATATTTTTGGTAAATGATAGTTAGATTTGGGAAAATACATACTCTTACAAGAGACACACACACAGACACTCGATGCCTTGGTAGAAGGCTACTTTTAGTAGGAAACATAGGGTTTTCTAGGAGAGTCAAACCTTTTACAAACATTCACAAACTTTTGCATACTTACACATCACATTCTTACAAGTACTTTCATACAAATACAGACACTAAAATACTTATGATCTCACCAGCTTTAAAGCTGATAAACTCTTTCAAAATAATTTGTATTCTCAGGTCACCAGTAGATAGGTACCGGTGCCAGGTTTTTTAGAAGATGGAGCTCGTTCAAGACTCATCTTTTATTTTGATGTATATTTTGGTGTCTATATAACTTGACAGAACACACTTGTATGCAATTATATTATTAATGCAATGGATGATGTTGTTGCTTGTTTACTACTTTGCATTGTTGTGATACTGAACATGACGTCCTCCACCCCCGAACGTTTCCGCCGTTCTTGGTTTTGGGGTGTGACAATAATTGTTGTTACTCGTCGGATATGGAGAGAAACATTATTTCTTTTCATGGTTTGTATAAACAAGGTTTTATATTTTCATTTGATAATGAAATTGGTTCTATCAATGCTTTCTATAATGGTTTATTTTAGAGTAAATTACTGAAATCGTCCCTGTGGTTTGGTCAAAATTGCACGTTTGGTCCCTAACTTTTTTTTTGCACTCGGATCGTCCCTGTAGTTTGATTTTGTTGCGTTTTTCGTCCCTATGGTTTGGTAAAAATTGCATGTTTGGTCCCTAACTTTATGTATGTAAGGGACGAAAAATGCAACAAAATCAAACCACAAGGACGAAAAACGCAACAAAATCAAACCACAGGGACGATCCGAGTGCAAAAAAAAAGTTAGGGACCAAACGTGCAATTTTAACCAAACCACAGGGACGATTTCAGTAATTTACTCTTTATTTTATTTTAAAGCATTTCCTTGTAATGGTATATATGAAACTGTGATGGTTGTAGATAACTTAGGAAATAATGTGTTGAATATTGATTCGTCCAATGGTTTGGACAAGGCATGCTTGTGGCATTGTTGTCTTGGACATGTCAACAAGAAGCGCATAGCCCAACTCCAAAAGGATGGAGGCTTGGAGTCATTCGACTTAAAGTCGGATGACACTTGCGAATCTTGTTTGCTTGGAAAGATGACCAAGTCACCCTTTACTGGTACTTGTGAAAGGGGTGAAGGTCTGTTGGATCTCATACACACCGATGTGTGTGGACCCTTTAGAACCGCCACAAGGGATGCTAACCGCTTCTATGTGACTTTTACTGATGATTACAGCAGATATGGCTATATCTACTTAGTCAAGCATAAGTCAGAAACCTTTGAAAAGTTCAAAAAGTTTAAGCAAGAAGTGGAGAATCAATTCGGCAGGAAAATAAAGATGCTCCAATCCGATCGATGTGGTGAGTATCTTAGTATCGAGTTTCACGACTATCTTAAGGAATGTTGAATTGTTTCACAGTTGATGCCACCCAGGACACCGCAGTTGAATGGTGTGGATGAGAGGCGCAATAGAACCTTGTTGGAAATGGTTCGTTCCATGATGAGTCGAGCTTTGTTACCTATCTCGTTCTGGGGGTATGCCTTAGAGATTGTCGCCCATATCCTTAATCTAGTCCCAACTAAGAAGGTTGTCAAAACACCTCACGAAATGTGGACAGGGAAGGTTCCCTCATTAGCACATATCAAGGTTTGGGGTTGCGAGGCTTTCGTAATACGAGAGACTTACGACAAGCTCGAACCTCGTAGTGAGCGATGTATTTTCATCGGCTAGCTGCAGAAGTCCTTTGGGTATCTCTTTTACAGACTGAGTGACAATGTTGTCTTTGTTGCGAGGAGAGGGGTCTTCCGAGAAAAAGAACTCATATGCCAAGAGGATAGTGGGAGGCAAATTGACCTTGAAGAGCTTCAAGAGTTAAGTGATGAAGGAACCTCAAACACTAGCTCTCAACCCGAGGAAGAAACTCCTGTTGAACCTATTGACGAGTCATTACCTCTTCGACGTTCCTCTCGAGTTAGGATGGCAACTAAGTTTTATGTTTTCCATATTACTACTGAAGGTGATACGTTTATCAATGATAGCACACTGGTAAATTTGGATGAACCTAACAACAACAAGGAAGCCATGGCAGGCCCCGAGTCTGAAAAATGGAAAGAGGCTATGGACAACGAGATTCAGTCCATGTATGAAAATCAAGTTTGGAACTTGGTTGACAATGTACCAGGTCGCAAGACAGTCGGGTGCAAATGGATATTCAAGAAGAAGACCGACATAGATGGGAATGTACACACATATAAGGCGTGACTGGTTGCGAAGGGATTTACTCAAACTCATGGAGTTGACTATGATGAGACCTTCTCACCAATAGCGAAGATTAAATCTATAATGGTTATGTTAGCCATAGCTGCATTTCATGATTATGAAATATGGCAAATGGACGTCAAAACCGCTTTCCTTAATCGAAAGTTGGCTGAAGATGCTTACATGTGTCAGCCAGAGGGTTTTGTCAATGCAAAGTACCCTAATACACTGTGTAAGCTTGAGAAATCCATCTATGGATTGAAACAAACATCTCATAGATAGAATCTTTGTTTTGATGATAAAGTCAAAGAGTTTGGTTTTTCGAGAAGCGAAGATTGATAGGTTTTGAGCATTCTAACACTCCTATGGTGTACATGCAACCCTATAAACCTTGGATCTATGTTTTCTCTATTATACATGCAAATATTCAATATTCCAAGGTTTTATCCTCACTAGCATAATATAAAGTAACCATACTACAAAACCCTAGTTAGATAACATACCTTTTGGTGTAGCTTGAAGTCTTGAACTTTAAGAGCTTAGCCCCAATAATGTGGAAGGCTCAAGTGGAATCAGAAATCACCAAAAACACCTTGGAAAACTTGAGAGAACATCAAGCACTTCTAGAAATCGGCCCACCCTTTGTCCTCGCACACTAGTTCCAATTTCAAGTGCCAAGGACCTCTTTATATAGTATGGAGGATTAGGGTTTCATCCATGTAAACCCTAATACCCATGACCTTTCATTTCCATAGGATCCATGGGTTAAAAACTCCATGGATTATCCATGCAAGCTTAGCCCAACCTAAATGAACTTGGCCCATACTATATATAAGAGTCCATATTTAATTACTTCCTTTTGATCACTAAATTGATTCTAAATTAATACTTCATCAATACTAATTAAATAATATGGTTCCACATTAATATATTAGAACTTATAATATATTAATATAAATCATAAACATACTATTCTCAAAAGAATATCCATATAAATTGTTTCGGTGAAGTGCAACCCAAATGGACCATGCCCAATCGGGTCAAGTACATACAAATTATAGTTATGGACTTAGACACTAATCCAATAGTCTCCCACTTGGATAAGTCTAAAACTATTATTGTGTATGACTCTGAACCCGACTAACAATCGTAGCTCTTAAAGCCGCTGTCGAACTCTGCCCTTAGTCAATGACTTGTCCATTTGATAAGGGATCATATATTCCTCCATTCTAGATATCATATGGACTGAGACATGGATTATAACCATTCTCTCTGTCCATTTGTTGTTTCCCGATTTCCGATTTATGACGACCGACTAATTGAACAAATCAAATCAGTCCAGGCTTGGCCAAGCACTTCGGGGTGTCATCACTAAATCATCGAGGGGCCCACAGATATCGCTTTTATCCCTTTAAGGGTAAAAGGAATGGATAAACTTAGACTCATATGCTTGTTCTACTACTTGTTGAATTATACACAAAGGCACGTTTTATAACATCGAGTTACCAATGCGTTTTCGTACAATCAATGTATAACCAACTCATAGGAAACAAGTCATATCTCTAGGTTTGAAGAATATAAGATATTATCGTCTCATGATCACTCGTGATAAAATCCATGAAGTGAGTCAAATGAGCATGGGTTTAATCCAATACTCAGAACTTATGCGCACTAATGAATATTGTAGCAACTCTTGCTATGTCCATTACCTTGGACATCTACAAACCAGCTTCATGACAGTCTTGCCTTAATACCTGCTTCCAACGTATTATCGACTGTGGATGGTTTGAACAACTTAGTCATTCAGGAAGAACGACCTAGTTATTCTGGAATTCAAAACATGAAAAGTGAAACACAAGAATAATCGAATCCAATATGGTCTCAGAACTTATGAATATAAATAGAACACCTTTTATTTATCACCATATTGATTACACATTATTCATTGTATAATGTTTCAACTTATCAACTTTATACTTGAATTAAAACAGTAGTTGTCCCATGCTCCAAGCATGTACACTATGTTTTCTAAACACTAGTCATGCCATACACCAACTATGCACTATGTTTTTCCAAACATTGGTTATGCCATACACCAAGTATGCACACTAAGTTTGTCTATGATCTTGACTTTGTGGAATAGATCGATTGAACATAATTCCAATGATTCTCATTTCACAATCCCAAATCCTTACCGCAAATACAAGAATTCCAAATTCCTGCCATTTACCGAAATCTTGTTAGATTTTAAACTTATATGCAGTGATGCTCTTGTAATGATTATGCACAAAGTCACAAAGACTTGTCAACAGTCATTACAGAGTATTCCAATGGAGATCATTCCATGAAAACGAAGTCTCAAATTCAAAGTACATTGCTTTGAACATCCTTCTTGAATTAAGTTTCCTAATCTTACACAGATTTAATGAAAAACTTCCACCTATGGGAATATTTCCATATTCTTATTTTGACTATCACTTCTGAACAAGAGTTGCCTCTTTTGAGAATATGTCAATATGGTCCTCTCCAAAATTAACACTATACTTCCAACTGTCCCTGAGCAACCAATCTTTGGTAAACCTTAGATTGTTCTCAACAATTGCTTAATCAAATTAGTCATATCCAGTTCTAGTACTTTTTCCCTCTTAATGCTCTAGGCATTTGGAAAAATTTAGAACAGATGAATATTATAGCACATGCAATCGATCCTATATCTGAAGCATATGGGACACGATTCATGATGTGTCACATAAAGACATGATACTAGACCAGTCTTTTGCTATAATATTTCTATTTCTATTTGCCATGTTCTTAAAATTCAGATTATGAAAAGGGATGTCGTAATCATAATCGAATTTTAGAACGTAAATAATGTTCCCATATATAGAATTTCCTTATGTTGAACCATTCCAACATAACATTCATATATATACTTCACTAAATTTGATAAAAAAACTCACGATCTAAGCTTTTAGATTTGAAATGAAGTATAATTTCCTCTCCCTTAATTATAGCAAAACAACTTTTCCCAATTGAAACTTTTGTTTTCTATAATTAACATTGCTAACGTGCAACACTTATCATAATTATCATACTCCCACTTGCATGATGATTATTAGCATAACACCTATGCTCCCACTAACTTTGACATGTACTCAGAAATCAGCTGGACTTCTAGAAATCAATACTTTATTGACTTTCTTTCCAAAGTTCAGATTTCTGATACGAGATGCTCTGATAAAACCTTATCAAAATCATACACCTTTTACTTAGATAGCTCACATGTGTGTCTAAACAATTTTAGAACTATGAAAAGGGATGACGTAAACATAGTCTTAATTGTTTAGACCTTTGCCATTCCCGACAAGTCCATGTTAGTGTGCCGGTTAACCACACACGCTCCACTAACGAATTTGAGAATGCAAATATCATAATTGCTATCTCCTTAAAATCTACTTAGTGAAAGCGTTTCCTCACCATCATTTTCATGAATCGGAGAGAAACCTTATGCCACTTAGATTTTATGGTGTATGTATTCCTATCCATGTGAATTTGTCAAAACCATAATCACAAGACAAGGTTAGTGATAAATCCAGACTCATATGGATTGAACTTGTGCAATCTTAAATTCTTGCCACCTAGCAGCACAGGGGCCTGCCATTGCTTCCCAGTTGTTATGCAATCAATTGAGAACTCTCGGAACTCATATGCAAAGCCAACTTTAACTGGAATGAGCACAGAAATAGGAATATGTGAACATGATAGGTTATAAACCTAAAGTCGTGTGCTAGTGATAAACTACAGGTTTTATTCTTGATTAGACTCTTCCAAGATCTTTTAGACTCCCACTGTCCTCTTGTCATATAAGACTCTCCTGCCAAGACCCATTCCTTGACAAACAAATATTCAAGAGATAGTGCGGATTCTTATCAAGACAAACACTTCACACAATTCGCCTAAGTTGGTCTCTGTTTTATCCAAAACATCACAACTTACCAATTTCAAATGTACAAGAGTAGGACACATTTTAGTCTTACATTTGACAAGTGTTATAAGCCTTCTTTAAGATGTATCACTCAAATTACAATCTTGGAGTATGACTCTAAGACTTGTTTTGGAACGAAGTATGTATCACTTTCTTGATTTAACCATTTCAATAATTCATGACTCCTCTTCTTAGCCATAGTAATGCACTAAGATGTCCCTAGAGGATGAATTGTGATATGGTCTCACAATCATTAAGATGATGATAAAACATGATACTAAAGTACTCTCCCATCTTTTCAGATTTGAGAAACTTTTATCTTTCTGCCAAATTTGATTCTTCTTATTCGTTCTGCCATACATCGAAACTTTTCCAATGCGTCAGAATTATACTTAAACTTGTAAGTATAACCATATGTACTAAACTTTAGTAAATCATGACGAATAATGTTATCGAACTTTGTGGTGGACTTGACCAGTGCACAAGAATGTGTACTCGATACCTTAGTCCTTCACTTGACTCACATATCCATGTGAACAAGGAACTAGTCTTAATTTTCCAAAGATGAAAATTCTCATTCACCATACAATGCAAATTGCATAATTCCAAGTTTCTATCCAACTGAAACTTAGTTGATGAGAATCTTTCCTTATTTGGTAAATTATGACACTACCACAAACAAAATAATCAAATCCATTTTCCAATGTTGCTATCAATCGTATCATATAGACAACAATTTTTCACAAATGCCATTATAAGGATACTTAAAATAAATAAAAATGAAACTTTTCTTTTATTTAAAACTTGCGGAAAAACTTATCCTTACAATGCAAATGCATATGAAAACAATGTTGTTATCTATTCCTAAGAAATCTATCACAACTCTTAAGCAGCAGCTCAAAAATTCTGATCACCGAACCATGCGATCGAAATCCATTTTTGCGATCAGAATCAACATATACTTCCTTTAAGCTTCCTCTTTTTATTTTGATTCTTAAATCTTCAACATGTGACCCAGTCACATCATGTAATAAGAATCTCCAAATAGGAACTTAACAGAGTTAGATAGTGGATTTACCTGAAGTAGAGTCAAACTTTTTGACTTTACCATCCTTATGATCTTTCAGGTAAATTTGGCAGCTTCGCAACCAATGCCCCTTCCTTTGGCCATAGAACTATATGGACTCTTTGGTAATGGTACATGGGACTATCTCAGACTTAGCCTTTCTCTTTACCATTTGGTCAACTGAGTTGACTATGGCCGATCCCTTTCCATTGGGAAGAGAAAGCTTTTATGATTTCCAATGTTACCATTGTCAAAGTCCATGGTAGTTTGTGAAGTTGATCTTCTAATCAAATTTGCTTTACCAGTGCTCCAAATCATTGCTGATTCAGCAGCACCTAGCAAATAGATAAGATCATTAAGGGTCATGTCATAGTCTGTTTCATAGTAGTCCCAAAGGAAACTCACTATCTGACTTAGAAAGTGATTGAACAACCAACTTTCTCAAGACTTTGACACCCAACTCTCCCGGCTTGTCAATATGTGACTTCATCTCCAGGATGTGAGCACACATAGACATTGCTTGCTAATAGGGCTTGAGTGACCTTGAAATATTCAAGAACTTGTGGGTTAAGGAGAATAATTGGAGGAGGTGGAGGAAGTGAAGTATGATTTCCATGAGCCAACCACGGGACATCATCTTCATTAGGAAAGCTTGTTCCATGAGATTTGGGAAGATCATAGTTGTCTGAACGAGACATTTACAATGGGAGAAATTTAAGTTAGTTGATTTAAAGTCCTTAATATAACACCCAATATGAAATATTAAGGCTAGGACCCAACACAATATTTTATAACTTGGAAGAGGGATGTCGTAATCCAAGCCATAAAATATTTGAAGGTATGTGAATGACGATTCACCAGTTTCCACTATGAAAAATGAAATAGAAATATTAGGTTTTAATTTGGATTTGAAACTCCTAGATCTTTTGAGATTCATTGAACTTTTCAACGGCATGTTTCAATTTCGATTGTGCCCTCTCAAGTTTGTGATTGGGATGTCGAGGATCACAATCAAGGTGTGAATAACCATGCAAATATACTTGGTACCCTTAATATTTATCACTTAATCGATGTGTCGGTTAACCACACGCGCTCCACCGATCCTATGATAAACATTAAGTTACCATTTGCCTACCTTGTTAAATCCAAGTTAGCGTGCCGGTTAACCACACGCGCTCCACTAACGACTTAAGCAAAGTGCAAAGTGTAATTTCATGGGTTAGCACCAAATTCATATTTTCCTAAAGTAACTAAGATTGGGAATTTATAAAACGTTTAGTTACTCTATATTTATCATTATACTTATGTTGGGTCAAAAATATGGTTTATACTTTTCTTTTCTAAGCATTTATTATTTTTATTATTTGGGCCAAAAATAGTATAGGATTAATTGTAGCTTGGACCGAGCATTGGATTATTTGTATTTTGGGCTTGGCCTTAGGTCCATATATATATAGGGTGAGGAGTGCATATGAAGGATGAACACATAGAATAGAGGAGCTTAAGTGTGTGCATTTGAAGGTGTTCTAGAGAGAGAGAAAAGAGAGTGTGTGTTAGTGTGTGTGAATCTTGTATTCGGATCTTCATTCATATCAATACATACAAGATTCATCATATTCTTCTTCTCCTTCTCTTCTATTTGATCTGACATCATCCGTTTGATTGGGATTCCGCACCATCAAACGGATCTGATTGATACACAAGCAGATTGGGGACTTACAAGTGGTATCAGAGCTTGGATTGTATCAGTCATTTTTGTCAGATCTGGAGCATATTTGATCTTATTTTTGAAAGATTCTTGCGTTTTTGGATAGATCTCTGAAAATTAGGAGGGGTTTGTTCTTCGCGTTTTTTATAAAAACGGGTTTTTGATCCAGTTTTGGTGCAAAAAGAGGTGAAAAACGTTGTTTTTCATGTAATCTGCAAAGAGTTTACGGTCTTTGAAGGGTTTACGGTCGGCGGCGGCGGCGGCTAGGGTTTTCCGGAGTTTACGGCCGTAAACGTGTTTACGGTCCGGAGTTTATGGCCGTAAACGTGTTTACGGTCCGGAGTTTACGGTCGGCGGTTTACGGTCGGCGGTTTACGGTCGCCGGAGTTTACGGTCGGCGGTTTACGGTCGCCGGAGTTTGCGGCCTCGGCTCGGAATTCGGTAGCGGCTCGGTGAACGGCTTGAAGGACGGCTCGGTCAGCAGCAGTTTCCGGTTCACACGCCTTCTCGGTCAGCAGCATCCTCACACCAGGTCCTCGCCTTCGCACTTCGGTCTTCGCACCTCGCATCGCTTCGCACCTCGCGTCGTTCAGGAGCCTCGGCCTCGTCCTCGCATCGTACAATTAAAAAGAAAAGGGGGGGCAGATTTTTGGAGGTGCCAGGGATCGAACCCGGGTTCCTCGCTTCAGCATCGCATGCACCTTACCATCTCAGCTAGGCTGCTTGATGATTCAACTCTTCCGATTTTAATTCAAATAGACTCATTATTCGCACCAATTTCGCATTTTTTACATTTTTAACCCAAAAATCAATTTTCTTTATTTTAAAATTCCATTTTCAACCCAAAAATTTAGTTTTTAATTTTTGACTTTATTTTTTAACTTTTGACCTTAAAATTTTGACTTTGACTTTCAAGTTTGACCTTTGACTTTAAACTTTGACTTTCTCGTTTAACTTTTAAATTTTCAAATTTAGCTTTTTGGGTTGACTTTTGAGTTTGACTTTTCAAATTTGACTTTTAAGGGTGACTTTTGAGTTTTTAGTCAAAGGGCATATTTTTTTAAAAAAAACAATGAGTTCTTCAAACGTTCCAGTCAACAAAGTTTCATGTACTCCATCTTGTGAAACTACGATTAAATTTCTTCGGGAACAAATTGATTTATTAAAAAGAGAAGTTGAGGACCTGAGATATGAAGGATATCAACTCAGGAAAGGACAGAAACCCCTTAAGGCCCAATTAGAAACAAAAACTTGTAAGTCCCCAATCTGCTTGTGTATCAATCAGATCCTTTTGATGGTGCGGAATCCCAATCAAACGGATGATGTCAGATCAAATAGAAGAGAAGGAGAAGAAGAATATGATGAATCTTGTATGTATTGATATGAATGAAGATCCGGATACAAGATTCACACACACTAACACACACTCTCTTTTCTCTCTCTCTAGAACACCTTCAAATGCACACACTTAAGCTCCTCTATTCTATGTGTTCATCCTTCACATGCACTCCTCACCCTATATATATATATATATATATATATATATATATATATATATATATATATATATATATATATATATATATATATATATATATATATATATATGGACCTAAGGCCAAGCCCAAAATACAAATGATTCAATGCTCGGTCCAAGCTACAATTAATCCTATACTATTTTTGGCCCAAATAATAAAAACAATAAATTATTAGAAAAGCAAAGTATAAACCATATTTTTGACCCAACAATCTCCCCCTTGGTTTATAGCTTTCTTTTCTTTTCTTAAATGACCCAACAAGCTCCCCCTAAAAAATAGTTGGCTTTCTTGTTAATCTTCATTGGGAGCTTTGGCTTCAGCTTTACTCTTTGATATCTTCATGACTTCAAGATGAACATATGAATCTTTAATGAATGACTTCATCTTGAGCAGTTGGGCTTTTCTTCAGAATTTGGCTTTGAACGCACGTCGGGTGAGGAGGCTTGATGTACTGATTCTTGAAAGATAGTGCTTTCAGTTTGAGAATCTTCAGAGAGAACATCAGAGAGAACTAATCTTCTGGATCACTTCAGCAGGTACAAGATAGCAGCAGACTGATTGAGGAGGCTTCAATGCAATCTGTCACATAATCTTCAAGTGCAGCTCCACCTTGCTTCTGGGGTTGAAAGATTGAATGTCGAAAGAATAATCTTCATTTCTTGATCCTTCAAATGAGAATTCTTCGATGCTCACGGAAGAAGCCTTGGCTCAGAAGTCTTCGACACAAACTCCATGAGTTTCATCTTCACCTGAATTCACTTTTCAAGACAAAACAAAACTAAAAGAAAATTTAGCACACAATATTTTTGGATTTTTCATATTTTCTGAAAAAGAAATAAAACAGAAATAACACTATTTTTGGATTTTTTTTATTTTCTGATTTTTGTGTGGTTTTTAAAAAATTTTTAATTCTCCCCTAATATTTAAATTAGAAGAAAACTATGAACAAATTTAACAAAAATAAAAATGATATCTAACTTTAAGAGTGATTTGGGATCAAAGTTTTTTAGACAACCTTTATCCGTTTATCAGTACCTCTCCCTTAATGAATAGATCTGGTCAATCGTCGGTATTGTGGTCCACTTAAACACGAGAGATTGTGACAAAATTAGGACATACTATAAGTGACAAGACAATGTGATCCTAAGTTCCTAGATAATATTCCTTAAGGACCATTCAGCTGACGACGACCAAAGATATTGTTGTCCACCTAAATTGAGCAGCGAGATCTACAGACAACCTGTAAGTGTTCAGTTTTAGTTGTATCAAAACATGTTTCCCGCTTCCTGATATGCTCCAGTAATCAAGGACTTCCAGAATACTCCTTACATCGGGTGAGCAGACAATTATTAAGAGAGAAGGTAGATTTAGAATGCATATGCTATACACCTAGGTCGGATCTCTTCCAATCACGTAGAGGGTGAAACATATGACTAACTGAAGTTTTAGAGGGATTGAGAAAAAGAATGATGCATATACTGTATACCAGGTCGGATTGTGAGTCACGCAAAGGAGACAGTATATGGCTAACAGATAGAAAGAATTGCATAGATAGAAGATGCAGAGAGATAAAGTTGCATATGCTACATTCCAGGTCTGATCTTTCGATAACGCAGAGGAGGCAACATATGACTAACAGATAGAAAGAAAGAATATAACCTTCTACAGACCTAACTTATCGGAATTCACCAGTCACCCCATCAATACCGGGATTAAGGACATAATCCGCACATCAATGAAAAGTTAATCCACAGTTCCAGATACTAGTTCTTTAGTGTAACCAGTAGATTCCCATGTTTATCTCCCTGCTCAACCTATCCGAGCGTCGTATTGTCAGGCTAAACGGATCTAACTAGGTCAAAAATTTTCAAGTCTCTAGATTCCTTAAGTTCATTAATGCCTAGTCAAGTCCATTTTAATCTCTCGTGCCTACCAGCGCATCGAACATAGAGCCTAGACAATTCAGATTCAGTCCCTTACACAGATTCAGATTGCCTGTTATCACATGATTATATCACTTCCCAAAACATCTCCCTCAAACTCATTTCATAACCAACATATGTTTTTGGATTTTCTGATTTTCTAATGTTTTTGGATTTTCTTAAATTTTCTAATTTTTGTTTTGTTTTTATTTCTCCCCCTAAATTTGTGCATAGGAGAGAAACGAAAGTAAATGCGCAAATTTAAACTATCCTAAAACAAAAATTAGTCTTTAAAGCGAATCAGCTTAAGAAAAACTCAGGAGTATAGAGAAGAAAACTCAAACTGTAAGTCACCGATTGAATTTGCATCCAGAAGGTCTGACAACAGCACGCGTAATCTCATAACAGATCCGAAAATTCTTCATGTCATTAAGCACTAACCCGATTTGTGATCTCTTCCTTTCTTCCCTTCCCACAAAGGACACATACTCTCAAACAAAGGTCTGAATGTTGTACAATTGAGAGATGCCCCCTATCATGTGCCTGGAACAGCCACTACCAACAAACCGAAGTCTGATGATATGCCTCCATAGCTTCTCCGACACAGAGCGGGATCAGTTGGTCTTTGGAACCCAGTCCATTTTGAAACTGGGTCGACCTTTGTCATCCTTGCACGGTACTCTCTCCCATGACATATCCTGTTTATCACAAACAGAAGATGAAGAAATATTAGAGTCATTAGTTGATTTGGGAGAGTGAGCCTTTGGAACCCATTTGTAGTTGGGTTTAACCCATTTCTTTTTCGATCTGATGGGTGGCTCAGTACTTGCTTTTGATCTTGATGTCGGCCGTTGAGATGACTTTGATTTTGGCTTCACGGGAGCATCTCTTGGATTGGGCTTCTTGGCCGGCATTCCCTTCTTGCCTTTGGGATTCGGATTCTTGGCCTTGTGGGTTTGATTCTTGGCCTTCTGCGCGTTCCAGTCGCCATTGTCTGAACGTGACCTTGAGGGGTTTCTTTTGGAAAATCTCCCTCTTGGCGCGTTCTACCATCCTTGTGCATAGTAGGGAACGTATGCGCGATTAGGACAATTTCTGGCAATGTGTCCAGGTGTTCCACAGTGAAAACATGTCTTTTTCTTCACTGTGAAGTTGTTTCTTCCTGCCCCTGGTGGCGTATCATTGCCTTGTCTCTTATTGTTCCCACAAGCACAATTGCAGGAGGCACTCTGTTTCGCTGGAATTGGTGGCCTGTATTTCTCAACAGCAGGTTGATCAGAAACAGCTGAGTTCGAAGCAACAGATTCAGAGTTCAAGGAGATGTTGGTTTGTTCAATGTTTTTCTCCTTGTTCTCATCCTCTGCTACTTTACTATCAGACACACTCTCTTCAGCTGCTTGCTTGGATTGGTTTAAGGATTGATCTGCATAGGAAGTAGAAACATTAGTATTTTCAACATTAATAATGCCTCCTGATACAAAACCAGCTGGTTTGCCATAAACCATGAATGGTTCGTTGGCAATCTCCTCTTTAGTCAAAGGTTGATACTGATATGTATGATTAAAAGGAGGAGGTACATTATCGTATCCTAAACTACTTCGCTTTGATTGATTATGTTTAAATTGCATGCAATGGTCTATCATGTTGGCAACTACTTCGCTTGATACATCAAACTTTTTAAAATCAAAATTTGCAGTTTCAAATTGCCCTTTTAATGTATCAAGCTCAGTAATTAACTCAGCATTCTGTCTCTTGATATAATCATAATGTTCACATTTTTCACTGTAGTCTTGTTGAATTCTCTTAAAGTCCTTTATTTTTGTTTCTAATTTAGCCTTCAGGGGTTTCTGTCCTTTCCTGAGTTGATATCCTTCATATCTCAGGTCCTCAACTTCTCTTTTTAATAAATCAATTTGTTCACGAAGAAGTTTAATCGTAGCTTCACATGATTGAGAACATGAAACTTCACATGATTGAGAACATGAAACTTCATTGACCGGAAGGTTTGCGGAACACATTGTTTTTCCACACTTCAAAGCGTCAAGTTCTTCAATTATATCAGCAAGACTAAGACGATTGAGATCTTTTGTCTTCTTGATGTCAGCCACGTTCATATCCCACGATTTTAGAAGTGCATTCTACAGCTTTTTGTTTATCTCAGATTTAGTCAAGAAAATCTTAGCTATATTCATCTCAGTAGTAAGTGTAGTAAATCGCTTCAACTGAGCTTCCAGGGTTTCTCCAGGGATATAATCGAACATGTTGAAATTTTGTCTTAACATATCCTGACGACTCTCTTTCATGTCTTCAATTCCCTTGTAGACCTCAAAAACCATTAAAAGTCAAACTTAAATTTAAAAATGTCCTTTGACTATAAACCTCAAAAGTCAACCTTAAAAGTCAAATTTAAAAAGTCAAACTCAAAAGTCAAACTTGAAAAGTCAAACTTAAAAGTCAAACCGAAAAGCTAAATTTGAAAATTTAAAAGTTAAAAGAGAAAATCAAAGTTTAAAGTCAAAGGTCAAACTTTAAAAGTCAAAGTCAAAATTTTAAGGTCAAAAGTTAAAAAATAAAGTCAAAAATTAAAAACTAAATTTTTGGGTTGAAAATGGAATTTTAAAATAAAGAAAATTGATTTTTGGGTTAAAAATGTAAAAAATGCGAAATTGGTGCGAATAAGGAGTCTATTTGAATTAAAATCGGAAGAGTTGAATCATCAAGCAGCCTAGCTGAGATGGTAAGGCGCATGCGATGCTGAAGCGAGGAACCCGGCTAACGACCCTCCACCAGTCAAGGAAGTGGTGAGTGAGAGTGGACACCCATTAAACTGCCAGTTTATAGGCAGTAACCTTATACACCCCTTATAGACCGGCTTCGTGAATGAGGCCTACTAACGGTAAGACTGACTTGCTCTTATACATATATGTATTATTAATTTATAATACTATAAAGTATAAGGGTTGAATTTTAACTTTTAAAACTCTAGGGTTTGGAATTAATGTGTGTGTGAGACTTTACAAATTCCAAAACTTGAGGGCAAGTTTTGAACTATTCAAATAACTTTTGGATTTTCATAACTTATGAGTTTAATTAAGGTTCTAAAAACTTTAATGAAGAGACTCTTGAACATCCATAACTTGTGGACAAGTTATGGAGTTCATAAAACAAAAAGACTCTTCAATTTTATAACCTATGCATTTTAATGTATCTTTAAAAGAAATGACTTTTGGTAATCCATAACTTGAGGAAAAATTATGGACTCCATTAAAATGCATTTAGATCAGGAATTAACTAACAAACAATTTTGCAAATAATTCATTTGATCTACCAAAACTCATAAGTGTATGAACAATCATATCAACAATTCCAAGAATTACGTAAACACACTTAAAGCTTGAAATTTTGATAACAACTTTGAAATTGGTTTACCATAATCATTACCGCATCAAAAACATGTTTTATAGGACCAAAACAGTTTAAGGTAATGATTCTAGACCAATTCCAGCCTTAAAACTCGGAGATATGGTGAGGGGGTCCAACTCGTCGAGTACATGAACCAACTCGACGAGTTGGATGAATTTAGGCATGGACTCGGCGAGTCAGCTGATCAAACAGCATACAAACTTCGATTTTCAGCAATTTGCATCAAGTATAAAAGAAAACAAGCCTAGGCTCTGATACCACTGATGGGTTTTGAGCATTCTAACACTCCTATGGTGTACATGCAACCCTATCAACCTTGGATCTATGTTTTCTCTATTATACATGCAAATATTCAATATTCCAAGGTTTTATCCTAACTAGCATAATATGAAGTAACTATACTACAAAAGCCTAGTTAGATAACATACCTTTTGGTGTAGCTTGAAGTCTTGAACTTTAAGAGCTTAGCCCCAATAATGTGGAAGCCTCAAGTGGAATCACAAGTCACCAAAAACACCTTGGAAAACTTGAGAGAAGAGCAAGCACTTCTAGAAATCGTCCCACCCTTTGTCCTCACACACTAGTGCCAATTTCAAGTGCCAAGGACCTCTTTATATAGTATGGAGGATTAGGGTTTCATCCATGCAAACCCTAATACCCATGACCTTTCATTTCCATAGGATCCATGGGTTAAAAACTCCATGGACTATCCATGCATGCTTAGCCCAACCTAAATGAACTTGACCCATACTATATATAAGAGTCCATATTTAATTAGTTCCTTTTGATCACTAAATTAATTCTAAATTAATTCTTGATCAATACTAATTAAATAATATGGTTCCATATTAATATATTAGAACTTATAATATATTAATATAAATCATAAACATACTATTCTCAAAAGACTATCCATATAAATTGTTCCGGTGAAGCGCAACCCAAATGGACCATGCCCAATCGGGTCAAGTACATACCAATTATAGTTATGGACTTAGACACTAATCCAACAAAGATAAGTCATGCGTATATGTCAAAGCAAGTGGGGGTATAGTTAGCTTTCTGGTGTTGTATGTGGATGACATACTTCTCATAGGAAATGACATCCCAGCCTTACAGGAGGTTAAGTCCTGGCTTGGGAAGTGTTTTGCTATAAAGGACCTTGGGGAAGCTGCTTACATTCTACGGATAAGGATATTGAGAAATAGGAGTAAAAGACTAATAGGACTTAGTCAAAGTACCTGCTTGGATAAGGTGTTGAAACGTTTCAACATGGAGAATTCCAAGAAAGGTGACTTACCTATCCAGAGCAATACCAAACTGAGCAAGGCTCAGAGTCCGAGAACTGATGAGAAGATAGCAGATATGAGTCAAGTACCATATGCCTTCACTGTTGGCTCAATCATGTACGTTATGACATGTACTCGCCCTGATGTGGCTTTTGCTTTGAGCATGGTTAGTCGATATCAAGGGAACCCTGGTAGAGCTCACCGGACTGTAGTAAACAACATTCTTAAGTACCTGCGGAGGACTAAGAACTGGGTCCTTACCCTTGGTGGGAGTGATGACTTGAGAGTGACAGGGTATTGTGACGCTGATTTTCAGACCGACAGAGATAATTTGTGCTCTCAGTCGGGCTGGGTGTTTACCCTAAATGGAGGAGCAGCAACATGGAAAAGTTCCAAGAAGGAGACTGTAGCTGATTCAACGTGTGCATCAGAGTACATAGCAGCGAGCGAAGCATCGAAAGAGGCGATATGGTTGAAAAACTTCATCGGAGACTGTGGAGATTTTCTATGATAATGATGGGGCGGTCGCCTTAACCAAGGAACCGAGAGATCATGGAAGATCCAGGCATATTGACAGAAAGTACCACTTCATAAGACATCGAGTAGAAGAAGGACTCCTCGTAGTTAAGAGGGTATCATCAGAGGATAACCCAGTAGATCCCATTACGAAGGGACTGAGTAGGGTTAAGCACTTGCCGCATGCTAAGAGTATCGGTCTGAAGGACGATATTAGTTTTAATGATTAGATAAATATTTAGAAACTTGTAATAGCTAAAATGTAACTGAAATTTGATGCTTGAATAAAAGGAGATTTATTTATAAGTAAAGTTACTATCTTGTGTCAATTGTTTACTATTGTTTCACTTTTGCATGTTTTGACTTCCAGAATAATAAGATTATTGAAACTATCCACAGTCGATCATACTTTGAAAGTAGGTTATGAGGTTAGACTGCCATGAATTGGCTTGTAGATTATCTAAGGTGTTAGACATAGAAAAAGTTTGCTACAAGATTCATGAGTGCTCTTGAAATAAGATTTGAGTAATGGATTAAACCCACGCTCACATGAATCACTTCATGGAATTTGTCACGAGTGATTGTGAGACGATAATATCATATAATCTTCAAACCAAGATATATGAGTTGTTAACTACGAGTTGGTTGTGCATTGGTGGTATGAAAACGCATCAGTAACTTGATGTTATAAAACGTATCGTTGTGCATGATTTAACGAATAGTTAGTACAAGCATATAAGTCGAAGTTTATATGTTCCTTTTATCCTAAGAGGATTAAAAGAGATATCTTGGGCCCCTCGATGATTTTGTTTTGGCTTATGTGTCGGGCCCGGTCAGGACTCAATTGATGTGTTCAATTATGTTCTATGTCAAACAAATCAGAAATCGGGAAATAAACTGCAGGACAATATGTATGACTATTTTCCATGTATTTGTCCACATGATATCTTGAAGAACAAAGGATTATATGATCCCTTATCTAAAGGACGTGTCACTGACTAGGTCAGAGTTCGACAGCGCCTTTTGAGAGCTACGATTGCTAATCGGATTTTAAAGTTGCATTGGCAGTTTTAGTTATTAGACTTATCTAAGTGGGTGACTGTTGGATTAGATGTCTAAGCCCATAACTATAACTGGTATGTACTTGACCCGATAGTAGCATGGTGTTTTTGGGTTGCCTTCACCAGAGCAATTTGATAAGATGGACTTTTGAGAAAGGGGTTATTTGTGATTTATTAATATATTATAAGTATAATATATTAATTGAGAAATCATATTATTTAATTAGTATTGATCAAGAATTAATTTGGAATTAATTTAGTGATCAAAAGACACTGATTAAATTTATGGGGACTGATTAAGTAAATCAGTGATACTTATAGTATGGGCTAATGAGCCATGGTTGATTAGGATGGGCTAAAACTATATGATAGTCCATGAAGGTTTAAACCATGGGGCCTAAAATATATGAAGGGTCATGGTGTATTAGGGTTTGCATGGATAAAACCATAGTCTTTGCCACACTATAAAAGCAACCCCTTAACCCCAAAAATCGGCTCCCATGCATTCTAAGAAGAGTCATAACCGATTTTGAGCTATTTAGCCTCTTCTCATAAGCCTCCTCTTGCATTTGGTGTTTGTGACACATTAGAGACATCACACTTGAGGTGCTAAAGCTTTCAAAGGCCAAGAACTACAAGCTACATCAAGAGGTATTCATCTAACTTCGTTTTTATGTTGTATATCCTCAATTGCATGCTAGTTAGGATGTATGCTTTGGAAAATTGAAATTGCATGCATAATTAGAGAAAACTTAGACCCAAAGCATCTAGGGTTGCATGTGCACCATAGGAGTGTTATAGTGCTCAAAACCCAACAGGAGCTTCGTCTTCATCACTGTTGACGTTTAAGTGGAAGGGATGGAAAACAAAATCCTCAATAAGTTCTTGTTCGTCTCCAAACAAGATGTTGTCATCTTCGTTGAAGGGAGGAGCAGAACATATTAACTTAGCAATCATAAGCTTTCAAAAGCCGCTGTCAACTCTGACCCAGTCAGTGACGCATCCTTTAGATAAGTGATCATATAATCCTCTGTTCTCAAGTTATCAGCTGGAAAAATACATGGAACAATGTCATACTTATTGTCCAGCAGTTTGTTTCCCGATTTCCGATTCGTCTGACATAGAACATAACTGAACAAATCAATTTAGTTCTGACCGGGCCCGGTACATAAGTCAAAACAGAATCATCGAGGGGCCCAAGATATTGCTTTTAATCCTCTAAGGATAAAAGGGAACAGATAAACTTTGACATTATATGCTTGTACTAACTACTCATTAAATCATGCACAACGATACGTTTTATAACATCAAGTTACTGATGCGTTTTCGTATCATCAATGCACAACTAATTCATAGTCAACAACTCATATTTCTAGGTTTGAAGAATTTTATGATATTATCGTCTCATGATCACTTGTGATAAATTCCATGAAGTGATTCAAGTGAGCGCGGGTT
Organism: Lactuca virosa; assembly: GCF_052849685.1. Classification (NCBI taxonomy): domain Eukaryota; kingdom Viridiplantae; phylum Streptophyta; class Magnoliopsida; order Asterales; family Asteraceae; genus Lactuca; species Lactuca virosa. The sequence goes on along the minus strand of NC_136434.1, from coordinate 150,214,110 downwards.
GATCCAATACTCAAATCTTATTTCAGAAGTACTCATGAATGGTGTAGCAAACTGTTGCTATGCCTAACGCCTTAGAAAATCTACAAGCCAACTCATGACAGTCTTCTTTCATACTTACTTCCAACGTATGATCGACTATGGATAGTTTGAATAAATCTTATTATTCTGGAAGTCAAAACATGCAAAGTGAAACAATAGTAAACAATTGACACAAGACAGTAACTTTACTTATAAATAAAAATCCTTTTATTCAATCATCAAATGTCAATTACAATCTAGGTATTACAAGTTTCGGTTTATCTAAGCACTAAAACTAATATCGTCCGTTAGCCCAATGCCCCTTGCATGCTGCAAGTGCTTAACCCTGGTCAGTCCCTTTGTAAGGGGATCTGTTGGGTTGTCCTCTGACGATATCCTCTTCACCACGAGGTGTCCTTATTCTACTTGATGTCTTATGAAGTGGTATTTTCTGTCAATATGCCTAGATCTTCCATGATCTCTCGGTTCCTTAGTTAAGGCAACTGCCCCTTCATTATCGCAGAAAATCTCCATAGGCTCCTTTATGGATGGAATGACTCCAAGGTCTCCGATGAATTTTTTCAAACATATCGCCTCCTTCGATGCTTTGCTTGCTGCTATGTACTCTGATTCGCACGTTGAATCAGTTACAGTCTCCTGCTTGGAACTTTTCCATCTCATTGCTCCTCCATTCAGGGTAAATATCCAGCCCGAATGAGAGCGGAAATTATCTCTGTCGGTTTGAAAGCTTGCATCGCTATACCCTGTTACTCTCAAGTCATCACTCCCATCGAGAGTAAGGACTCGGTCCTTAGTCCTCCGCAGGTACTTAAGAATGTTCTTAACCGCTGTCTAATGAGCTTTACTAGGGTTCCCTTGATATCTGTTGACCATCCTAAGAGAAAAGGCCACATCAGGGCGAGTATAAGTCATAGCATACATGATCGAACCAACTGCGGAAGCATATGGTATATGACTCATTTCTGTTGTTTCAGCCTCTATACTCGGGCTTTGAATCTTACTCAGTTTAGTATTGCTTTGGATAGGTAAGTGACCTTTCTTGGAGTTCTCCATGCTGAAACGTTTCAACACCTTGTCCAAGTAGGTACTTTGACTAAGTCCTATTAGTCTTTTACTTCTGTTTATGAATATCCTTATCCATAGGATGTAAGCAACTTCTCTGAGGTCCTTCATTGCGAAACACTTCCCAAGCCACGACTTAACTTCCTGCAAGGTTGGGATGTCGTTTCCTATGAGCAGTATGTCATCTACATACAATAGCAGAAAGCTCGCTATACTCCCACTGGCTGTGACATATACACAGGACTCATCCTCGCTTCTCGAAAATCCAAACTCTTTGACTTTCTCGTCGAAACAATGATTCCATCTGCGAGATGCTTGCTTCAATCCATAAATGGATTTCTCAAGCTTACACACTCTATTAGGGTACTTTGCATTGACAAAACCCTCTGGCTGACTCATGTAAACATCTTCAGCCAACTTTCCATTAAGGAAAGCGGTTTTGACATCCATTTGCCATATTTCATAATCATGAAATGCAGATATATCCAACATAACCCTTATAGATTTAATCTTCGCTACTGGTGAGAAGGTCTCATCATAATCAACTCCCGGCATTTGAGTAAAGCCCTTCGCAACCAGTCACGCCTTATATGTGTGTACTTTCCCATCCATGTCGGTCTTTTTCTTGAAGATCCATTTGTAGCTGACTGTCTTACGACCCGGTACATTGTCAACCAAGTTCAAAACTTGATTGTCATACATGGACTGAATCTCGCTGTCCATAGACTCTTTCCATTTTGCAGACTCGGGGCCTGCCATGGCTTCCCTATAGTTATTAGGTTCATCCAAATTTACCAGTGTGCTATCACTGATAAATGTATCGCCTTCAGCTGTTATATGAAAACCATATAACACAGGTGGAACACTAACTCTACTTGAACACCTGAGAGGTACGGACTCGTCATTTGGCTCAACCGGAGTTTCCTCCTCAGGTTGATTGTTAGTGTTTGAGGTTCCTTCACCGCTTGACTCTTGAAGCTCTTCAAGGTCAATTTTTCTCTCACTGTCCCCTTGGCATATGAGTTCTCTCTCACGAAAGACTCCTCTCCTTTCAACGAACACAAGATTGTCGCTCGGTCTATAGAAGAGATATCCAAAGGACTTATGTGGGTAGCCGATGAAAATACATCGCTCACTCTGAGGTTCGAGCTTTTCATGATTCTTGCGTCTCACCAAAGTCTCGCAACCCCAAACTTTGATGTGGTCTAACAAGGGAACCTTCCATTTCCACATCTCGTGAGGTGTTTTGGAAACCTTTTTGGTAGGGACTAGATTAATGATATGGGCGGCAGTCTCTAAGGCCTACCCCCATAATGAGATAGGTAACAAAGCTCGACTCATCATGGAATGAACCATGTCTAGCAAGGTTCTATTGCGCCTCTCAGCCACACCATTAAGTTGTGGCATCCTAGGTGGCGTCAACTGTGAAACAATTCCACATTCCTTAAGATAGTCAAGGAACTCGATACTAAGATACTCTCCTCCTCAATCGGATCGCAACATCTTTATCTTCCTGCCCAATTGATTCTCCACTTCTTGCTTAAACTCTTTGAACTTTTCAAAGGTTTCTGACTTATGCTTGATTAAGTAGATATAGCCATAACTACTGTAATCATCAGTAAAAGTCACATAGAAGCGGTTAGCATCCCTTGTGGCGGTTCTGAATGGTCCACACACATCAGTGCGTATGAGATCCAACAGACCTTCACCCCTTTCACAAGTACTAGTGAAGGGTGACTTGGTCATCTTTCCATGTAAACAAGATTCGCAAGTCTCATCCGACTTTAAGTCGAATGACTCCAAGACTCCATCCTTTTGGAGTTGGGCTATGCGCTTCTTGTTGACATGTCCAAGTCGACAATACCACAAGCATGCCTTATCCAAAGAATCAATGTGTAACGCATTATTTCCTAGGTTATCTACAACATTCACAGTTTCATATACACCATTGCAAGGTATTGCTTCAAAATAAAATACACCATTGTAATAAGCATTAATAGTACCAACTTCATTATTAAAAAAAAGGTAAAACCTTGTTTGTACAAACTATGAAAGGAAATAATATTTCTCGCCATATCGGCCTAGTAACAACAATTATTCAGATCTAAATTTAAACCATTACTAAGCAATAAAGAGTAAACTCCAATATTGGTCACAGGCGACATTTTCCTATTTCCCATGATGAAATTTATCTTCCCGTGCTCCACATCCCTACTTCTTTTTTGTCCCTGCAAATCTGAACAAATGTGAAATCCACAACCGGTATCAAGGACCCAAGAATTAGCATGTGATGAGTTATTAGACTGAATAGTGTAAATACCTGCAAAGGAGGGTTTGATCTTCCTATCCTTTATGGCCTGCAAGTACTTGGGGCAGCTTCGTTTCCAGTACCCTTTTTCATGACAATGGAAGCAATCAGCATCCTTCGGATTGGAAGAGGAATTAGCAGAACCAGCTTTGGTCCCACTAGAAGAGGATCCATCAAGAGACTTTCCCTTAAGGCTCTTGGTGGGAGCCTTCCTCTTCTTTCCCTTCCCATGTCCGATTT